>NW_027507881.1:5443763-5623763 GCF_037356315.1 Lithobates pipiens
AAAGGGGGGGGGGGGGGTGAGCGAGGGAAACCTCTGATAGCCCACAGCTCGCCTTTCTCCTTTCACAGCGCTGCCGAGTTCTCTGCTGGACTGAGCAGGGAAAAGAGCCCGCAGACACACTACACTGATGGGGGGGCTTGACAGCACCTTGATAGTGTTACCCCACTGGTGGGTGGCACCCGGGTGTGGGCTGCCTGCACCCCGATAGCGATGCAACTGTGCTGAATTTAAGATCTGATTCCAGGGGAGGGCACTTGACACCCCTTGCCCCTACCTGCGGACGCCTATTGCGACACCACAGACTCAGGGGGGGGGGTGCACAGTTTCCTATTTTGTGCCGGCACTAAGGATATGTATAGAAATGGAGAACATACAATACAGTGTCTTGAAAAAGTATTCAAACCCCCTGAAATTTTCCACATTTTGTCATGTTACAGCCAAAAACGTAAATTTATTTTATTGGGATTTTATGTGATAGACCAACACAAAGTGGCACATAATTGTGAAGTGGAAGGAAAATGATAAATGGTTTTCAATTTTTTTTTTACAAATAAATATATGAAAATTGTGGGGGGTATTTGTATTCAGCCCCCTTTAGGCTGGGTTCACACTGCTGCGGGGTGTGATCCGGATGTGATTCGCACCGCAAATCACATCCGATCTCCGTAGCGATGCGAGTTCAGCCATACAGATAGTATGGCTGAATTCGCAGCGCTCCCGCAGCAAACTCGCACGGGACCCTTTTTTTGGTCCGCAACAGAATCGGATCGCATGGTGGTTCACACCATGCGATCCGATTCCTGTGCGAGTCGGCAGATCGCACTGCGATATGCGGACGGATCTGGGGGTGTCATTAACATAACATTGACACTCCCAGCCGTCCGCATAGGGCAGTGTGAACTGCCGGCGGGAGGTGTGCGATGCGGGAAAACGCCGCGGATTTGCGGCGTTCCCGCATCGCAGCGGTGTGAACCCGGCCTAACTCTGATATCCCTGACTAAAATCTAGTGGAACCAATCGCCTTCAGAAGTCACCTAATTAGTAACTAGAGTTCACCTGTGTGTTATTTAATCTCAGTATATATACAGCTGTTCTGTGAAGCCCTCAGAGATTTGTTACAGAACCTCAGTGAACAAACAGCACCATGAAGGCCAAGGAACACACCAGACAGGTCAGGGATAAAGTTGTGGAGAAGTATAAAGCAGGGTTAGGTTATAAAAAAAATCTCCCAAGCTTTGAACATCTCACAGAGCTCTGTTCAATCCACCATCAGAAAATGGAAGGAGTATGGCACGACTGCAAACCTACCAAGACATGGCCGACCACCTAAACTGACCGGCCGGGCAAGGAGATCATTCATCAGAGAAGAGCCAAGAGGTCCATGGTAACTCTGGAGGAGCTGCAGAGATCCACAGCTCAGGTGGGAGAATCTGTCCACAGGACAACTATTAGTCGTCTCTCCACAAATCTGCCCTTTATGGAAGAGTGACAAGAAGAAAGACATTGGTGAAAGAAAGTCATAAGAAGTCCTGTTTGCAGTTTGTGAGAAGCCATGTGGGGGACACAACAAACATGTGGAAGAAGGTGCTCTGGTCCACTGTGAAACATGGTGGTGGCAGCATCATGTGGTGGGGATGCTTTTCTTCAGCAGGGACAGGGAAGCTGGTCAGAGTTGATGGGAAGATGGATGGAGCCAAATACAGGACAATCTTATCCTGTTATGCCGCGTACACGCGACCGGACTTTGTGACAGAATTAACTCTGACAGACTTTTCGACTGACTTTTCGACGGAGTTCCGCTGAAACGGACTTGTCGACACATGATCACACCAAAGTCTGATTGTTTAACGCGCTGACGTACGACAGGACTAGAAAAAGGAAGTTTAATAGCCAGTGCCAGTAGCCAATAGCTGATCTTGCATCATTGTTGGTCCGTCGGACCTGCATACAGACGAGCAGTTTTCTCGATAGGAACTGGTTCAGACGGAAAGATTTGAAACATGTTCTATTTCTAAAGTCCGTAAGATTTTTCAACAGAAAAGGTCCGATGAAACCCACACACGATCGAATTGTCCATCGGAACTTTGCTGTCAAAAAGGTCCGGTTGTGTGTACGCAGCATTGGAGTCTACAAAAGACTTGAGACCGGGGCGGAGGTTCACCTTCCAGCAGGACAACAACCCTAAACATACAGCCAGAGCTACAATGGAATGGTTTAGATTAAAGCATATTTATGTGTTAGAATGGCCCAGTCACAGTCCAGACCTAAATCCAATTGAGAATCTGTGGCAAGACTTGAGAATTGCTGTACATAGACACTCTCCATCCAATCTGACAGAGCTTGAGCTATTTTGTAATGAAGAATGGGCAGAAATGTCCTCTCTAGATGTGCAAAGCTGGTAGAGACATCCCCAAAAAGACTTGCAGCTCTAATTGCAGTGAAAGGTGATTCTACAAAGTATTGACTCCGGGGGGCGCCATACAAATGCACCCCCCCACACTTTTCACAGATTTGTAAAATAATTTTGAAAACCTTTTATCATTTTCCTTCCACTTCACAATTATGTGGCACTTTGTGTTGGTCTATCACATAAAATCCCAATAAAATACATTTACGTTTTTAGTTGCAACATGGCAAAATGTGGAAAATTTCAAGGGGTATGAATACTTTTTCAAGGCACTGTATTTACATTCACTTTTCATGGAATGCTGGAGAAGGGGGTTGGGGTGGGGGGATAGTTCTCGCTGGCTGTGTATACTGGCAGTGTGCGGGAAATGTTATCTTTCAGAGTTTCCTGGTGGGCTGCAGACTGAGTGTCCCGCACCGTATCTTAAATCCGAAATTCCTCAACTCCATCTCCATGGTGACAGGCATCTCTGAGGCCCAGGCCTTATCAGAAACGCTGATTACACTACCCCCCCCCCCCCCTCCCCATGAATGCATGAGAGAAAGTATGCACTTAAATCTGAGATAGCGGCTCTGGTTCCCCTATAAATGTGAGCAGGCCCGAGCCCCGGGCGCACGTCACTTACAGCAAGACGGGGGCCCCTCGTCTTCCACCGCCGAGAGAAACTGGAGAAAAGCTTCCAGTGAACGCGGAGACTAATGCCGCGTACACACGACCGGACTTTTCAACATCAAAAGTCTGACGGAATGATTCCGGCAGACTATTCGATCGTGTGTGGGCTGCAGCGGACTTTTGATTCGCAAAAGTCTGACAGACTTTAGAAATGGAACATGTGTCAAATGTTTCCGAAAGAACTCCGCCGGACCCAGTTCCTACCGAGAAATCCGCTTGTGTGTGTGCTAGTCCGACGGACAAAAACCGATGCGAGGGCAGCTATTGGCTACTGGCTATGAACTTCCTTATTCTAGTCTGGTCGTACGTCATCACATTCGAATCCGTCGGACTTTGGTGTGATTGTGTGTGGCCAAGTCCGCTCATTCAGAAAGTCCGTCAGAACTCTGTCAGAACTCCGTCAGAACTCCGTCGAAAGTCTGTCGGACCTAGTCCCTCGAAAAGTCCGGTCGTGTGTACGCGGCATAAAACTACCCATACATTCCTACAAACATCCTCTGTGTGTTCCACCACTCCACTCCAAGTCCTTTAAAAATTTCTCAGACCACCATACACACTATACAACTTTTGTTGTCTGTTTCCTTTAGATTTACCAAAACCGTGTAGTGCAAGGGCCTGGCCTGATTGCAGACGAATTGAAACACTTATGCCGCGTACACACAACCGGACTTTTCAACATCAAAAGTCTGACGGAATGATTCCGGCAGACCATTCGATCGTGTGTGGGCTGCAGCGGACTTTTGATTCGCAAAAGTCTGACAGACTTTAGAAATGGAACATGTTTCAAATTTTTCCGAAAGAACTCCGCCGGACCCAGTTCATACCGAGAAATCTGCTCGTGTGTGTGCTAGTCCGACGGACAAAAACCGACGCTAGGGCAGCTATTGGCTACTGGCTATGAACTTCCTTATTCTAGTCCAGTCGTATGTCATCACGTTCAAATCCGTCGGACTTTGGTGTGATTGTGTGTGGCCAAGTCCGTTCATTCGGAAAGTCCGTCAGAACTCTGTCAGAACTCAGTCGAAAGTCTGTCGGACCTAAGTCCGGTCGTGTGTACGCGGCATTATACACACGATCGGAATTTTGGTCGGAAAAAGCTCTGATGGTTTTCCAGACGGAATTCCGACGGAATTTCGCTCAAGCTGTCTTGCATACACATGGTCACACCAAATTCCATCCGCCAAGAACGTGGTGACGTACAACACGTACGCCGGGACTAGAAAAAGCAAGTTCAATACCCAGTAGCCAATAGCTTCCGTCTCGTAGTTGAATCTGAGCATGCGTGAGTTTTTGCGTGTCGGAATTGCATACACACGATCGGAATTTCCGATAGAAAGTATTTCCGTCTGGAAAATTGAGAACATGCTCTCGAATTTTTGCTGGCGGGAATTCGGCCAGCTAAATTCCGATGGAGCATAACACACGGTCGCATTTTCCGGTGAAAAGATCTCATCAGTCTTTTGCTGGCCGAAATTCCGATCGTGTGTACGCGGCATTAAAGGTTTGACCTCATTTTATTAAATGGTTTTGGTAAATCCGAAAGGAAAAAAATCTACAGATATTTGTATAGTGTGTATCCAGCTTTAGCTTAATATTCAATTGTGAAGTAAATGGACTTTCCCGAACCGACAACCACATACACTGCTAGAAGTTCCTTCATTTGAGAAAAAGTTTCCATCCCGCCCCTGCGAATTTTCTCATAACCCTAACCTGTTCATATGCCGTGGTTACAATGTTTTATCTGACATGTCAAGCTCTGTGGGTAGCAAGTCTACAGGACGTGACCCATTCAAGCGAATGAGGAAGTGCCACAGATGCTCTGCAACTGTATGCAGTGACATAGGACATTTTTCCCTTATAGTGACACCAACAACAAAGGAACATTGATTGTTTCCTTTCAGTGACACCACTGATGCAGTGACATTTCTTCTTCTCAATGACACCAATGACTCAGGGGATTTTTTTCCTTCCAGTGACACCACCGACTCAGGGCCATTTTTTCCTTTTAGTGACAGCACCGACTCAAGAACATTTTTCCCTTCCAGTGATACCAACAACGCAGGAACATTTTTTCCTTTCAGCGACACCAGCAACTCCGTGACATTTTTTTCCTTACAATGACTCCACTGGCTCAGGGATATATATTTTTCACTTCCAGTGACACCATCAAAACAAGGTGCATTGTTTCCTTTCAGTGACACCACTGATGCAGTGACATTTCTTCTTCTCAGTGACACCAATGACTCAGGGTTTTTTTTTTTCCTTTCAGTGACACCACCGACCCAGGGTTATTTATTCTTTTTCAGGAATATCACTGACTCAAGAACATTTTTCCCTTCCAGTGATACCAGCAACACAGGAGCATTGTTTCCAAAGACTCAAGGACATTGTGTTTCCTTCCAGTGACACCATTGACTCTGGGACATTTTTTCCTTTCAGTGACACCACCGACTCAGGGCCATTTTTTTTTTACTTTCAGTGACACCATTGACTCAAGAAATTTTTTTCCCTTACAGTAATACCAACAACACAGGAACATTTTTGCCTTTCAGTGACACCAGCAACTCCATCAAAACATGGAACATTGTTTCCTTTTAGTGACACCACTGATGCAGTGACATTTCTTCTCAGTAACACCAATGACTCAGGGAATTGTTTTCCTTTCAGTGACACCACCAACTCAGGGCTCTTTTTTCCCCTTTTTTTCTTTCAGTGACACCACCGATTTAGGGACATTTTTTTCCTTCCAGTGACACCACTGAATAATGGACACCTTTTTTTCCCCTTTCAGCAGGTAAGGGGAGTATGTAAATAAAAACATAAAATGCCCCTCCTAACATCAGGTGTCCCCAGCGGAGCCCCTTCTTACATCCAGTGTCCCCAGCGGAGCCCCTCCTTACATCCAGTGTCCCCAGCGGAGCCCCTCTTTACATCCAGTGTCCCTAGCGGAGCCCCTCCTTACATCCAGTGTCCCCAGCGGAGCCCCTCTTTACATGCAGTGTCCCCAGCGGAGCCCTTCCTTACATCCAGTGTCCCCAGCAGAGCCCCTCCTTACATCCGGTGTCCCCAGCGGAGCCCCTCCTTACATCAGGTGTCCCCAGCGGAGCCCCTCCTTACATCCGGTGTCCTTAGCGGAGCCCCTCTTTGCATCCAGTGTCCCCAGCGGAACCCCTCTTTACATCCAGTGTCCCCAGCGGAATCCCTCCTTACATCCAGTGTCCCCAGCGGAGCCCCTCCTTACATCCAGTGTAAGGAGGGAGAAAAACTATTTTCCCAGGAAACTATAAAAATCGGGAAAAGGGTCTAAATCCCAGGAATGTCTCGGGAAATTCGGGACAGCTGGCAAATATGTAAATGGCCTACATCTATAGGCAACAACTAGACCTCACTTAGGAACGTTCTGGAATTATTCCAGTCAGGCTTCATGAGGTACATAAATGACCTACATCTATATGCAATAACAACTAGGCCTCACTTAGCAACGTCATGGAAGTATTCCAGTCAGGCTTCATGAGGTACATAAATGGCCTACATCTATAGGCAATAACAACTAGGCCTCACTTAGCACCGTCCTGGAAGTATTCCAGTCAGGCTTCATGAGGTACATAAATGGCCTACATCTATAGGCAATAACAGCTAGGCCTCACTTAGCACCATCTTGGAAGTATTCCAGTCAGGCTTCATGAGGTACATAAATGGCCTACATCTAGGGTTGCCACCTTTTCTTCAAGCCAAACCCGAACATTTTCACGGCGCACGGCAATTTTTTTGTAGTACACGCTATAGGATTGTAAAATACCTTGGATTACCCAAAAAGAGTAGTAAGTTGCTATAGCCAAATTGCATTAACAGTGGAGGGACTTAAATGGGCATGATTAAATAAAACAAAAGCATTTAGTGTACCCATAAAATATGATTCGATTAATAAAAGAAATGTCAGTGACAATAGCCTACCTTAAAATTGGACACTGTCAGCCAGCAGGGCAGTGGACAGTGTCAGTAGGGCAGTAAATGGTGTCAGTAGAGCAGTAAATGGTGTCAGTAGGACAGTGTACAGTGTCAGTAGGGCAGTGTACAGTGTCAGTAGGGCAGTGGACAGTGTCAGTAGGGCAGTGGACAGTGTCAGTAGGGCAGTGGACAGTGTCAGTAGGGCAGTGGACAGTGTCAGTAAATTGTGTCATTAGGGCAGTAAATGGTGTCAGTAGATCAGTGGACAGTGTCAGTAGAGCAGTAAATGGTGTCAGTAGGGTAATAAATTGTGTCAGTAGATCAGTGGACAGTGTCAGTAGAGCAGTAAATGGTGTCAGTATGGCAGTAAATGGTGTCAGCAGGGCAGTAAATGGTGTCAGTAGAGCAGTGGACAGTGTCAGTAGGGCAGTGTACAGTGTCAGTAGAGCAGTAAATTGTGTCAGTAGGGCAGTAAATGGTGTCAGTAGGGCAGTGGACAGTGTCAGTAGAGCAGTAAATGGTATCAGTAGGGCAGTGGACAGTGTCAGTAGGGCAGTACATGGTGTCAGTAGGGCAGTAAATGGTGTCAGTAGGGCAGTAAATGGTGTCAGTAGGGCAGTGGACAGTGTCAGTAGAGCAGTAAATGGTGTCAGTAGAGCAGTGGACAGTGTCAGTAGGGCAGTGTACAGTGTCAGTAGAGCAGTAAATTGTGTCAGTAGGGCAGTAAATGGTGTCAGTGGGGCAGTGGACAGTGTCAGTAGAGCAGTAAATGGTATCAGTAGGGCAGTGGACAGTGTCAGTAGGGCAGTACATGGTGTCAGTAGGGCAGTACATGGTGTCAGTAGGGCAGTAAATGGTGTCAGTAGAGCAGTAAATGGTGTCAGTAGAGCAGTGGACAGTGTCAGTAGAGCAGTAAATGGTGTCAGTAGGGCAGTGGACAGTGTCAGTAAAGCAGTAAATGGTGTCAGTAGGGCAGTGGACAGTGTCAGTAGGGCAGTGGACAGTGTCAGTAGGGCACTAAATTGTGTCAGTAGGGTAGTAAATTGTGTCAGTAGAGCAGTTGACAGTGTCAGTAGGGCAGTGCAGTGCGGTGTGACAAGAGGGGGTGCGGTGTGACAGGAGGTGGTGCTGCGGTGTGACAGGAGGTGGTGCTGCGGTGTGACAGGAGGTGGTGCTGCGGTGTGACAGGAGGTGGTGCTGCGGTGTGACAGGAGGTGGTGCAGAGTGTGACAGGAGGTGGTGCAGAGTGTGACAGGAGGTGGTGCAGAGTGTGACAGGAGGTGGTGCAGAGTGTGACAGGAGGGGGTGCAGAGTGTGACAGGAGGGGGTGCAGAGTGTGACAGGAGTTGGTGCAGAGTGTGACAGGAGTTGGTGCAGAGTGTGACAGGAGGTGGTGCAGAGTGTGACAGGAGGTGGTGCAGAGTGTGACAGGAGGGGGTGCAGAGTGTGACAGGAGGGGGTGCAGAGTGTGACAGGAGGGGGTGCAGAGTGTGACAGGAGGGGGTGCAGAGTGACAGGAGGGGGTGCAGAGTGTGACAGGAGGGGGTGCAGAGTGTGACAGGAGGGGGTGCAGAGTGTGACAGGAGGGGGTGCGATGTGACAGGATGGGGTGCAGAGTGTGACAGGAGGGGGTGCAGAGTGTGACAGGAGGGGGTGCAGAGTGTGACAGGAGGGGGTGCAGAGTGACAGGAGGGGGTGCAGAGTGTGACAGGATGGGGTGCAGAGTGTGACAGGAGGGGGTGCAGAGTGACAGGAGGTGGTGCAGAGTGTGACAGGAGGTGGTGCAGAGTGTGACAGGAGGGGGTGCGATGTGACAGGATGGGGTGCAGAGTGTGACAGGAGGGGGTGCAGAGTGATAGGAGGGGGTGCAGAGTGACAGGAGGGGGTGCAGAGTGTGACAGGAGGGGGTGCAGAGTGTGACAGGAGGGGGGTGCAGAGTCTGACAGGAGGGGGTGCAGAGTGACAGGAGGGGGTGCAGAGTGACAGGAGGGGGTGCGGTGTGACAGGAGGGGCCGTGCAAATACAGAGGAGGGGTGCAATTACAGAGAAATGAGGGACAATTACAGATGAAAGGGGTGCAAATACAGAGGAGAGGGGAAATTACAGAGGAGGGGGGCAGTTACAGAGGGGGTGGCAAACACAGAAGGGTCAAAACATAAGGGAGAGAGAGGCGACAGGCAGCTGCTGGTGCAGAAGTTTTTAATAAAATAAATGCTTAAAAGCAATCCACTCACTCTGCATGTCAGAGCTGTATATGTCAGTCTGTGAAGTTGGCTGTCCCATCCTCCCCTCCGCTTCACGCTGCTCTTATCACTGAATCGGGAAACTCATGTGAACTGTCAGCCTCTGATGATGGAGGCGTGGTTAAGCCTCTGGAATGCTCCGATTGGTCACAGCATCCCAGGCTGGCAGCTCACTGCAGTCTCCCCGCAGCTCTGTATCCTCGGCTTCCTCCAGCGATTCAGTGATAAGAGCAGATCGGAGGGGGGGATGGGACGTCCAACTTCACAGACTGACATATACAGCTCTGACATGGAGAGTGAGTGGATTGTTTTTAAGCATTTATTTTATTAAAACCTTCCGCACCAGCAGCTGTCTGTCGCCCCTCTCTCCCATATGTTTTGATTGCTCTGTAATTGCTCCCCCCGCTCCGATGCCCCTGCTGTCCAGGTCCCCCTGTGTGCTGGGGCTCGTAAAAGGAGGCCCCATGGTACCCCTGTCAGCTGTCCGGGTGTGAGGCAGAGGGAAACCCGGGCACAGCCTCCTAAACCCGTACTGTCCGGGTCAAAACCGGACAGGTGACAACCCTACCTACATCTATAGGCAATAACAACTAGGCCTCACTTAGCAACGTCATGGAAGTATTCCAGTCAGGCTTCATGAGGTACATAAATGGCCTACATCTATAGGCAATAACAACTAGGCCTCACTTAGCACCGTCCTGGAAGTATTCCAGTCAGGCTTCATAAGGTACATAAATGGCCTACATCTACAGGCAATAACAACTAGGCCTCATTTAGGAATGTCCTGGAAGTATTCCGATTAGGCTTCATGAGGTACATAAATGGCCTACATCTATAGTTAATAAAAACTAGACTTCACTTAGCAACGTTCTGGAAGTATTCCGGTCAGGCTTCATGAGTTACATAAATGGCCTACACATCTATAGCCAATAACAAGTAGACCTTCATGAGGTACATAAATGGCCTACACCTATAGTAAGGGCATTATCCAACTTTAGTCAGAGCTGCACAGTTTGTTTTCATCTACAGACGCCCTTATCTGCATAGGCAGTTTTTTGGTATAGGTGAACTAACCCTTTAATATCAGGCAGACAGCCGTCCCTCTGGAGACAGAGAGCCCCATCCGCTCTGCGGAACAGACTTAAAGGAAAAGTTCAGATTGTTATCTGAGGGCTGCACTGTGAAGTGTGTGTGTCAGCCAGAAAGCAATGTGACTGACCCCAGATTGTGTGGAGGTGACATGCGGCAGGGAGGGGCCCCCCAGGCCTCGTTATTTCAGGGCTGGCTCCTTTCCCACACAGTGAGGGGAGGCCCTGGTGCTTATCTCAGGAACATGTCTCCAGGCGGCTCCCACACACTGATAACTCTGCAGCCTCGGGAATTCCTGCGTCCCTCCAAACAGGGCAACCAGGCGCCAGCCTCATTAACCTCCTCACTGCCGCCGAGAGGGCCACCTTGACCCCCATAGGCAACTCTCAGGCCTCCGCTCTGTTATTACTGGCAGCCTTGGCTGCAGCTTTCCCTTCCAAATGTTTGTTTTTCTTTTTTCTCCTGCCATTTTCTGTTCTCAGTATGCAAAAAAACATACAACAAGGCCGAGTTATAGGATCCAGGCCGGGAAGAGCCAGCAAGAAAATCGCTATGCTTAACCCCTTGCTGTCCAGGGAAATATTCTACATTTTTACAACACAAAATTCATGAATGATCCCAGATAGCAAACAATTGTGCTGCAAGTTAGAAACTGACTTGCTGAGCTATTGCTGGACTTGCAACAAGTTTGTTGCGCAATTGCAGCGAGTCCGCATTGCGTGACTCCAGATCAACTTTCTTTGCAAACGTTCTGCAGGGACGGCTGCAAGTTCTGCTTCACTTATGTTGTGCTGTGCAATAGTCATCCCACCACAGGGGGTCACTGTGGCTGAATTCTCATGCTGTAGACTTGCAGGGCTCTTGCTGTAGACTCACCACTGCAACTTTGCTCTTGCTAGAGACTTGGCAAGCAAACTTACTACAAATTGGAAAAGTGCCAACTAGAACTTGTGCTTCAAGTGCTCTGCAAGTGTACAACGGTGCCAGTGAAAATGCGCAGCAAGTTAACAGACTTATGCCGCGTACACACGACCGGACTTTTCGACAGCAAAGTTCAGACGGAACGAATCCGTCGGACAATTCGATCGTGTGTGGGCTTCATCTGACCTTTTCTGTCAAAAAATCTGACGGACTTTAGAAATAGAACATGTTTCAAATCTTTTCCCCGGAACCAGTTCCTATCGGGAAAACCGCTCATCTGTATGCAGGTCCGACGGACCAACGACGACGCAAGGGCAGCTATTGGCTACTGGCTATTGAACTTCCTTTTTCTAGTCCTATTGTGTTTACTGTGGGGGAAAAAAAATTGCTCTGTGTCACTAAAGTGTTCGGGTTTGGCTTGGAAAAAAAAAGGTGGCAACCCTAGGGTGGGAGTATTTAGCATGTGGGGAATAGTCTTATTATTGCCACCATTGCCCAGGTGGTGGTGGGGGTGAGGGGGGGATATTTTATCACTGACACCAATGCCCTAGGGATTGTCCTTTATCAGTCCCACTATATTTTACTATTCTCACTTACACCAGTGCCCGGTGGGGTGATGCCAGGGGCACCTTTTACCCCCCACTGACCACCGACGCAGGAGGCACTTTTTGATCCCACTGACCGTAAAATGTAAGGGCATTTTAACTTCTGGCCTAAGATGCCAGGACAGCCTGTTCAATGCCAGGGATAACAGAGTGTATGGAGGGATCGATCCCCACTGCCAGCAGCCAAAGCTGCCTGAATATAATGAATGCTCCCCTACAGAGACAGAAAGCAGTCATCGTTCGGCCAATTATTTTATATTAAATTACCTTTTAACTAATTTGCATTTCTGCTCATTCAGTCCTTAGACTTAAAGTGATACTAAACCCACAACAGTAAAATCAGTCTGTATACGCAATAAAGCATGCTTGTTATACTCACTGTGGAACCTAAGGGGTTAATCCTCCGCATTGTGTAAAAAAGGCTGTTTGATCCTGTCTTCTCTGATCCTCCCCTTCTTCTACTGTCCCCAATGCATCTCCCGATAGAACAGAGTCTAGGGGACAAGCTGCACATGCTCAGTTTGGTGTGTATTGCTAGAGATTTTTTTTTTCTTTCTTGGGAGAGTGCATGTGATCAGCACAGGGCCAATCAGCACTGTCCAGACAGAGGGTCAGGGGTTCTGCAGCCTCATAGCACAGTTAGAGTAGAATGAAAACTCCTCCTACAAGCTATAACCAGACACTGATAGAAGTCACACGATTGCTATATACTGCTGATGAGAAAAGGTATTTAGCAGTTTATATTTACTAAAATAATTACATTTCCATGTTCTGTGTACTGTGGGAGACCAGATAAAGTGATTTCAGGCTCCTTTGGCATAGTAACACTTTAACCGCTTGCCGACCGCCTCGCGCCGATATACGCTGGGAGAAGGGCTCGTACAGGCAGAATCACGTACATGTATGCGGCCCTTTAAGAGGTGGCCAGCGGGCGGGCTCCTGCGGCAACCTCCGTGAGTCGGGTCATTGGGCCCACGGACTTAATCGCCGCGGGGATACTCGTGATGGCCTCATGGAAAGGAAGGACGGGGAGATGCTAATGTAAACAAGCATCTCCCCGTTCTGCCTAGTGACAGTGTCACTGATCTCTGCTTCCTGTGATCGGGAGCAGAGATCAGTGACATGTCACACACAGCCACGCCCCCCCCCCCCCCCCACAGTTAGAAGCACTCACAAGGGCACACTTAACCCCTACACTGCCACCTATTGGTTAACCCCTTCACTGCCAGTGTCATTTACACAGGAATTAGTGCATTTGTATAGCACTTATTGCTGTATAAATGACCTCAAAAATGTGTCAAAAATGTGTCCGCCAAAATGTCGCAGTCACAATAAAAATCGCTGATCGCTGCCATTACTACAAAAAAAAAATGTATTCATAAAATGAATAAAAATGCCATAAAACTAACCCCTATTTTGTAGACGCTATAACTTTTGCGAAAACCAATCAATAAACGCTTTTTTACCAAAAATATGTAGAAGAATACATATCGGCCTAAACTGAGGAATATATTTTTTTCAAAATTGTCGCTCTTTTTTTTGTTTATAGCGAAAAAAAGAAAAAACGCAGAGGTGATCAAATGCCACCAAAAGAAAGCTCTATTTGTGGGAAAAAAAGGACGTTGATTTTGTTTGCGAGCCACGTCGCACGATCGCGCAATTGTCAGTTAAAGCGACGCAGTGCCGAATCGCAAAAAAGTGCTCTGTTCAGGAAGGGGGTCAATTCTTCCAGGGCTGAAGTGGTTAAGCTGGCCATAGACGATTTGAATCTTGGCCAGTTCAGTAGGGACTGGCCTGAGATTCGGACCATGTATGGGCAGGCTGATTGTACCCAAGCAAAATTAATCAACTTGGGTACAACCAGCATGTTGGGTTTTTCATGCGATTATTGCCGGCGACTATAGCCACTAGCAATAATCACTGTGTCTTCTCTCCGCAACCCCCCTCCCCGGGAGAACACAACAGCTCCGCAAGAGGGATTCTCACGGTCAGTGTTGATGGGGGAATCAAGCAATTTGCTTTGCTGCAACCCATGGTTGCAGAAAAGCAAATTGCGCTGTCCATGGCCAGCCTTAGTCTATGTTTTTAGACATGCAGCTGTATGCATGTACAGTACATTACTGCAAAGTAGAGCTGCACGATTAATCGTTAAGAATTGTTATCGCATTTTTTTCCCCCCCAATTAAGATCTTGAAAAAAGTATTTCCCGATTCTTTCTATGCAGAGAGTTCTCTCTGCTCTGCTAAAGCCCTCCAAAGAAAGGGGAAAAAAAACAAAAAAACAGACAGTCTGCCAAGAATCATAACATTCTTTAGCACTGGAACTTAAAGAGGAAGTAAACCCCTTCAAACCACTTTGACCTACAGGTAAGCCTAGATTAAGGCTTACCTGTAGGTCCAAGCAATATCTCCTAAACCTATATGGTTTAGGAGATATTTGCCCGAAAATGGGCACCGCTGTCTGCGGCGCATGCGCCGTAGACAGCGGCGCGCAGGCGCACGAAATGCGGCAAGTCCAAGAATGGATTTGCCTAATTTGTCGACTCCCGTGCGCATGCGCGGGAGTGACGTCATCGCGGCTTCGCCGAATGGCAGCGTCGGAGCTGCGAGACGTGACTCCCGTGCGCATGCGCGGGAGTGACGTCATCGCGGCTTTGCTGCTGTCATTGGTCGGAGCTGCGAGACGCCACCAGCAAGATGGACGCGGCGGACTACAGGGATCAGCGGCGACTTCGCTGGCTCCTGTGTCAGGTAAGTGACACATAATGAGCTACTATGCGATGCATAGTAGTCCATTATGCTTTACCTTTGCAGGGAAAAAAAGAGGAAGTAAACCCATCAGGGTTTACTTCCTCTTTAAGTATAAACATTATATCAATTTGTCCTTTAGATCAAAGGAATAGACTTTGGTGTGAAAATTAGGGAAGTTTAACACATTAAAGCGGAGGTCCACCCTAAAATGGACCTTCCGCTCATCGGATTCCTCCCCCCCTCCGGCGCCACAATTGGCACCTTTCAGGGGGGAGGGGGGTGAAGTTACCTGGATAATCCAGGTAACTGCACCCACTTCCGGGCTAGCTCTCTGCGGAAAGGGGCGTACATTACGCCCCTTTCCGCAAGTGCCCGCCCCCTTCCGCAAGTCCCCCGCTGCCTGCTGGGAAACACACAGATCCCAGAGGCAGCGGGGACCGCCCTCATTGCGCAGCGCGGCTCGCGCATGCGCAGTAGGGAACCGGGAAATGAAGCCGAAAGGCTCCATTTCCTGATTCCCATACCCAAGATGGCGGCGGCAGCACTCGAGTGTCGATCTAGAGATCGGCTTCGGGTGCCGACATCGCGGGCGCGTTGGACAGGTAAGTGTCACTATTTTAAAAGTCAGCAGCTGCAGTATTTGTAGCTGCTGACTTTAAAAAAAAAAAAAAAAACGCGGAGTCCCGGCGGACTCCCGCTTTAAACACTAAACCTTTTTCTGACATTTGTTGGTTTCAAGTTAAAATCATTATTTTATTTATTTTTTTTTGCTAGAAAATTACTTGGAACCCCCAAACATTATATACATTTTTTAGTAGAGACCCTAGAGAATAAAATGGTGGTTGTTGCAATATTTTATGTCACGCTGTATTTGCGCAGCAGTCGTTCAAGTGCAATTTTTTTGGGAACAAATTACACTTTAATGAATTGAAAAAAAAAAAAAAACTGAGCAGTAAAGTTAGCCCAATATTTTTGTATAATGTGAAAGATTTTACGCCGCGAGAATCGTGATCTTTTTATTCTAAGCAAAAAAATAGTGATTCTCGTTTTGGCCAGAATCCTGCAGCTCTTCCACAAAGGCTGCATTACACACATAACAGTGTAATGTGAAGCCACCTTTAGAATACCAGTTGTGTTACCTCCCTGATCTCAGCCTGTGACAGGACAGTGAATGAGCAGCAGTAGACCAATCAGGTCATCTCTCTGCTCACTCTTCCCTCTCCTCCTGTCAGCTTGCTCCCTGCGAACATGTGGATCTTGCACATGTCTCTCTAAGGCCGCGTACACACGGGCGGATTGTCTGCCCAACTTAGTCCGCTGAACCGTGTTTCAGCGGACAATCCGCTCGTGTGTGGGCTTCAGCTGACTTTTTCAGCGGACAGTCTGACGGACTTTGTCTTTCGGAATTTCCGTAATTTTGTCCGTCCAAACTTGGTTTTGTCCGTCCAAACTTGGTTTCAGCGGACAGTCCGCTCGTGTGTAGGCAAGTTGGACGGACTAAGTATGGCGCATGCTCAGAAAGGATTTACACGGCCGAAGGTTGCATTGCTGTGTATTGGACGTCGTTTTTCTAGTCCCGTCGTACGTGCTGTACACGTCATCGCGCACGTTTTCAGCGGACTGTCTGTTCATCATGTGTGGTCAAGTCCGTTCATTCAAAAGTTGAACGGACTGTCTGTCGGATTGTCTGAGGCCGCGTACACACGCGCGGACTGTTGGCCCAACTTTGTCCGTCCAACAGTTTGAGCGAACAGTCCGCTCAAACTTAGCATGGACGGACATGGCCACACACGACGGACGAACAGTTTGCTGAAACCGTGCGCGATGACGTGAACGGCACGTACGACGGGACGAAAAATACGACGTCCTATACACTGCAATGCAACCTTCCGACGTGGAAATCCTTTCTGAGCATGCGCGAGACTTAGTTGGCCGAACAAGCCTACACACGAGCGAACAGTCCGCTGAAACCTTGTTTCAGCGGACAGTTTTTCGGAATTTCCGTAAGACCTTGTTCGGCCAACTGTCCGCTGAAACTGTCCGCTGAAGCCCCACACACGAGCGGACTGTCCGCCCAAACACTGTTCAGCGGACAAGGTTGGGCGAACAGTCCGCGCGTGTGTACGCGGCCTGACGAACTTAGTTGGGCAGACAATCCGCCCGTGTGTACGCGGCCTAAAGGCCCGTACACACGATCGGACTTTTTGAAAACAAACATGGAAATTAGTTGTTTTAAGGCAACATCCGACCGTGTGTACGCACCATCGGACAAACTTTTTCGTTTTTCTTCTGACTTTTGTTGGCTGTGCGAATGGACAAACTTTTCAACAACATAAGTCCGATGGAGCAAAGTCTGATTGTAGAAAACCATTGGACTTTACAACACGCATGCTCAGAACCAATGCAAAATATCAGACAACAATACAGAAGTTGACCAAAGGTGGCGGTAAAGAGCAGAAAAACCACGTGGTTTGGTGAAAGTTGGCTGAAAAAGTCAGATCGTGTGTGTATGCAGGACAAGTTCACGGCCAATGCCCTTTGTACAAAAGTCCATTGGAAAGTTTGTACAAAGTCCGAACGTGTGTATGAGGCTTAAGCTTCACTACCGCCCTAGAAGTACATAGAAGAGCCTGAGTGAAATTTCAGGCACTTACCATAGTTACATCATGTAAAAAAAAACAGATGCAATAATGTATTAATTAATTCATAGATGCATTCATCATATTCATCATGTGACAATCTACAACTGCCGGGGGTAAGAAGATTGCAGAAGATAATCTCAGGAGTAGTGATAAGTGAACTGGCCACGGTTCGGCTTGCAGGAGGATCATTGAACCCTGCCCGAAATTTGCGAACTCCAACCCTTGTCCTGGATGGGGTTCTGGTATGGATTTGGAGGGGAACCCAGGCAAAAAAAAAACGGCGTGGATTTCCCCCCCAAAAATCTACTAGACCCTAATCCTTGAAGGCACCCTGTTCTGGCAAGGCATCGTGTCCCCAAGTTGATGGAGACAGGGGCCTTATACTCACAACCCTGGCCTGGTGAATGGGGGGGGGTGTTCGTTATCAATGGAATACATAAAAATTCCTCTAGCATCGATGTCTGTGGGATTAAAGAAACGCCTCCTCGGTATTGGTGTCGGTGGGGGGGGGTGGGGGGGGGTTAAAATGCTTTTCCCCCCAAATATCAGTGTCAGTGGCATACCTCCCAACATTTTGAGATGGGAATGAGGGACACCTACTGGCAAATATATGTAGGCATAGGACACGCCCCCTGCCACACCCCCTTAAAGGAGAATTAACCAAGAAAAAGGTTAATTAAATCTACAAGGGCTTTTTTTTTTTGACCACTACTGTTCCTTTATATTGGCTTTTAAAATGTACAAATGCAGCAATTTAGAATTTGGATGAAAGGTTTAGCGCTGGGAAACACTTTTTGAAAGATAAAAAGTGCATTTTATGTACAACTATATAGACCAGACCAACATGAGGGACAAATGAGGGAGAAAGAGGGACATTGTTCCAAATCAGGGACAGTCCCTCAAAATCAGGGACAGTTCCTCAAAATCAGGGACAGTTGAGAGCTATGGTCAGTGGTAGTTTGGTCACTTACCTGATGCGGGCTCTCTGCCCCACGCCACGCCTCCATCCGGCTCTGACAATGTCAGTGCCAGAACTATAAAAGTCCTGTTGAAGAGGAAATTACTCCCCTTTACAGAGCTTGCATGGAGTCAATGCTAGGTGTTAGAATGAGTGACAGCAACTGGCGGAAGGGCATGTCCCAGACCTGGGGGACACGGGGAGTTGTTAAAATCCCGGGGTAGTCCCGCAAGATTAGGCAGTGGGTCATTTATTGTGACATTTGTATTTGCTGTATGCCGACTAAGCATGTAAGCAGGTTGGGATTTTAGCCCGTTAGATTGGTGCTGTCCAGGCCTGGGAGAATAGGACTTTCCCGGTTCATTTGCAGTTTTGGTGGGTCGTTTTCTTGGGTCCGATCCACGGGTCCTGTGACATATAAAAAGGACTGTGGTCTGGATCTAGAGAACAGAGAAGAACAGAAGAGAGAACAGCCGTGGGCACAGCACGGAGATGGTCAGTGTGTGGAGGTGTTCCGCGGAGCCACAGAGATGCCACTTTTTACATTTGGGATGGGAAGATATCAGAATCTGGGGTTCTCCCCCCCCAAAAAGAAACCACTGCTAGAATGTGCCTCATAATGATTTACACTTGAGAGAGCCATGGAAGGACTATGAACTCTGAAATGCATCTTTGCAGGTATGCCGGGGCAGCATACAAGCCTGTAGTTAGGAGTAGGGGCATTTGCACTTGTAAGTTGAACTCTGAAACTTTTTTCTCAAGTAAAATATTGAAATGTTGTCGTTGCCTGGTTTATTAAAGAGGTTATCATACGTAAGTGGTGTGTTAATGTGAAGAGAAAAGTACAATACTGTGAAAAAGTATTTACCCCCTTCCTTTTTTTTCTGCATATTTGTCACACTTAAATTATTCAGGTCATCAAACAAATGTCAATACTACACAGAAATAACCCAAGTAAATATGAACAGCAGTTTTTTAAATGATGATTTAATTTATTAAAGCGGTGGGCCAGCTGATTTTTTTTTTTTTAAAGTCAGCAGCTACAAACTCTGTAGCTGCTGACTTTTAATAAGCACACTTACCTGTCCAGGGTGCCTATGATGTTGGCGACCCGAGGCCGACCCGTCCCTCTGTTCTCGGGTCCCGGTGCCGCCATTTGAACTAAGACCCCTTTCACACTGGGGCATTTTTCAGGCGTTTTTCAGGCGCTTTAGCGTTAAAAAAATCGCCTGTAAAGCGCTTGAAAGAAGCCTCATCTACAATCCCAATGTGAATGCCCAAGTGCTTTAACCACTTGCCGACCGCCGCACGACGATATACGTCGGCAGAATGGCACGGGCAGGCATATGGGCGTATATATAAGTCCCTGCCTGCCCGCGGGTGGGGGGCCCGATCGGGCCCCCCCCCGGTGCCTGCGGCGGTCGGCATTCCTTCGAGAGCGATCCGGGATGAGGGGGCGGCCATTCATTCATGGCCACCCCCTCGCGATCGCTCCCGACGAATAGAAATCCCCCGTGACATCACTTCCTCTCCTGTAATGTAAACACAGGAGAGGAAGTGATGTATTCTCTCCTCCGTGTCGGTATTTTTCGTTCCGACACGGAGGAGAGCGGATCGGTGAGTTGCACCAACACTCTACACACACAGTAGAACATGCCAGGCACACTCACACCCCCCCGATCACCCCCCCAATTACCCCTGCCCCCCAGTCACAGTGACACCAATGTCATTTTTTTTTTTGCATTGGTGTCATTTGTGACTGTAATAACTGTTAGGGCAGTTAGGGTTAGCCCCCTTTAGTTCTAATGTACCCCCCTAACCCCCCCAATAAAGGTTTAACCCCGTGATCACCCCCCGTCGCCAGTGTCACTAAGGCTGGGTTCACATTGCAGCGGTTTATGAGAACGAATGTGATTCGCACCGCACTGCAGTGCAAATCACATCCGATCTCTGTGCGATTCGAGTTCAGCCATTCGCCGCACCCGCCGCACCCGCCACACCCGCCGCACCCGCCGCAAATTCGCACGGGACCCTTTTTTTGGCCCGCAGCAGAATCGGATCGCATGGGTGTTCACACCATGCGATCCGAGTTTGCAGATCGCACTGCGATATGCGAACTGATCTGGGGGTGTCAGTAACATTTCACTGACACTCCCAGCAGTTCGCATAGGGCAGTGTGAACTGCCGCCGGGAGGCATGCGATGCGGGAACCCGCCGCGGATTCGCGGCGTTTCCGCATCGCTCCAGTGTGAACCCAGCCTAATAAGCGATCATTTTTCTGATCGCTGTATTAGTGTCACAGGTGACGCTAGTTAGGCAGGTAGGTATTTAGGTTCGCCGCAGCTTTTTATAGCGCCAGGGACCCCCATATACTACCGCATAAAGCCCCCTGATTGCCCCCTAGTTAACCCTTTCACCAGTGATCACCATATAACTGTTACAGGTGACGCTGGTTGGTTAGTTATTTTTTTATAGTTTCAGGGCACCCGCCATTTATTACCTAATAAAGGTTTAACCCCCTGATCACCCGGCGGGTGTCATTTGTGACTAATAACTGTTAGGGCAGTTAGGGTTAGCCCCCTTTAGTTCTAAGGTACCCCCCTAACCCCCCCAATAAAGGTTTAACCCCGTGATCACCCCCCGTCGCCAGTGTCACTAAGGCTGGGTTCACATTGCAGCGGTTTATGAGAACGGATGTGATTCGCACCGCACTGCAGTGCAAATCACATCCGATCTCTGTGCGTTTCGAGTTCAGCCATTCGCCGCACCCGCCACACCCGCCGCACCCGCCGCAAATTCGCACGGGACCCTTTTTTTGGCCCGCAGCAGAATCGGATCGCATGGGTGTTCACACCATACGATCCGAGTTTGCAGATCGCACTGCGATATGCGAACTGATCTGGGGGTGTCAGTAACATTTCACTGACACTCCCAGCAGTTCGCATAGGGCAGTGTGAACTGCCGCCGGGAGGCATGCGATGCGGGAACCCGCCGCGCATTCGTGGCGTTCCCGCATCGCTCCAGTGTGAACCCAGCCTAATAAGCGATCGTTTTTCTGATCGCTGTATTAGTGTCACAGGTGACGCTAGTTAGGCAGGTAGGTATTTAGGTTCGCCGCAGCTTTTTATAGCGCCAGGGACCCCCATATACTACCGCATAAAGCCCCCTGATTGCCCCCTAGTTAACCCTTTCACCAGTGATCACCATATAACTGTTACAGGTGACGCTGGTTGGTTAGTTATTTTTTTATAGTTTCAGGGCACCCGCCATTTATTACCTAGTCTCACTAGTGTACCCCTAAATTTAGGGGTGTCTACTTTCCAAAATGCGGTCATTTGGGGGGGGTTTGTGCCATCTTGGCATTTTATGGCCTTCAAAACTGTAACGCCCTTAGAAAGCCTGAAGGCGGTGCTTGGTTTTCGGGGCCCCGTACGCGGCTAGGCTCCCAAAAAGTCCCACATATGTGGTATCCCCGTACTCAGGAGAAGCAGCAGAATTTATTTTGGGGTGTCATTTCACATATGCCCATGGCATGCGTGAGCAATATATCATTTAGTGACAACTTTGTGAAAAAAAAAAAAAAGTTTGTAATTTTCCCGCAACTTGTGGCAAAATATAAAATATTCCATGGACTCAACATGCCTCTCAGCAAATAGCTTGGGGTGTCTACTTTCTAAAATGGGGTCATTTGTGGGGGTTTTGTGCCATCTTGGCATTTTATGGCCTTCAAAACTGTAATAGGTAGTGAGAAGTGAACTCAAAAATTTACGCCCTTAGAAAGCCTGAAGGCGGTGCTTGGTTTTCGGGGCCCCGTACGCGGCTAGGCTCCCAAAAAGTCCCACATATGTGGTATCCCCGTACTCAGGAGAAGCAGCAGAATTTATTTTGGGGTGTCATTTCACATACGCCCATAGCATGTGTGAGCAATATATCATTTAGTGACAACTTTGTGTAAAAAAAAAAAAATATTTTTTTTTTTGTCATTATTCAATCGCTTGAGGCAAAAAAATAAAATATTCAATGGGCTCAACATGCCTCTTATCAATTTCCTTAGGGGGTCTACTTTCCAAAATGGGGTCATTTGGGGGGGTTTTGTACTGCCCTGCCATTTTAGCACCTCAAGAAATGAGATAGGCAGTCGTAAACTAAAAGCTGCGTAAATTCCAGAAAACGTACCTTAGTTTGTAGATGTGACAACTTTTGCGCAAACCAATAAATATACAATTATTGACTTTTTTTTTACCAAAGACATGTGGCTGAATACATTTTGGCCTAAATGTATGACTAAAATTGAGTTTATTGGATTTTTCTAATAACAAAAAGTAGAAAATATCATTTTTTTTCAAAATTTGCGGTCTTTTTACGTTTATATCGCAAAAAATAAAAATCGCAGAGGCAATCAAATACCATCAAAAGAAAGCTCTATTTGTGGGAAGAAAAGGACGCAAATTTTGTTTGGGTACAACATTGCATGACCGCGCAATTACCAGTTAAAGCAGCGCAGTGCCAAAGTGTAAAAAGACCTCTGGTCATTTACCAGCAAAATGGTCCGGTCTGAAAGTGGTTAAGAACCCTTTCACACTGCCAGCGCCTGAAAAACTCTAAATCGCTGCTTAAACTAGCGGCGCTTTACCAGCGTTTTTTGAGCGATAGCGGGGCACTTTTAACCCCCGCTAGTGGCCAAATAACAAAAGCGCTTTGCAGGCGTTTTGCAGGCGCTTCCGAATGTATTCACCGCTCCAAAAGCGCTGCAAAGAAGCTGTTTGCAGGACTTCTTTTGACGCCTTGCCAGCGCAGCGCCTCAGTGTCAAAGCACTCGTGCTTTCACATTGGGATTGCAGGTGAGGCTTCTTTCAGGCGCTTTTTTTAATGCTTAAGCGCCTGAAAAACGCCTGAAAAAACACCCCAGTGTGAAAGGGGTCTAAGGGAAACAGGCAGTGGAGCCTTGCGGCCTCACTGCCCGTTTCCTACTGCGCATCCGCTGGCGCTTTGTGAATGGCCGGCTGTTCCCAGAACACACCGGGGCCCCATTCCCCAGAAGACAACACGAGAAGGAGAAGACTGAAGGTCACCGCGGTGTAGGAAATGACAGATCAGGATGATCTGCCTAGCAACAGCTATTACTGGTAATTAAAAATGTTTTTTTTTCTATTTCTTTTTTGACATTTTTAGGAACATTGTAATGCAATTTTTAGTTTTTTTAGGGTGGCCCTCCGCTTTAAGGGAATAAATCTGTCCAAACCTGCCTGGCCCAATCATTATCATGGGTTGCCCCACATGTGTGAAAGTTGCCAGCACGATTTTTAAAATTGAGCCAAAACTCTGTATCATGCGGTTTAGTAGCTACATATGTACATATGATCTTTGCTAAATGTGTGGGTGTGGGGGGGGGGGGGGGTGATTAACGACACCGATGTGCGTCTGGAAAAAGCAATGTGTTCTTGTGTGGTGCACGAAAACGTGCAATTTTGCACGTTCCCGCACCACACCTGGTGTGAACAAGCTCTTACGCCCCATACACACGGTCGGAAATTCAGACGGAAAAATTCTGATCGGATTATGTTGTCGGAAAATCCGATCGTGTGTGGGCTCTATCAGACTTTTTCTGTCGGAATTTCCAACGGAAAAAGTTTGAGAGCTGGATCTAAAATTTTCCGACCACAACAAAATCCGATCGGACTTTTTCCGATCGTGTGTAGAGAATTCCGACACACAAAGTGCCACGCATGCTTAGGAAAAAATTTGGAGACGAAAGCTATTGGCTAGTGGCCTCTACGTAGTCCCGTCGTACGTTTTGTACGTAACCTCGTTCCGAATGATCGGATTTTCCAACGACTTTGTGCGACCGCGTGTATGCAAGACAAATTTCGGCCAAAATCCGTCGGAAAAAATCTGACGGATTTTGGGGTCGGAATGTCCGACCGTGTGTATGGGGGACAAGGCTATGTTTCCACTATTGCGTCCCCAAAGTCGGGCGATTTTGCCGCGACTTGAAACAATGCCTGTGTATTCTTGAGGTCTACGGACCTCAAGTCGCATCAACGTGGGACAAAAGTAGTGCAGGGACTACTTTGAAGTTGCTGCATCTTGAGGTCACACAGATATGAACGGTACTCATTGGAAATCATGGGGTATGACTTGTCATGCGACTTTTCAGTCCCAAATCGCATGAAAAGTCGCACTAGTGGAAACCTAGCCTAAATCTACTTGAAATAGATATAATTAATAATGTTTAGAAATCTCGAAGGCTCAGTGTGCCTCTCTGAATTGGCTGCCATCCCATTATAAGTCTATGGGGTGCCATCACAAGATGTAAATACAGGAGGGGGCCGCCACAAGGGATACGTTAGGACGAGCGGGCTAACGATTTTAGTAGTTAGACGTGAACTTGTCTTATATTAAAAAGTACAAATAATACATATGCTGCCATTTATACAATCCACCTGCTTAGGGCCAGCACAGCGCTCATGTCTTCACCGTTCCAATGTTATAATGAAACGCATGCATCAGTACGTACTTTAGAGGATAATTACAATGCTGGGCTAAGGACGGAGACTGTCATTATTCTTTATGGTTTCTTCTGCAGGACTGCAAAGCAAATTTGGAGCACTGAAAACGATTTTCTTTCCCAGGAAAAACTGAGCCGTATAAAAGTGCATCCTGCCAGCATATGAGGTATGCGCTTACATTTTCGGAAAGTTGCTGCAGAGGTTGGGATGCAATTGGATAGTATGCTTAAAGGTGCACTAATTCTTTCAGCCACCCATACACATAAACAAAATAGTCAATTGGAAAACACATTGGAAAATGTTGTCCCCTACGATTATTACGTATATACAATTTACACTATATTACCAAAAGTTTTGGGACATCTGCCTTTACACGCACATGATACTTTAATGGCATCCCAGGCTTATATTGAGTTGGCCCGCCCTTTGCAGCTATGACAGTTTCAACTCTTCTGGGAAGGCCGTCCACAAGGTTTAGGAGTATGTCTATGGGAATGTTTGACCATTCTTCCAGAAGCGCATTTGTGAGGTCAGGCTCGGATGTTGAACAAGAAGGTCTGGCTCGCAGTGTCCGCTCTGATTTATCCCAAAGGTGTTCTATCGGGTTGAGGTCAGGACAGTCAAGTTCTTCCACCCTGAACTTACTCATCAATATCTTTATGGACTTTGTTTTGTGCACTGGTCCAAACAGTGGCGTAACTAGAACCTTCAGGGCCCCGATGCAAGAAACCATAAAGGGCCCCCTGAACCTCAGCCAGGGCCCTTCCCTCCGAGTCCGATGGTGGAACTCCAGGGCGTGGTACCAGGTATGACCTTTGTGAGCCCTGTAGTTCCACCACTGGTATCAGTAGTTTTTTTGCCTATTTTTTATTTTATTTTTAGGTGCCCCATTGGGGGACAGTCCTTAGGCAGGATGGGGTCCCCGTCCCCAGAAGAGATGAGGTCCTTTTCTCCAGGGCAGATGAAGTTACTGACCCCAGGTGAGAAGGGGTCCCTGTCCCCAGGGGAGGAGGGGGTCCCTGTCCCCACGTGAGAAGGGGTCCCTGTACCCAGGGGGAGATGGAGGGGGTATGTAATAGTGTGTGGGGGATGAGGTCTTCTCACTCACCATGACCAAGCTGTAGGTCGCACACTCATCCATGTTGGCCTGGGCTCCATCCAGTGTGCTGGACGGGTGATCAGCATATCTCCCAGAAAGACCTTTCATCATCTGTGTATGACGGGGTAGGAGGGGGGCTGGCAGACAAGCCTGCAGTGTCCTCTGGGGGGCTCTCATAGGGCTGCACTGCATCTGTGTGCTTAAAGTTTGTTTACCCGGGAGAAGTATGCAGTGCAGTGTGGGCCGGACTCAGGGGGGGGCGGGACTCTGGCTGGGGATAACAGACATCGGACTGAGTGGCAATGCATGGAGCAGGAGAGGGGTACTCTGAGGAGCCAGCCGAGGACACAGGTCATGCGGGGAATGCACAACTAAAGAGCAGCCAGTGCGATAGTCGAGCATGGAGCTCTGCTAGTCACCCTCCACCTCCACCACCTGTGTGCATGGTGCACTGGTACCCCTAGCTGCCTATGCTGCTGCTGGCCATATGTAGAGGGGGCTGCATGGGCCCCCTGCATCACAGGGCCCGGTTGCGGTCGCGACTGCTGCACTCCCTATAGTTACGCCCCTGGGTCCAAATCATTTGGTGGAGAGGGATTATGGTGTGGGGGGTTGTTTTTCAGGGGTTGGGCTTGGCTCCTTAGTTCCAGTGAAGGAAACTCCTAAGGTGTCAGCATATCAAGACATTTTGGACAGTTTAATGCTCCCAACTTTATGGGAACAGTTTTGGGGATGGCCTCTTCCTGTTCCAACATGACTGCCCACCAGGGCACAAAAAAAGGTCCATAAAGACATGGATGAGTGACTTTGAGGTGGAGGAACTTGACTTGCCTGCACCTCAACCCAATAGAACACCTTTGAGATGAATTTAGAGCGGAGACTTGTTTTCACAGTCTCCACTCTAAATTCATACCAAAGGTGTTCTATCGGGTTGAGGTGCAGGCAAGTCAAGTTCCTCCATCCCAAACTCGCTCATCCAATATCCGTGCCTGACCTCACAAATGCTCTTCTGGAATAATGGTCCAACATTCCCATAGACACACTCCTAAACCTTGTGGACGGCCTTCCCAGAAGAGTTGAAGCTGTTATAGCTGCAAAGGGTGGGCCAACTCAATATTGAACCCTACGGACTTATGCCGCCTACACACGGTCGGACTTTCCGACAACAAATGTTCGATGGGAGCTTGGTGTCGGTAGGCTCCATCGGACATTTCCCGTCGGAATTTCCAACAAACAAAATTTGAGAGCTGGATCTCAAATTGTCCAACAACAAAATCCGTTGTCGGAAATTCTGATCGTGCGCACCCAATTCCGACACACAAAATTCCATGCATGCTCGGAATCAAGCAGAAGAGCCGCAATGGCTATTGAACTTCATTTTTCTTGGATTGTCGTACGTCACCGCGTTCTTGACGTAGTTCGGAAGTTCCAACAACATTTGTGTGACCGTGTGTGCAAGACAGGTTTGAGCCAACATCTGTCAGAAAAAACAAAACAAAACATGGATTTTGTTGTCGGAATGTGCGATCGCGTGTACGCGGCATAAGACTGGGATGCCATTAAAGTTCACGTGCGTGTAAAGGCAGGAATCCCGATACTTTTGGTAATATAGTGTATGGATCCTTTATTTGAGGAATACTGCCCCAGCCGGCTTGTACACAAGGCACGGACAAGTCCTTGTTTTAAGCCCCCGGCATTAGTCATATGGTATCTATTACCCTATTATTACTGTTCTTCGTTATTATTATTGCCGTTGCTTGTCATCGGGGGTACAGAAGGCTCTGTCTTATATATTTTGCCTCATTCTGCTGTTTTTTTCCCGACTTCATTCTTGTCTTTACTAGTTGCAGAGCATGCCCACAGAGGGTTGATTACGTTTGAAGTCATGGTGAAGAAATATGATATTCTAAAGACAGATTATTAACATTCCTCTCGGAGAAATCCAACTCAGATTAGGCAAAAAAAAAAAAAGAGAGAGAAGAGAAGAGAAGAGTGCACATTTCTTGGTTTGCTGTCACTTCTGTTCATATCCCAGAGCAGGAATCCTTTGACTTGGGCAGTAGCCGGAGTGGAAGAGTTTTGCAGATTCCAGAGAGCCCCGGCCAGGCCCAGAAAGCTCTCCAGAGGAGCTGACTTTAATGTGATTTCACAGGCTGCATTCCAGGCAGGTTAAATAACCAGAAGAAATAATCAGAAATAGATGGAGCTGGAACTGCCTGTGGCTGTGACTGTGACAGAAAGCAGAGGAGTTCCTTGGGGGTAGGAGGAGGGGGAAGGGGAAGGAAGGGTGAGCTTTGGCTCAGAAGGCATCTCCATCCTTTGATGTTTGAGATGTTCTGAAGATGCTGATTCTGCTCATGTAACCTGCTTCATCCCTGAATGTCCGCATTGTTCTGCCGATCCAAATCATTTCCCTGCTCTGCAACGGGCAGCCAAAAACTGCTCTGTGCATTGTAGAAGGGTTAGCTTTTCTCTAGAAATAAATAGGTTTGTGAATTTTTATTATTTTTATTCTTAACCAATTCAATACCGGACACTTCCACCCCCTTCCTGCACAGGCCAATTTTCAGCTTGCAGCACTGTCGCCAGCGGCATCGGCGGGAGGGGTGATGGCGGCTGAACCCCCGAGTCTCGGGTGGGCGCGGTTCGATTATTAGCCCCAAGCGCCGCCGCCGAGCGGGGACCATTCTGACCCCGAGCGCGGCCGAGTGACATAGCAGGTCCCGCCCTCTGGAGCCTGCAGCACCTATGATGGACATCCCACTGGACCAATGCCGGGATGGCGCCGGATGTGCGACATCCATCATAGGAGCTGCAGGCCCCAGAAGGCGGGAATTACAATGCGGCCGCCGCGCCACTGTGAGAAGATCCCGAGCCCACTTGGCGCTCGGGCGGGTGGCTCTTCTCTCCTCATCATGGCTCTGGCTGCCTAGAGTCTACTTTACTGTTGTGATCGGCGTGCCGCTGAGCTGCAGGGGAACACCTGAATTATGGCCAGGTAGGTCAGTGTAGGTCAGGTAGGTCAGTGTGTGTCAGGTAGGTCACTGCAGGTTATTGTGTGTGTCAGGTAGGTCAGTTTATGTTAGGTAGGTCATTGTGTGTCAGGTAGGTCAGTGTGTGTCAGGTAGGTCCATTTATGTCAGGTAAGTCACTGTGTCAGGTAGGTCAGTGTAGGTCATTGTGTGTCAAGTAGGTCAATGTGTATCAGGTAGGTCAGTGTAGGTCAGTGTGTGTCAGGTAGGTCATTGTGTGTCAGGTAGGTCAGTGTGTGTCAGGTAGGTCAGTGTAGGTCAGTGTAGGTCAGTGTCAAGTAGGTCAGCATGCGTCAGGTAGGTCAGCGTGTGTCAGGTAGGTCAGTGCAGGTCAGATAGGTCGATGTATGACAGGTAAGACAGTGTATGTCAGGTAGGTCCCCCGTGCTGAGCTCGGACTTCGGCCCCTGTTTTTTTTGCCACCTAGCAACTTCCCTGGCTGTTGCACTATGAATGACCATTGTGCGGTAACACTGTACCCATATGACATTTTTATCATTTTTTTTTCGCACAAATAGAGCTTTCTCTTGGTGGTTTGATCACCACTGGGCTTTTGTTTTGTTTTTTGTTTTTTTCTTTACTAAATAAACAAAAAAAGACAGAAAACGTTGGAAAAAATATTTTTCTTCAAGAGATTGTAAAGGTAAAATAAAACACAAACAAACTATACTTACCTGTTTTGTGCAATGAAATTGCACAGAGCACCTGCAAACCTCCTCTTCCGGGGTCCCCAGCTGGTGCTCCTGGCCCCTCCTCTCTGTCCAGTGCCCCCCATGTAGGGTTGCCACCTCATCCCTTTAGGCCTGATTCACACCAATGCATTTTCATGGTGCCTCCATGGCAGCATACCTGTGATAGAGCTCCGCCTCGACTCCTCCCTCAGGACCAGTGAATAGCATAAATTAAAGGCATAGTCCCTCCCCCAACATTCTCTTTTTTTTCCTCATACCTCTTGAGCTGGTGAAGAGTAGCAGTGCGTCCATACCTCTGCCTTTGGCAGCGTCCACCCGGGTTCAGCCTCTCCTGTGTGCAGTCCCTGCTCTTCTGCCGCCGTTAGCGCTAATAAGACTGGGAACCCCTTTTGTGGATCTTTTGGGATCTTGCAGTGTTTCCTCACAGGAATGCAGTCTGCTGAGGTTTCTTGAACAACGAATGCTGGTGGATTCAGCAGGAGGATCAGCTTCCTTTTTTCCCTGGACAGGTTAGACCTTCTTCATTATTTATCTGTTAAAAAATAAATACATTTTTCCCCTTTAAGACTTTTTTCTCCGAATCGTGCATGCGTAGCTCGGCTGATGCGATTTCAGTCTTTCTTTTAAAGCTGGAGTCTCGGGGGATAGTGAACCCCGGTCTTGTTATTGGGTTTTGGATGCCAGGGAGCCTGGCTGTGGCTAGTGGGCTTCCGGTTCTTGCTCCCTGCTCACTACGTGGGAGAGAGAGAGAGAGACAGAATGGGACAGTTCCGGGGGACAGTGCGCATGCGCGGCCCCGGAATACAGAGCTGATGTCAGACGCAGTCAGGGGCTTCTACTGTTGTAAGTGCACACGGCGGCGAGTCCTCAGCTGCCATATTTGTTTAGGTAAACACACTGGAGGTCAGCCAATGGTGCCACAAGGGAAGTGGGCTTGCTAATTAGCCCCCCCCACCCTCTGCTTCTTTAAGGGTCCATTCACACAGGGGCAACTCAGATCCGACTTCAGGTCGCCCCTAGTCGCCTCAGGTCGGACAACATGTAAAAATCAATGTAAGTGAATGAGAGCCGTCTTAATGCACACTACTGAAGTCGCTCCGACTTCAGAAAAGGTTCCTGTACTACTTCAATTCGACTTGTAGGCGACCGGTACCCATTGATTTCAATGGAGGTCGCCTCCAAGTCAGATCTCCGTCTATACAGAGGTGACTCTGACAGAATTATCAGCTCTCAAGAGGAAACTCCACACCAAATTTATTTAAAAAATTTGGCATGGGTTCCCCCTACGAGAGCATACCAGGCCCTTAGGTCTGGTATGGATTTTAAGGGGAACCCCCCTACGCCGAAAAAAACGGCGTGGGAGTCCCCCCCAGATCCATACCAGACCCTTATCCGAGCACGCTACCCGGACGGCCAGGAAAGGGGGTGGGGACTAGCGAGCGCCCCCCCCCCCCTCCTAAGCCGTACCAGGCCACGCGCCCTCAACATGGGGGGTGCCTTGGGGAAGGGGAGGCCATGCGGTCCCCCCCCCACCCCAAAGCACCTTGTCCCCATGTTGATGAGGACAAGGGCCTCTTCCCGACAATCCTGGCCCTTGGTTGTCGGGGTCTGCGGGCGGGGGGCTTATCGGAATCCGGAAAGCCCCCTTTAATAAGGGGGCCCCCAGATCCCGGCCCCCCACCCTATGTGAATGAGTATGGGGTACAATGTACCCCTACCCATTCACCTGTGAAAAAAAATGTACAAAAAAAACACAACACACAAGGGTTAAAATAGTTTATTGCACAGCTCCGGGGGTCTTCTTGCCAGACTCCTTCGCTATCTTCTGCTAGCTCTTTTACTAGCGGAGGAGCCCGGCATTCTTCTTCGCAGCCGCTGCAGCCCTCTTCTTCCGACTTCGGGGGTCTTGCCCCCCTCTTCGGTTCTTCTTGCCGGGACACCGCGCCTTCTTCTAGCTCTTTTACAAGCGGTGACCCGGTCTTCTGTCGCCGCTGCCGTCGCCGCCGACTTCTGTTCTTCTGTTCTTCTCTTCTGGAGATGTTGCCTCGTCGTTGTCTCCGCTCACTATGACAGAGCACACGGCGTGCGGCGACTTATATAGGGACATCACCGGATGATGTCCCCGCCCATTATGATGTCACAGTCCCCGTCCATTATGATGTCACAGTCCCAGAGGATGCTGGGACTGTGACATCATAATGGGAGGGGACATCATCCGGTGATGTCCCTATATAAGCCGTCGCACGCCGACAGCGGCAGCGGCGACAGAAGACCGGGGCACCGCTTGTAAAAGAGCTAGAAGAAGGCGCGGTGGCCCGGCAAGAAGAACTGAAGAGGGGAACATGACCCCCGAAGTTGGAAGAAGAGGGCGGCGGCGGACGAAGAAGAATGCCGGGCTCCTCCGCTAGTAAAAGAGCTAGCAGAAGATAGCGGAGGAGTGTGGCGAGAAGACCCCCGAAGACGGAAGACCCCCGGAGCTGTGCAATAGACTATTTTAACACTTGTGTGTTGTGTTTTTTTTGTACATTTTTTTTCACAGGTGAATGGGTAGGGGTACATTGTACCCCATACTCATTCACATAGGGTGGGGGGCCGGGATCTGGGGGCCCCCTTATTAAAGGGGGCTCCCGGATTCGGATAAGCCCCCCGCCCGCAGACCCCGACAACCAACGGCCAGGGTTGTCAGGAAGAGGCCCTTGTCCTCATCAACATGGGGACAAGGTGCTTTGGGGTGGGGGCCCCCCCCCCTCCCCAAGGCACCCCCCATGTTGAGGGCGCGCGGCCTGGTACAGCTCAGGAGGGGGGGCGCTCGCTCGTTCCCAACCCCTTTCCTGGCTGGCTGGGTAGCGTGCTCGGATAAGGGTCTGGTATGGATCTGGGGGGGGACCCCACGCCGTTTTTTCGGCGTAGGGGGTTCCCCTTAGAATCCATACCAGACCTAAGGGCCTGGTATGCTCTTGGAGGGGGAACCCATGCCATTTTTTTTTTTTTTATTTGGCGTGGAGTTCCTTTGGCAATGGCCTGGGGCGACTTAAAGTCGTGTTGTAAGTCGCCCCAAGTCGTGTACAAGTTGCCTCCAAAAGTCGTGTTGAAAGTCGTGTCGCCCCTGTGTGAACCGGCTCTAAAAGTTTGGCTCCATTTGGGCTCAGGGCTGCATTGGATATCCAGTGGTGCCCTGCAGTTAAAAAACATATCAGCAGAACAAGTATGTGTTCCTCTCTCATGGTTGAGACTGTGGTTCCGTTGGTTTCTCTCTAAAGGGTTTTATCCTTTTTTCTTACTTCATCTTCTTGCAGCTGATCCTCCTGCCCATTTCTCTATGAGTTATTTGTCACAAAGTCAAGAGCCTCCTGTGTCCAATAGGTATGGGACCACTTGTACATGAGTATATAGGAAAAAAAAAAGGAGTGCGCCACTGACGAACAAACTTTGTTTCAGCCCTGCTCCCTCAAAACGATCTAGAAAATCTTCAAGACACCATGACAACGACGATAGTCCAGAGCGGGGATCACCCTCTTCACACTATAGGTCTTCTAGGAGATCAGGATCTTGGAGACATTGTCGCTCTCCTTCGCCCCCACCTCGGGCATCAAGGAAAATGTGCTGGGCATGTGGCGCTGTACCACTCCCTGATAAATTGGTCTGTAGGGACTGTCTAAGGGATTACACAGCCAACCAGGAACTGGAAAGCCAGCAAGTGGTCAATCTACTTAGGCAGACCATGAAAGACTCCTACTCAGAACTGGCCGCCATAATCCCATCCGGTTCCACAAGCTGTTTAAATGCAAGACCCAGACCCCAGCACTCCGAGGCCCTCAGCTGTTTGCATCAGGAAGGACAGCTAGGCATTCTTCTCCTGAAGATCCTTCTAGGGAGTCTTCAGAGGACTCTGAACCATCTGGTTCCAGATTTTGCTTGGTCCAGTCGTTTGTCAAGGCGATGAAGAATGCTATTGCTTGGGAGGATCCGGAATGAGCCTCCTAAGAAATCGAAAGCTTATTTTCCTTTTCTTAATATAAAGCAAATTGTCTTCTCATTAATGGGGGAAATCAGACAAATTATAGAAGACGAATGGAGCAAAACAGACAAGAAGTTTTCCCTCGCCCGTTTGACCAAATTGTATCCTTTAGCGGATACGGGTACACAGTCTTTAAGTTCAATGCCTGTGGTTGATGCGGTAGTAATACATCTGGCAAAAAACGTAACCTTACCGATGGAGGATTCAACGTCATTCAAGGATCCCTTGGATAGACTAATTGATCTAGACCTCAAAAGGAGCTATCTAGCTGCAGGGGCGGCTTGTAGGCCAGCCATTGCACTGACATCTGTTTCCAACGGTATCAGGTCATGGACGGAAAATGTAGAGACAGCCCCGTGCCAAGACATCCCCCAGGACGACATAATCAAAGCTCTGGAGGAGCTTAAGTTGGCGGTGTATTTCGTAGGGGAAGCAGTGATTGACACGATCCGTTGTTCGGCCAACTTAATGCTTCATTTGGTTATGGCAAAATGAGCATTTTGGCTGAAACCCTGGACAGCAAATCTTGCATCAAAACAAAATTGGTGCAAGATTCCCTTTGATGGCAAATCCTTCTTCGGTGAGAAACTCAATAAAGCGATCTCCCGAGTAACAGGGGGCAAATCTGGCTTACTTCCCCAGGACAGTAAGGTTCGGAGGACAAAAGCCTTTTTGTCTCGATTTCGACAATCAAACTCCAGAGACTTCAGGCAGTCTTACCCCTTTAAAGATAATAAAAGGTCGTGGAGAGGCACTCAGGCGTCTTTTTTGGGAGCCAGAAGAAACAAGGCCCTCACCGCCCCCCAGAGGGGCAGAGACGCCCCCAGTAGGGGCCTGGCTAAAGTGTTTTTTCCCAGTCTGGGCTGCCAGATGCCAGGACCCATGGGTCCTATCAACAGTTCGGTGCGGTCACTTCTGGACCTTTTCTCATCAGCCTCCTCACACATCCTTCAAGGAAACCATCAAGGAGTAGCAGTACCTGCCCCCCCCCCCCCCCCCCCAGTAATAGATTTGAAGAGGCTCAACAGATACATCCATCTCGAGAGTTTCAAGATGGAATCTCTACAAACAACTATCCAAGCAATACAACCAGGAGATTTGTTAATATCAGTAGATCTGCAGGATGCTTACCCCCACATCCCTATTTCACCATCTTTCCAGAAGTACCTAGGATTCGCAGTGGGTCATGTCCACCTGCAATTCCAGGCTCTGCCCTTCGGCCTATGCCCATTGCAGAGGGTTCAGGATTCAGGGAAGATGGTCCTTTCCCACCAGAGGGATAGTATCCAACATCTTAGAAATGAGAGCAGCATTTCTAGCCTTGACCTCATTACAGATCAAGTGACGGAGGTTGCTTCTGAGTCTGAACAACAGAACAGCGGTCTCATATCTACAGAGACAAGGAGGCACCCGCAGAAAAGCACTTCTAAGGGAAGTGGAACCTATAATGATCTGGGCCGAAAGGAACCTGGTAGATCTCAGAGTGATATATCTCCCAGGCAAGATGAACACAGAAGCAGACATCTTTTCCAAGGAAATTTGGGAACAACAACGAGTGGACACTTCATCCCAATGTGTTCAACCAAATTTCCAAACTATGGGAAACCCTGCAAGTGGACCTCTTTGCCACCCAGGAGAATACCAAACTCAGGAGGTTCTTCGTTCATTCATTCCTCGGAAGATACGCCCTCCCGTCAGGCGTTCCTTTTGGAAATAGGACCTTCCTTTAATACTAGAAGTCTTATCCAGTCACCCATTTGCGCCTGTAGAAGAAATTTCAATCTGGGCTCTAACCCTAAAAAACACTTTTCTTCTGTCTATCACATGCGGCAGAAGAATCTCAGAACTCCACTCCCTGGGGATGGGGGACGAGCATTTCTCCTTTTTCCCAGACAGGGTAGATCTTCGCCCTCTCCGAGGGTTCACACCTAAAGTTACCACAACAGCACATCTATTGAAGCCATGGGCGTTACAATTTTTCTCTGACTCAGAGTCACCTCCTTCTGAACGATCGGATTTTCCGACAACTTTGTGCGACTGTGTGTATGCAAGACTAGTTTCGGCCAAAATCTTGTAGTCAGAATGTCCGACTGTGTGTACGGGGCATTACACTGTCCCTTTAAAAAAAAAAAATTTGGATCACTTTTATTTTTATTACAAGGAATGTAAACCTCCCTTGTAATAGAAAAAAAGAATGACAGGACTTCTTAAATATGAGATCTGGGGCCAAAAAGACCTCACATCTCATATTTACACTTACATGCAATAAAAAAAAAAAAAATTTTCCCCTTTAAGGCCATTGGGCGGAAGTGACATTTGACGTCGCTTTCATCATCCAACATCATTGAGTGGGGGCCATCTTTCCCTCACTCGACTCCCAGTCTCTGAGAGGAAAGGATTGGACCATCTCCGCCGCTACTGTTGGCTCCGGTAAGCGGCAGCGACGTCCGGAACAAGGCGCTAGGGGGGTGGGCACCTCTCCCGCCACGCCGATAAAAGTGATTTCACAGCAAATCCGCCACAGAGACCACCATTATCTTAAAGAGGACCGCCCGGCATTTCAGAAAATACCGGGGTTATGGCAGATATCTGTATTCTACGTCAAAGTACTGATGTACAGCGGTTTGTGGGAAGTGGTTGAATTAGCCACAGAACCTGTGTAATTCATATGTTTTCGGGTTTAAAGGGTTGAGATGGCAAACTCTACCCCCCATGGGAAGCCAGTTCCCATGGCGGCTATTGTGTGTGTTCGCTCCCGAGCCCCGCTACGTCCATTGACACAGCAGGACTCTGATGGGCGCCCATAGGCTGCATTGATGGGCACCCGTAGGCTGCATTGATGGGCACCCGTAGGCTGCATTGGATTGGTGTTGGTGAGGCTGCATTTGATGGGTGCTGGTAGGCTACATTTCATGGGTACTCGTAAGCTGCATTTGATGGGCGCTAGTGAGGCTGCATTGATGGGCACCCGTAGGCTGCATTTGATTGGTGTTGATGAGCCTGCATTTGATGGGCACTCGTAGGCTGCATTTGATGGGCGCTGGTGAGGCTGCATTGATGGGAGCCCATAGGCTGCATTGATGGGTGCTGGGTAGGCTGCATTTGATTGGTGTTGGTGAGGCTGCATTTGATTGGTGTTGGGGAGGCTGCATTTGATGGGTGCCGGTGAGGCCACATTGATGGGCGCCAGTAGGCTGAATTGATGGGCACTGGTGTGGCTGCATTTGATGGGCACTTCACTAAAAATGTTGGGAATACATGAGCAGGGCAAAAGGGGTGGAGTCAGGGGTGGAGCCAGGGGGTCATCAGCAAAATTAGTTTTCGCCTAAGGTGTCAAAAATCCTTGCACCAGCCCTGACAGGAAGGGGCCATCCCAAAACTGTTCCAACAAAGTTGAGAGCATGATATTGTCCAAAATGTCTTGGTATGCTGAGGCCTTAAGAGTTTCCTTCAACTGAACTAAGGGGCCAAGCCCAACCCCTGAAAAACAACCCCCCCCCCATAATCCCCCCTCCACCAAATGATTTGGGCCAGTGCACAAAGCAAGGTCCATAAAGACACGGATGAGCGAGTTTAGGGTGGAGGAACTTGACTGGCCTGCAGAGAGTCCTGACCTCAACCCAATAGAACACCTTTGGGATGAATTAGAGCGGAGACTGCGAGCCAGGCCTTCTCATCCAACATCAGTGCCTGACCTCACAAATGCACTTCTGGAAGAATGGTCAAACATTCCCATAGACACTCCAAAACCTTGTGGACGGCCTTCCCAGAAGAGTTAAAGCTGTTATATCTGCAAAGGGCGGAGCCAACTCAATATTGAACCCTACGGACTAAGACTGGGATGCCATTAAAGTTCATGTAAAGGCAGGTGTCCCAATACATTTGGTAATATAGTGTGTGTGCTTCAAGGATTTACAAGACTGGAGCACTTCTGGAGGTCGTACATTTGAAATGGTAAACGGGTACATGACCTTTGCGAAATTTGGACCATGTGCCTATTATATGTTCAACCAATTCATAGCGGGCACCTCGTATACAGTAGCAGCAAGCTGGAGTTTAGGAGGTTACCTTAGATGCCTCCTCCCCCACCCCAGGTTCTTGGCCTGCTCACCTCCTCTCCCCAGGTGCTCGGTTTTGGGATGAGGTCACCTCCAGCCCTGAATGGGACGTTCAGTTCCATAGGAAACGGCAGGAATTTCTGTCATTTTGGCAGCGGCGGCTGTGCCAAAGCACTGAGCTCATAGCTATGAACTGGAATCTGAACCTTGGCCACGTTGACCGGTGAACACATTCACATTCTCCTCTTCGGATTGCAAGCTCTTGTGAGCGGGGGAAACTTTTTTTATTTATTTGTTTGTTTCTTTGTTGTACCGTTTGTTATGCTAATTTTGTCTTTTTTTTATACATAATGTAAAAAAGGAGTTTCCCAGAGCGGGGGGGGGGGGGGGGGGGTCTCTCGACCTTTCTTCAGTCGCAGCGACATTTAACCCTTTCGCTGCAAGAGACGTTTTTGCGTTTTTTTTTTTTTTTGTTTTTGTTTTTTTGCAAAAGTGCTTAAAAAATAATTTTATCCCCGAAGATTACATAAAACCCCCAAAACAGGGTGTCTAAAAAGCAGACAGCCCTAGAGAATAAAATAGTGGTAGGTGCAATTTTTATGTCATGCAATATTTTGGCAAAATTTCAGTAAAAAATAAAATAAAAAATACACTAAAGTTAATTTTAGGGCGTACAAACATAATACATTACCCAGTTTGTTGGTAAAATATAAAAGACGAGGCTGCACTGAGCAAATAGATACCCAACATGGCAAACCTTAAAGTTGCGACATTTTGGCAACAAGCTTCAGTACCCTATATTTTCCATAGGCGACATTTGCTTACCGGGCACTTAAAGCCCTCCTTCCTGCCCAGACCAATTTTCAGCTTTCAGCGCTGTCACTCTTTGAATGACAATTGCACGGTCATGCAATGCTGCATCCAGATGAAATTGTAATCATTTTTTTCCCCCTACAAATAGAGTTTTCTTTTGCTGCTATTAAATCATAGCTAGGTTTTTTTATATTGTGCTAAAAAAAAAAAAAATCGCTAAAATTTGGAAAAAAAAAACATTTTCATAATTTGTTACAAAGTTTTGAAAACACGTAATTTTTCTCCTTCATTGTGCTGATGAGGCCAGCACTCATTGGCACTGATAGGTGGCACTGAGAGGTGGTACTGATGGGTGGCACTAATGAGGTGGCACTTATGGGCATTGGTAGGTGGCACTAATGAGGCGGCACTAAGAGGTAGCACTGATGAGGTGGCACTCATGGGCACTGGTAGGTGGCACTAATGAGGCGGCACTGATGAGGATGCACTGATGGCTGGCACTGATAAGTGACACTGAGCGTGGCACTGATGATGAGGCACTGGTGGGCAATAATGGGTGGCACTGGTGCGCAAAGGTAGGTGACACTGGTGGGCACTGGTAGATGGCACTGGTGGACACTGGTAGATGGCACTGCTGGGTACTGATAGGTAGCATTGTTGGGCACTGGTGGGTGGCACTGATGAGGTGGCACTTATGGGCACTGGTAGGTGGCACTAATGAGGCGGCACTGATGAGACAGTACTGATAGGTGGCACTGATAGGTAGCACTGATGACGAGGAACTGATGGGCATTGATTGGCAGCACTGGTGGGCAATAATGGGTGGCACTGGTGGGCAAATGTAGGTGGCACTGGTAGATGGTACTGGTGAACACTAGTAGGTGGCACTGCTGGGTACTGATAAGTGTCATTGGTGGGCACTGGTGGGCATAGATGAGGGAGTCTCTTGGTCCCTCTCTATGTGAGGGACCGATGTCCCTCTTACAGAAGTCAGTAGTCAGCTTTTTTTTTTCTCCTCACCCTGTTACTGATCTTCTGTTTACATCATGTGATGAGATGAGATGTCATTGGCTGACAGCTGATCCCATGGTAAGGGTTTTTAGCCGCATCGGTTGTTATCCTCGGAAAGCTGATCGCTCGCTCTAAACAACGGTACCAGGATGATGCCCCAAATGCTGAGTACGCACATCTGCGTACGCCCGGCGGGAAGGGGATAAATAAAAAGAACCTTTTTAAATACTTTATGGTCTATCCTCAAAATCCTGAGGGGTTATGCCGTGCCCACAGCACTAGGCTTCCTTTTTTTTTGTTTCAAAATTGTCGCTCTTTTCTTTTTGTTTATAGCGCAAAAGATAAAAAAAAACGCAAAGGTGATCAAATACCACCAAAAGAAAGCTCTTTCTGTGGGAAAAAAAAGGACCTACATTTTGTTTGGGTGCAGTTTTACCAAAAATATGTTGAAGAATACATATTGGCCTAAACTGAGGAAGAAATTGTTTTTTATATATATATATATATATATATATATATATATATATATATATATATATATATATATTTATATATTTTTTGGGGGGGGGGGATATTTATTATAGCAAAAAGTAAAGAATATTGCTTTTGTTTTGAAATTATCGGTCTTTTTTAGGTTTATAGCGCAAAAACTAAAAAACACAGAGGTGATCAAATACCACCAAAAGCAAGCTCTGTTTGTGGGAAATACATATTTTTTTATTGGGTATGTTTTATAGCAAAAAGCAAAAAATATTGCTTTTATTTCGAAATTGTCGCTCTATTTTTTTTGTTTATAGCGCAAAAAATAAAAACCGTACAGGTGACCATCAAAAGAAAGCTCTTTCTGTTGGGGAAAAAAAAGGACGCCAATTTTGTTTGGGTACAGCATCGCGCGACCGCGCAATTTTACCAAAAATATGTAGAAGAATACATATCGGCTTAAACTGAAGAAGAAATTGTTTTTGTTTTATATTTTTTGGGGGATATTAATTATAGCAAAAAGTAAAAAAATATTGCTTTTGTTTCTAAATTGTCGCTCTTTTTTTTATAGAGCAAAAAATAAAAAACGCAGAGGTTAGTTAGTCAGGTTGAAAAAAAGTCCATCCAGTTCAACCACAAAAAATAAATAAAAAAAGTAAAAATAAAACAAAATTCCATTCTTGAGGATTTTTTATTTTTTTTTTGTGTATTTTTCCTGCGACAATTTCTGGAAAACGAAATGAAATGTATTCATACACGCAGGCATTCTGATCACTATAGAAGTTATTTGCAACATTGTTTCAGTTCACAGGTCCTTGAGAGACAGCGCCCTCTGCTGAAATGAATCAACTAATGCGGCCTTTGCATGAGACGAAGTATATACATTATGTATACAGTATCATTTCCTACAAATACAGCCTCAGGTGTACTTCATGTTATCATCGTGTCCCGTGGATCAAACCATCAGCTTGCTACAGAATATCCTGTTTTGAACTTTTTTTTTGCCTAATAATGAAGAAGAAATGTAATTATGTCTGTACCAGAAAGGGGGTCATTACAAATACGTATACAGTGTATGCAGCACTTTATATACAATGTATTCACACCAGTCTTCAAGGAGCTTACAATCTAAGGTCTTTACCCCCCCCCCCCGCTAGGGCCAGACTACGATTTAGACAGGACGCAGCCGTGGCCCGTCCATTAGGGGCGCACGGGTGCCGCCCCCTCTATCCACCCCCCCCCCCAATACGATTAACCACCTGCCTACCAGAGTGCACATCGCTGTCAAGTGCGCACTAACAACCCTTTTCCTGCCCAGGCCATTTTTCAGCTTTCAGCGCTGTCTCACTTTGAAGGACAATTGCGCGGTCGTGCTACACTATACCCAAACTCATTTTCTTATCATTTTCTTCACACAATTAGAGCTTTCTTTTGGAGGTATTTAATCACTGCTGGGTTTTTTTTATTTTTTACCCCCCAAAAAAAGACCAAAAAGTTTGGAAAAAAAAAGGTGTTTTTACTTTTTTTTTTTGTCAGTAAACTGGTGGGCATTGATGAGGTGGCACTTATGGGCACTGATGAGGCGGCACTTATGGGCACTGATAAGGAGGCACTAATGTGCTACACTTATGGGCACTGATAGGTGGCACTGATATGTGGCACTGATGGGCACTAATAGGTGGCACTGGTGGGCACTGATAGGCGGCGGTGGCAGGCACTGATAGGCGGCAGTGGCAGGCACTGATAGGCAGCATGGATAGGTGATACAGATGGGCACTGATGGTAGGCAGTGATGGGCAGCACTGATAGGTGGCACTTATTGCCAGTACTGACTGGCATGGCTAATGGGCACTGATTTGTGGCACTTGTGGGCACTGATTGATGCCACTGGTGGGCACTGTATGCTGGCATTGGGGGGCACTGTATTGTTACACTTTATTTCTTTATTGTAATCAGGGCACTGATGATCAGTGCTGTAGTATGCTGACATCTAGTGTTGGTTTTGAGCCACTACAACTAATATGATTTAGTGTCTCCCTCTGTTCTTCCCTACTGTTTAGTGCTATTTTGTTTAGTCTAGGGATTCACCGATACCACTTTTTTAAGACTGAGTACAAGTACCGATACTTTTTTTCAAGTACTCACAGATACCGATTACTGATACTTTTGATGAGGTGTGGACTGTGTCAGTAGTTTTTTTAGGTTTTTTATACAAATTTATTTTTTCAAATTTTTCTTTTTTTTTATATATTTCTTACAATTTATATACATATATTGGGGGGGGGGGGGGTGGAGTGGATGTAGGGAGGAGGACCTGGGGAGCGGAGGAGCAGAGAGGGAGGCGGACACGGGGAGTCGGAGTGAGGGAGGAGGACCCTGGGAGCCGAGGAGTAGAGGGGGAGGTGGACACGGGGAGCCAGAGAAAGGGAAGAGGACCCGGGGAGTTGAAGTGAGGGAGGAGGACCTGGGGAGCTGAGGGGCAGAGAGGGAGTAAGACACTGTGATTCGGAGAGAGAGAGAGAGAGAGAGAGGAGGACCCGGGGAACCGAGGAGCAGAGAGGGAGGAGAACCCAGGGAGTGGGAGAGAGGGAGGAGGACACATTGAGCTGGAGAGAGGGAGGCAGACCCCGGGAGCCGAGGAGCAGAGAGGGAGGAGAACCCAGGGAGTGGGAGAGAGGGAGGAGGACCTGAGGAGCAGAGAGGGAGGAGGACACATTGAGCTGGAGAGAGGGAGGCGGACCCCGGGAGCCGAGGAGCAGTGAGGGAGGAGGACATGGGGAGCCGGAGAGAGGGAGGAGTACCTGGGGAGCCAAGGAGCAGAGAGGGATGTGGACACGGGGAGCCAGAAAGAGGGAGAAGGACCTGGGGAGCCGAGGAGCAGAGGGGGCAGTGGACATGGGGAGCCGGAGAGAGGGAGGAGGACATAGGAAGCCGGAGAGAGGGTGGAGGACCCGGGGAGTCGAAGTGAGGGAGGAGGACACAGGGAGTTGGTGAGAGGGAGGGGGACCTGGGGAGCCAAGGAGCAGAGGAGGAGAAACCGGGGAGTCGGAGAGAGGAAGGAGGACAAGGGGAGCTGAGGAGCAGAGAGGGAGGAGGACATGAGGAGCCAGAGAGAGGGAGGAGGACACAGGGAGCCGCAGACCTGGAGAGAGGGATGTCCACAGGCCATCAGTGATCACTCCACAGAAAGGTAGAATGGGGATCTGTCAATGTAAACAAACAGATTCCTGTTCTGACAGGGGAGTACAGAGAGATTGTCTGTTTGTAGTGATCAGGAACAGCAATCTCTGTGTACTCCCAGTCAGTCCATCCCCCACACAGTTAGAAAGCACCTCCCTAGGACACACTTAACCCTTTGATTGCCTCCTAGTCTTAACCCCTTCCCAGCCAGTGTAATTTATACAGTAATCAGTGCTTTTTTTTTTTAGCACTGATCACTGTATTGGTGTCACTGGTCCCCAAAAAGTGTCATTTAGGGTTAGATTTGTCCACCTCAATGTCGTAGTCCCGCTAAAAATTGCTGATCATTACCAGTAAAAACTATTTTTAAAAATGTAAAGTGCCTAAATCTATGCCCTATTTTGTAAGCGCTTTTGCGCAAACCAATCAATATACGCTTATTGGGATTTTTTCGATTTTTTTTTTTTTTTTCACCAAAAATATGTGGCAGAATATATACCAGCCTAAATCGATAAAGAAATCGTTTTTTAAAAAAAAAATGTTTTTGATATGTATTATAACAAAAAGTAAAAAATATGTATTTTTTTTTTTAAAAAATTGTAATTTTTTTAGTTCATGGCGCAAAAAATTAAAACAGCAGAGGTGATCAAATACTACCAAAAGAAAGCTCAATTTGTGAGAAAAGGAGGACATTCATTTTATTTTGGTACAGTGTTGCACAACCACGCAATTGTCGGTTAAAATAACACAGTGCCGTATCACAAAAAATGGCCTGGTGATTAAGGGGGTAAATCCTTCCGGTCCTTAAGTGGTTAAGTTGGCCATATATTATTCAGCTTTTTTTTTTTTTATATCAGCCAGACGGCGGAACAAAAAAAGTGAGTGGATTTCCCCATCCACACATTCAAGCTGGATGGGGAAATCCTCCCAGCTGTGTCTTTGTATTCTAAAAGAAGGACTCTCCTGCTGTAAGCCCTTGCACACACGGTCGGAGAATCTGTCGGAATGAGTCTTATCGGACCGTGTCGTCAGATAATCCGACTGTGTGTGGTATGCATCGGACTGATTCCGTCCGAATCTCCGTCCGACCCAATTTTCCAACATGTTGGAAATATTTCCCCACCAACTGGGCTGGACGGACCTAATCCGATCATGTGTAGAGCATTTTGATCGGACCAAGTGCCACGCATGCTCAGATCAAATTCCGACATCAAAGCTATTGGCTACTAGCCTGAATGTAGTCCCATCGTAACGAAATTACGTCATCACGTTCTGAAAGATCGGATTTTTTGCCAACTTGGCCCAACCGTGTGTATGCAACAGTTTCGGACACAATCCGACGGACTAAATCCGACGGGCAAAATCTCCGACCGTGTGTACGTGGGCTTAGAATACACTGATCAGCACTGCAGCTCATTGGAGTGGATCGATAGATTGACTTTTCATGAACAGGAACTGCCATACATGGACCAAAAGTTCGGCCAGTTCCTGCTGAACCCGCCAAATTTTCGATCCATGTTTCGCCAGCTTTTGTGGCCAGGTGCTTGGCTAAGAACTTTTGCCATAGGGTGCTGAACTGTACAGAACAGCTATATCGGCAAGAGGAGGGAGCTGCTTAACAGAAAGAGCTTCAAAAGACTGAGTCTGGCAGCACTGCACTGTGGGAATTGTAGTCCAGAGGAGACACTCTATTGTAATAAAGAGCTTTTGGACTGTATTTTCCAGTGAGAGATTGCCAGGAGGAGGGAAAAAAGCTGCATTTTCTCAGGCTGTACAAGATACAGCTTTCTCTTGCTACGAGGGAGCATGGAGAGTGCACATCGCTGTCACGTGTGCACCACCACTTCTACATAACTGTGGTCTGAGCAGGATGCGGAGTGCTTGAGTTTGGGTGCAGGCAGCTAAATTCAACTGGGTGCAGAGCAAAGAGTGGACTAAGCACTGCGTGTCACCGAATGGTGAGGTACAATATCACTGGGACTGGTGAGCTGCTGCTGTGGGGATCTATTATTTGCTGCTAGAGAGACCGAGCCCTTTAGGAACTGACCATACAGTCACCTAGTAGTCATATTGCTGCCTGCAGGCTTGACTGGGACTACTCTCATGTGCACCAATGGTACAATTGGGCCCCAATGCTAGCCAGCTGGGGAGTTAGGACTAAAGACTCTCCCTTTAAAGCTATTACGCAGAGACCTATCGCTTATGCTATGAGATACCATATTCTAGCCATTCTCCTACAGTGCAGTATTATAATTCAAATTGCAGTTAATGCCTATAGGCACTGTTTATTGCTAACTTTGCTGATTCATGAGTCTAGTGGTACAGGATTCTACTCTAAGTTATCTTGGCCTAGTGATTATACTGTCTAGAGCAGCGGTCCCCAACCTTTTTTGGCACTGGGGATCGGTATTGTGGAAACTTTTGCCAAGGACAGAGGGGGGATTATTGTTTGGGGCCCGCGGCCACTTGTCGTGGTAATGGCAGGTGGTTGATATGGTGTTAGGATGATGGAACTCCAGTATACTCCAGTATACTGAGACTCACAGTGAAGCACTCTGTACCTTCAAATATATAAATAAATTCTACTTGTAGGCAGGTACAGTCTATTTTCTCCACTGCAGTTGGTGCTCTTCTTAGTGGCACTGTTGTGACTCTAGCAGCCATCTTGGGTCCGGCAGAGTCTATTAAAGGCCCTGGCTCACAGATTTTGTGCGCATTTTGCCTGTTGGCAAAATAGGGACAGGTACCCCTCCTGTCAGTACTAGTGTTAGGGAAAGGTTCCTGATGAGGAGGGAAAGCATAGGGTCGCCACTCTTCCGGATACCTTCCCGATTGGGCACTAGATGGCCAGGCCGCATTCTGCCCCTCTCAACAGGTGCTGTAAATTTGGCTGGAAAGTGCTCATTTCACGTTACTGGCCGGGTAGCCTGTCCACCGGTTTATTGTAACTGTTACTGAAGTATTTCAATACAAGTTCTGCCTACACCTGTCTGTGTAAATTATTGCTACTGCACGTGCTGCACCCCATCTACATACTAAACAGGCCATAGCCAGTATGCTTGCATAAAATTTTTTTTAAAGAAGGTTGAATGCCCACTGCATTCTGCAAACTAGGACATATCTAAACTCAAAGATCTATGCAAAGTGTGCACCAAAGTCCCACATTTCTCCTCATTAGAAGTGCCCCTTCCTATGCACAAGTGCCTCAAGCAACATAATGAATAAGCATTATAGGGTATTCTAGCTAAGGAGTACATCATGACAGTACTTCCAAATGGGAAGAAATAGAGATTCTAAGGTCAGAGTTGGGGGCCAGGGACATTTGCTACTTCTAAGGCCGCGTACACACGGGCGGACTGTTCGCCCAACCCTGTCCGCTGAACAGTGTTTGGGCGGACAGTCCGCTCGTGTGTGGGCTTTCAGCGGACAGTTTCAGCGGACAGTTGGACGGACAAAGTCTTTCGGAAATTCCGAAAAACTGTCCGCTGAAACTGTGTTTGAGCGAACAGTCCGCCCGTGTGTGGGCCTGTCCGCTGTACTTTCGAAATGAGCGGACTGTTCCCGCTCGGAAAGTCCGCCCATTTCGAGCGCGTGTACAGGTAGGCGGGGCCCGCGAAGGAGACGTCGCGGGCTCCGCCGCCTGGAATGGGCTTAAAGGGGAACCCCAACGCCGAAAAAAATCGGCGTGGGGGTTCCCCCAAAGTCCACACCAGACCCTTGTCCGAGCACGCTACCCGGCCGGCCAGGAAAGGGGGGCGAGCGAGCGCGCCCCCCCTCCTGAGCCATACCAGGCCGCGTGCCCTCAACATGGGGGGTGCCTTGGGGAAGGGGGGTGACATATACCATGTGACACCGCCCCATTGTCACTATATAAGTGGCAGCGGAGCGTGTTCCTGGCATTCCGGCCGGAGAGCTCGTCAAGTCAACAACTCCAGGAGAAGAAGAAGAAGAACAAGAAGAAGAACAAGAACGGAAGGTGGCGGCGGCGGCGACGACAGCGGCGACAGAAGACCGGGCCACCGCCTGTAAAAGAGCTACAAGAAGGCGCGGTGGCCCGGCAGAAGAACCGAAGAGGGGGACAAGACCCCCGAAGTCGGGAGAAGAGGCCGGCGGCGGGGAGGAAGAAAGCCGGACTCCTCCGCTAGCAAAAGAGCTACACACACATAGCGGAGGAGTCCGGCGAGAAGACCCCCGAAGACGGAAGACCCCCGGAGCTGTGCAATAAAATACTTTTTCCATGTGTTGTGTTTTTTTTTGTACTTTATTTCACAGGTGAATGGGTAGGGGTACATTGTACCCCATACTCATTCACATAGGGTGGGGGGCCGTTATCCGGGGGCCCCCTTCTTAAAGGGGGCTCCCGGATTCCGATAAGCCCCCCGCCCGCAGACCCCGACAACCAACGGCCAGGGTTGTCGGGAAGAGGCCCTTGTCCTCATCAACATGGGGACAAGGTGCTTTGGGGTGGGGGCCTGGTACGGCTCAGGAGGGGGGGCGCGCTCGCTCGCCCCCCTTTCCTGGCCGGCCGGGTAGCGTGCTCGGACAAGGGTCTGGTGTGGACTTTGGGGGAACCCCCACGCCGATTTTTTTCGGCGTTGGGGTTCCCCTTTAAGCCCATTCCAGGCGGCGGAGCCCGCGACGTCTCCTTCGCGGGCCCCGCCTACCTGTACACGCGCTCGAAATGGGCGGACTTGGCTCCGCCTTACGTGGGCGAGTCCGTTCATTTCAAAAGTTGAGCGAACTGTTTGGCAAACAGTTCGCTGAAACAGTCCGCTCGTGTGTGGGCAAGTCCGCTCATGCAAATTTTGAGCGGACTGTTTGACAAACTGTTTGCCGAACAAGGTTGGGCGAACAGTCCGCGCGTGTGTACGCGGCCTAATACTTTTAGACCCCTTTCACACTGGGGCGTTTTTCAGGCGCTTTAGCGTTAAAAAAAGCGCCTGTGAAGCGCTTGAAAGAAGCCTCACCTGCAATCCCAATGTGAAAGCCCAAGTGCTTTAAGAGCCCTTTCACAATGTCAGCACCCGAAAAATGCTCTTAAAGCGCCGCTTAAACTAGCAGCGGTTTACCAGCGTTTTTTGAGCGCTATTGGGGCGCTTTTAACCCCTGCTAGTGGCCAAATAAAGGGTTAAAAGCGCCCAGGCGCTTTTCACGCGTATTTCAGGCGCTTCCCATTGATTTCAGTGGGAAGGGTCGCTTTAGGAGCGTTGTATTCACCGCTCCAAAAGCGCTGCAAAAGAAGCTGCTTGCAGGACTTTTTTTTTTTTTTTTTTCAATTATAAATTTTTATTAAACACCACATAAAGGGAGACATCCCGACAGTACAATCAATACAGAGATACAAACATGTGAAGCGCTTGCATGACTTCAAAAACATTACTAGCAAGGTCACAGGACCAAGCGTCTCACAGTGAACTGCCAGCAAACCGGGATAATGCGCTAAACCATGCATCATCCCACCGTATGCACTCATGTCCAAGACGGGAACCTCCCTTCCATTTTCCATATACTCTTCAGGGAAAGGGGGGGGGGGGAGAAAAGAGGGAGTGAAAAGAAGGGGGGGGGGTATCAGCCAGGGAGATGGACATCTACATCCTCGGGTCCTCACCGCCGCCAGTCCATTACGAGCCCAGGAGGGTAGTCCCCTCCTCCGAATAAGCAGGACTTTTTTTTGACGCCTTGCCAGCGCAGCGCCTCAGTGTGAAAGCACTCGGGCTTTTACATTGGGATTGCAGTTGCGGCTTCTTTCAGGTGCTTTTTTTAACGCTAAAGCGCCTGAAAAACGCCTGAAAAACGCCCCAGTGTGAAAGGGGTCTTAGACTAGGCTAGACTCTACTTTGTAGAGTACATCATGACAACACGGGAAGATATCGACATTCTAAGGTCACTGTTGGGGTCCAGGGACATTTGGTACTTCGTTCTGATGCTTTTGCAACTATACCCTTATCCCAAACCCAGCTAAGTGGAGAATTCTGGCCATACAAGCTTTTTAACCCACTTCTTGATCAACATGCTTAACCACTTGCAGACCGGACCATTTTGCTGGTCAAAGACCAGACCACTTTTTGCGATTCGGCACTGCGTCGCTTTAACTGACAATTGCACGGTCGTGCGACGTGGTTCCCAAACAAAATTGACGTCCTTTTTTTCCCACAAATAGAGCTTTCTTTTGGTGGTATTTGATCACCCCTGCGGTTTTTATTTTTTGCGCTATAAACAAAAATAGAGCGACAATTTTGAAAAAAAACGCATTATTTTTTACTTTTTGTTATAATAAATATCCCCCAAAAATATATAAAAAAACATTTTTTTCCCTCAGTTTAGGCCGATACGTATTCTTCTACATATTTTTGGTAAAAAAAATCCCAATAAGCGATTATTGATTGGTTTGCGCAAAAGTTAGGCCGCGTACACACGGGCGGATTGTCTGGCCAACTAAGTTCGTCAGACAATCCGACAGACAGTCCGTTCAAAATTTGCATGAACGGACTTGACCACACACGATGAGCAGACAGTCCGCTGAAAGCGTGCGCGATGATGTGAACGGCACGTACGACGGGACGAAAAATTCGACGTCCAATACACTGCAATGCAACCTTCGCCGTGTAAATCCTTTCTGAGCATGCGCCAAACTTAGTCTGTCGAACTAGCCTACACACGAGCGGACTGTCCGCTGAAACCAAGTTTGGACGGACTGTCTTACGGAAATTCCGTAAGACTTTGTTCGTCAGACAATCCGCTGAAAAAGTCCGCTGAAGCCCACACACGAGCGGATTGTCCGCTGAAACACTGTTCAGCGGACTAAGTTGGGCAGACAATCCGCCCGTGTGTACGTGGCCTTATAGCATTTACAAAATAGGGATAGTTTTATAGCATTTTTATTAATAATTTTTTATTATTTTTTTTTTTTACTAGTAATGGCGGCGATCAGCGATTTGTATTGTGACTGCGACATTGTGGGGGACCCATCAGACATTTTTGACACATTTTTGGGACCATTGTCATTTATACAGTAATCACTGCTATATAAATGCAGTGATTCCTGTGTAAATGACACTGGCAGTGAAGGGGTTAACCAGTGGGTGGCAGTGTAGGGGTTAAGTGTTCCTAGGGGTGTGTTACTAACTGTGGGGGGGTTGGGCTTTCATTTAGTAAACACTGATCTCTGCTCCAATCACATGGAGCAGAGATCAGCGTCACTAGTTGCTAGGCAGAATGGAGAAATGCTGTTTACTCGGCATTTCCTCCATTCGGCCGCTCCGTGAGACGATCGCGGGGATGCCCGCGGCGATCGAGTCCACGGGTCCCGCGACCGGACTCACGGGGGTCCCGACCAGCGCGGGAGCACGCTGCCGGCGGCGCGCTCCCTATCGCAGGGCGGCATTGAATATTGGACGTACCTGTACGCCAATATGCCTGCCCGTGCCATTCTGTCGACGTACATCGTCGTGCGCTGGTCGGGAAGTGGTTAAAGAGGGAGTGAACCTAAAAAAAATTATTAAAAGTCGGCAGCTACAAATACTGCAGCTGCTGACTTTTAATAAATGGACACTCACCTTTCCTGGAGTCCAGCGATGTCGGCAGCCGAAGCTGATCAATCGCTCGGCTCTCGGCTGCTGCTGCCGCCATTCTCGGTGAGGGAATCAGGAAGTGAAGCGTTATGGCTTCACTTCACCGGTTCTCTATCGCGCCTGTGCGAGTCGCGCCTCGCGTCCTAAATGGTCCCTGCTATATCCTGGGACCTGTGCGTTTCCCAGGAGATGGGGGGGGGGGGGGGGGGAGTTCGGGAAGGGGTGTGACTCCTGAGGGAGTCTATTCCGGAAGTGGGTGCAGATACCTGCATTATACAGGTATCTGCACCCCCTCCCCCCTGAAAGGTGCCAATTGTGGCACTGAATGGGGGGAAGAATTAGTGGAACTCCACTTTAAGAATTAGCAAGTTTGGTGATTTTAAACTCGATGTAACAGTGCCTTGCAAAAGTATTCACCCCCTTGGCTTTTTACCTATTTTGTTACATTACAGCCTTTAGTTAATTTTTTTTTTTTTATCTGAATTCTATGTGATGGATCAGAACACAATAGTCTAAGTTGGTGAAGTAAAATTAGAAAAATATATACATAAAACAATTTTTTAGAAATAAAAAACTGATAATTGTCATGTGCGTATGTATTCACCCCCTTTGTTATGAAGCCCATAAAAAGATCTGGTGCCACCAATTACCTTCAGAAGTCACATAATTAGTGAAATGATGTCCACCTGTGTGCAATCTAAGTGTCACATGACCTGTCATTACATAGACACACCTTTCTGAAAGGCCCCAGAGGCTGCAACACCTAAGCAAACACTGCCATGAAGACCAAGGAACTCTCCAAACAAGTAAGGGACAATGTTGTTGAGAAGTACAAGTCAGGTTTAGGTTATAAGAAAATGTCCAAATCTTTGATGACCCCTAGGAGCTCCATCACATCTATCATAACCATATTGAAAGAATATGGCACAATCGCAAACCTGCCAAGAGACGGCTGCACACCAAAACTGCAGAAGGTACACCCCTTTCCGCAGAATCTACGCCCCTTTCCGAAAGTCCCCCCGCTGCCTGCTGGGAAACACAGGGATCCCAGAGACAGCGGGGACCATCCTTATTGCGCAGCACTACTCACGCATGCGCAGTAGGGAACCGGGAAATGAAGCCGAAAGACTCCACTTCCTGATTCCCATACCCAAGATGGCGGCGGCAGCACCCGAGAGACGATCGAGAGATCGGCTTCGGGTGCCGACATCGCGGGCACGCTGGGCGGGTAAGTGTCATTATTTTAAAAGTCAGCAGCTGCAGTATTTGTAGCTGCTGGCTTTTAAAAAAAAAAAACGGCGGACTCCCGCTTTAAGAGCATCATGGACCTGGTGCTAAGGATTTTGGTGCGCCTTTTTTATGAAAATAAATAAAATGAAAATGCAAACAATTTTTTGTTAAATTAAAGAGAGGGGGGGGGGGGGGTGATACCGAGATAGGGGGCTGAAAGAGAGGAGATGAGAGAGAGGGGGTGAGAAAAAGGGGAATAGAGAGAGGGGAAAAGAGAGAGAGGGTGGTGGGAAAGAGGGGGTTGAAGGGGGTAAAAGAGAAAGAGGGGGGTGAGTCTGTGGGGGGGGGCAGCACAGCATAGTACATTACATGGGGGGGATAGCACAGTACATTACATGGTTGGCACAACACATTACATGGTGAATACATGGATACAGCACATTTAATGGTGGGCAAAGCACAGCAAATCACATAGTGGGCACAGCACATTACATGGATGGCACTTCCCAATACAGCACATTACAAGGTAGGCACAGCACATGACATGGTTGGTACTGCACAGCACATTGCATGGTGGGCACAGCACATGCACAAGGTGGGCACAGGACCTTATATGGTGGGCACAGCACATGACATGGCGGGCACAGGTGAGCACATTACATGGTGGGTACTGCACATTACACGTGGGCACTGCCATGGGCGTCCGCAGAACTTTTTCCAAGGGGGGGCATAATTTCAAGGCCACTCATGCTCCGCCCCTTTTCGACAATCTCAAGAAAATCTTTACACTGGTAATACATATGTGTTTTATAACAGATAATTCATCTTCACTTTGTATTGGAAGTTACTCTGGCGGCTGTGTTCCATACCCATATAGCCTAAAGAATGTACATCTTTTTACATTGCAATACATCTGTTGTGGCCATATTTTGATCTCATATTGTCACTGTATTGGCTGTTTTCATAAAGATAAAAATATGGCAACAACATATGTATTGCAATGTAAAAAGATGTACATTCTCTAGGCTATATGTACATGGTACGCAGCCACCTGAGTAACCTTGCGGACGCCCATGCTTTCAAAAACCAGCCCTGGAAAAAATTTCATACCAGCCTCACAGCATTATTATACCAGCCCAACAGCATTATTATACCAGCCCAACAGCATAACGTCATTATTTTCTGGTTCATGAAAGGGAAAAACCATACATTTTAAAGCACATTTGATGAAGAGAGTATTAGATATAGATATGAAATCACATAGGGCTTTATATATATATATATATATATATATATATATATATATATATATATATATATTCAAATTCCAGTTAATAGTAAGTGATCAATCATCAATGGGGACCCCAGAAACTCAGAACGTGGGGGGGGGGGGGGAACCACCTTCTGCAGAAAGAATACTCTAAGGTAAGGGGGGTGGGTTACTAATATAAGGAGGAAACCCTTTAGATCAGTGCCCCTTACATTATCATATTCACTCCCCCCTTACATCAGTGACCCCCGACTGGCCTGGCGGTGCTTTCACTGACCTCCTCTCAGGTGCACTGTGCAGGGCTCAGTCAGTCGGCTCCAGCTTGGAGGTTTTAACCTATAGTCTCCTATCCACAGTCCACACAAGTCTGACTTCCCCCATGACCCCCATCCCGGCAGTGCTCCCACTTTTGACTCCTCTCCAGACTCCCTCAGAGACTGCAGACATGCTACAGGAGATGGACAGAGACTGCAGACTTGATGCAAGAGCTCAATGCAGCCTCACCAGTGCCCATCAAATTCAGCCTCACTGTGCCCACCAAATGCAGCCTCACTGTGCCCACCAAATGCAGCCACACTGTGCCCACCAAATGCAGCCTCACTGTGCCCTTCAAATTTGGGCGGCACAGTGGTGTAGTGGGTAGCACGCTCACCTAGCAGTAAGAAGGGTCAGTGGTTCAAATCCCAACCATGACTATACCTGCCTGGAGTTTGCATGTTCTCCCTGTGCCTGCGTGGGTTTCCGCCAGGTACTCCGGTTTCCTCCCACAAACCAAAGACATGGAGGTAGATTAACTGGCTTCTGTCCAAAATTGGCCCTAGTGTATGAATGGGGACCTTGGATTGTGGGCTCCTTGAGGGTAGGGACCAATGTGAGTGTGTAATATACAGGGATAGGGACAATTGTAGACACTCAGGTTGAACTGGATGGACTGGTGTCTTTATTCAACCTTACTAACTATGAAACTATGAAATGCAGCCTCACTGTGTCCATCAAATGCAGCCTCACTGTGTCTATCAAATGCAGCTTTACTGTGCCGTGAATGCAGTCTCACTGTGCACATCATTGCAGCCCCTCCTGTGCCCCATGTCCCAGTCTGCAGTCCCTGTCTGTGGGAAGGTGTGTTGTTGATGCTCGGTACAGTACCTTGCATGCCAGCAGGATATCCATGATGGGCAGCAGCAGGCAGGGTCTGTTCTCGTTTTGGATGGGGACGGTGCTCCTTCCAGAGGATCTGTCTGCTGTGAGATGGAGTGGTCCCTGGCCACTTGCACCTTCAGCCGTCCTCATTTTCTGGCCCCAGTCAGCCTGCCCTCTAGTCCTGGGGAAGTGGAGAGCACTGAGTGGGAGTTGGAGAGAAGGGGGAGCAAAGAGTACTGGCGGGGTTGGAGAACACATGGGTGGGGGCAAAGAGTGAGGGGGAGTGGAGATCACAGGGGTGGGGAGCGGAGAGCGCTTGGGGGGAACTTGAGAGCACTGGGGGGGCCAACAAGAACAGGGGTAGAGAGCACGGTAGGCTGAGAGCACTGGGGGGGCTAAGAGTGTGGGGTGGTGAAGAGCACTGGGGGGGGGGCACAAAGAGCAGGGGTGAGTGGAGAGCAATGGGGGGGAGCTTGAGAGCACCAGTGGGGGCCAGAAAGAACAGGGGTGGAAAGCACGGGGATCTGGAGAGCACTATGGGGGGTCGAGAGCACATGGGTGGGCGCAAAATGCAGGGGGAGAGGAGAGTACAGGGGTGGGGAGTGGAGGGTGCTAAGGGGGAGCCAAAAAGAACAGGGGTGGAGAGCACGGAGGGTAGAGAGCACTGGGGGGGGGGGGGGGCTGGAGAGCACCAGGGGGACAGATAGAACAGGGGTGGGGAGTAAGGAGGGCTGGAGAGCACTGGGGTGGGGGCTAGAGAGTGATGGGGAGAGCTGAAGAGCACTGGGGGGGAAAGAACAGGGGGGGAGCATTGGGGGGAGGGGAGAGCACTGAGGGGAGAGCACTGGAGGGGAAAGAACAGGGGGAGAGAGGAGAGCACTGGGGGGAGTGAAGGGCACGGGGGGGGGGGGGGAGAGCACTGGGGAGAGCACTTTGTATCTTTGTATCCTCTACTTTGTATAGTACATCATGATAGTACTTCCAAATGGGAAGATATACGGTAGTCATTCTAAGGTCAATGTTGGGATCCAGGTATGTTTGCTACTTCTGATGCTTTTGCTACTATACCCTTATCATGAACCCAGTTAAGTAAAGAATTCCATACAAACTTTTTAACCCTCTTCTTGATCAACATGCTTTGGAATTAGAAAGCTTGAAGAACCCTAACGCTACGTAACATATGACTATGATCTTCTTTATATGTTTACTCAGTATGTTCTACTAAGGCTAGGCTAGACTCTACTTCCTAGAGAACTTCATGACAATATTTACAAATGGGAAGAGCTAGACTTTCTAAGGTCAATGTTGGGGCCTTGGGACATTTGCTACTTCTGATGCTTTTGCTACTATACCCTTATCCTGAATCCCTTAGCCCTCTTGATCAACAATGATGAGCCTGAACTCTTTGTTACCAATGACTTTAATCTTCATTACGTGTTCAGTGTGCTCTACTGAGACTGAACTAGACTCTACTTTGTAGAGGACATCATGACAGTACTTCCAAGTAGGAAGAAATATACATTCCAAGGTCAATGTTGGGGCCCAGGGACATTTGCTGCTATACTCTTAATCTGAACCCAAATAAGTGGAGAATTCCGGTCATACAATCTTTTTAACCCTCTTGATCAATGTGCTTTAGAATTCGCAAGCTTGATAAGACCAAACTCTACGTAACATATGACTATGATCTTCTTTATATATTTATTCAGTATGTTCTACGAAGGTTAGGCTAGACTCTACTTCCTAGAGAACTTCATGACAATATTTACAAATGGGAAGAGCTAGACTTTCCAAGGTCAATGTTGGGGCCTAGGGACATTTGCTACTTCTGATGCTTTTGCTACCAAATAAGTGGAGAATTCCGGTCATACAAACTTTTTAACCCTCTTGATCAATGTGCTTTAGCATTCGCAAGCTTGATAAAACCAAACCCTACATAACATATGACTATGATCTTCATTATGTGCTCGGTATGTCCTACTGAGACTGAGCTAGACTCTACTTTTGTAAATAAATCAGCGTCAGCAGTGACCTTTTAAAATGATGGAAAAAAAATTAAAAATGTGAAGGTAGAATTTGTTCTCCTCTAGAATTTAACCGCAGACCAAACACTACAAAGCGGTTAACATGGGTCAGTATGCCAAAGCAGTTCTCATTAGTTCTATTCTCATAAGGCAGGACATTGGCCTCTCTCTTATTCCAGCTTCCAAGGGCCCCCTAATTGGGTCTGTTTCCACCAACAACACAAGCTCCACGACAGGAAAGTTTTAATTATAATGTTCAGGAGGGTGGGCCGCATCCCCCGCACACTCAGAGGTCCTGTCCGTTCTACTCAGTCCTTGCAACACTAAGCACACAGTTTTCTTTGTCACCCAGACCTGCCCTGCCAGTCTCCAGGCAACTTGTTTTAGTAGCAGCGATGCCCTTGGGCCGGAAGCTGGAGCGGTAAGAGGTAATCCGCTTGATATGGATCTCATTCAGCTTTTTAAATGATTTAGTGTGGGAACAATGCTGCTGAGGGCTCAGTGAAGGTTCATGGCTGTTACGAATTTGTTTGGTTCTACAGATGCCAAATGCCACGACTTTCCAATCCAAACTTATCAAGGATTTTGTCTTGGCACATTTGTCTCTGGAGCCGTGTTTCAATTTTTATGACTCGTCAACTGTCCAATATACAGTTTTTCATTTACTGTATGTGGTGGATTCATATAGTCATTATGACCCAGATCTGCTTGTGGGGTGGTGCAGCATGGTGGGGTGGCAGTAAGCACTCAGAGTCCAGATGCAGTAACAACTGTATTGACGTTAAAGTCCAAACAAGCACAACTACCAGGCAGGAAGTCAACCCGACCTGGTGTACCTGCAGAATGTTACAGTGAACAGTGTATTATCCAATGGCGGTGTGTCCATAAGGGCGCAAGGGCGTCTCCCCCTCTCTCCAGCCACCCCCTCTTTTGAGATTTTGCATTGCATGAATCTATCTATGGCCGCCGCTGCCAATCCCTATTCAGCCCCTTTTTGGGCGCAGGGTGCCTCAAAAAAGGTGACCCAGCATGGCACTCGCAGGTCACTCAGCTGTGTTAGAAAAGCGAATTAATATTCGCTTTCCTAACACTAAACCACCAATCAGGTGCTAGGATCTGTTACCCGTCACCCGATTGGCTAAAACTACAGGCCTGGTGCCCAATCACAGCAGAGGATGGGAGAAGACATAGAGGAGCTGTCCCACCGAAACAGGTAAGTGCAGATGGTGGGCCGGCATGGGGGCACACTGGCAGCATTTGATATGGCACAGTGGCTGTGTTTTATGGGGCACAGTTGGAGCAATTGATGGGCACAGTGGCGGCAATTGATGGGTACAGTGGCTGCATTTGATGGCACAGTGGCTGCGTTTTATGGGGCACAGTGGGAGCAATTGATGGGCACAGTGGCGGCAATTGATGGGCACAGTGGCTGCATTTGATGGCACAGTGGCTGTATTTTATGGGGCACAGTGGCTGCATTTGATGGCACAGGGGTTGTGTTTGATGGGGCACAGTGGCGTCAATTGATGGGCGCAGTGGCTGGATTTTATGGGGCTCAGTGGCTGCATTTGATGGCACATGGGTGGCAATTGATGGGCACAGTGGCTGTGCTTGATGGAACATTGACTGCGTTTGATGGCACAATGGCTGCGTTTGATGGGCACAGTGGCTGCGTTTGATGGGCACAGTGGCTGCGTTTGATGGGCACAGTGGCTGCGTTTGATGGGGCTCAGTGGCTGCAGTTGATGGCACATGGGCGGCAATTGATGGGCACAGTGGCTGGATTTTATGGGGCTCAGTGGCTGCATTTGACGGCACAGGGGCAGGAATTGGTGGGCACAGTGGCTGCGCTTGATGTCAGAGTGGCTACGTTTGATGGGCACAGTGGCTGCATTTGATGGCACAGTGGCTGCGTTTGATAGGCACAGTGGCTGCGTTTGATAGGCACAGTGGCTGCGTTTGATGGGCACAGTGGCTGCGTTTGATGGGCACAGTGGCTGGATTTTATGGGGCTCAGTGGCTGCAGTTGATGGCACAGGGGCGGCAATTGATGGGCACAGTGGCTGGATTTTATGGGGCTCAGTGGCTGCATTTGACAGCACAGGGGCAGGAATTGGTGGGCACAGTGGCTGCGCTTGATGTCACAGTGGCTACGTTTGATGGGCACAGTGGCTGCATTTGATGGCACAGTGGCTGCGTTTGATAGGCACAGTGGCTGCGTTTGATAGGCACAGTGGCTGCGTTTGATAGGCAAAATGGCTGCGTTTGATGGCACAGTGGCTGCGATTGATAGGCACAGTGGCTGCGATTGATAGGCACAGTGGCTGCGATTGATAGGCACAGTGGCTGCGATTGATAGGCACAGTGGCTGTGATTGATGGCACATTGACTGCGATTGATGGGGTTTTTTTCAGAATTTTTCAGTTTGTTATTATTATTATTGTTATATTGATATTAGCAGGTCTCAGAAGCGCCAACAGTGTCTGTCTCAAGGAATGGAATGCGCCCTGGCCAGTCCACGTCCAAACGGGGAGGCTCCCAGGAAGGATGGCGTGTCCCTGCTCATTCCCTACTCATCTGGAACCTCTCACTACCACTAATACTGTACCTGATGGATGGGTGACTGGTCCCTTCACTACCCACATGCGAAATGCACGGCAAGCCTGGGAGCCAAGGTCTTAAACAGACTCTGCCTGACCCAAGATGGCTGCCAGAGTCACATGGAGTGGCAGCATCCAATTGGATAGCTTTCCTAGTAACCCAGGGAATCACAGTTCAGGGGTAGGCAACCTTAAAGTGGTAGAGATCTACCTGAAAAACATGGGAGAAGTCAAAGATCACTGGGCACAGTGTGAACAAAAAAATCCCCCCATATAAATGGGATTATAAGTGACCACCAACACCACACACAAATCAAAACCATGAATATTTTATTAACAAATACAGAACAAAAGATACACATAAATACATTAAAACCAGAGGGACCACTAAGCAAACAGTGTCCCAATGGTGTAGCAAAATGTTATAAACACATAATTACATAAAAAAAAAAAAAAAACAACCAATAAATATTAATCATACTCTAAGCTGATGACCCCACACCCGACGCGTTTCTATTTGCTGAAAAGTTTCCCCAGGGGTGAAGAGCAAAAAGTTGGGTGGTAAGTTGATAATTCTACAACATAGAAGAACACAATCTTACACAAATTTGCAAAAAATTACATGTGCTAGCATGAATGAGAATGGGGGGAGAGAAAAAAAGAAAAAAAAAAGATGCACACATGCAGCAGCAGTAATTAAGCCCCCTGTTGCCTGCCAGTTCGCAACCCATTCAAGTAAATGGGGCCACACAGCAAGTGTCCTGCAACTGCATGCTTCCAAAGGGTTAAAGCAGGTGGTGCAAAAGCAACACAATGCTATCTGCTTTAACGTGCTGTACCGCACAAGTTTGCAGGGCACTTGCAGAGCGGCCTCATTCTCTTAAATGGGTCATGCTTGGCAGGTTCTACACCCACCAACCATGACAGGGCATATAACACCTGCTGCGGTTGTGGCATGTGTACACCCCTGGTCACTGCAGTTGAAGGGGGTGCGGAGAGGAGGCATCAGCTTACGTGGCTCTTGATCCCTACTACAGCTCCAACTTTACAAGTAGTCCCTCTGCATTGCACTCTGTTTGATGCTGTGGGGTGGCGGTTCAGCGAGCCCAGACCGCAATCTACCACTCACCTGTCCATGATCTACTGGTTGCTGCTGACCCCAGGTGATAAGTAACAAAAGTTTCAACAGCGCTCAACTGAAAGTGGAGGGCCACCCTGAAAAAAAAAATACATTAAAAATTTGAAAAAAATCATTAAAAAAAAAAAAAATGAAAAGAAATTTTTTTTTTTTACTTACCAGAAATGCCTGTTGCTAGGCACATCATCCTAATCTGCCTCTTCCTCCTCCGCGGAGATGTTCTTTCTTCTCTCCTCCGTGCGGCATCTTCTGGGTAATGGGTCGCGCTGTGTTCTGGGAACTGTGTGTCCCAGAACACAGCGCGTCCCATTCACAAAGCGCTGCGCGACTCGCGCATGCGCAGTAGGCAACGGGCAGTGAAGCCGCAAGGCTCCACTGCCTGTTTCCCTTAGATCGAATGGCGGCGCCGGGACCCGAGAGCCGAGGGACGGGTCGGCCTCGGGCGGCCGACACCGCGGGCGCCCTGGACAGGTAAGTGTGCTTATTAAGTCAGCAGCTACAGTGTTTGCAACTGCTGACTTTTAATTATTATTTTTTTTTTTTAACCGGCCCTCCTTTTGAAGACCATGTGAAGAAATGTAGAAATAGGATTAAAATAATGAGTTGAATATTAGTTATCCCCAGGGCCGGCCTTACCATTGGGCTTGACTGGGCTCAAGCCCATGGGCCGCCCCCGCCGAGATACATAGCTGAGTGTGCTCGGGTCGGCTCCGCTCACAGTCACGCCCAGTCCCGCCCTATGATGGACATAACACAGGGACTGGGCGTGACTGGGAGCCGAGTACACTTGGCTACTCTCGGCTCCGCTCTGGACTGCGAGAGCTGCCGAGAGACACCGAGAGGACCCGAGAGCCGCCGAGAGGACCCGAGAGCTGCCGAGATACAGAGGACTCTGTATTTCGGCGGCGCCATTTTTTTAATTCAAGACTGCAATGACAAGGCTGCAAATGACACTGACAAGGCTGCAAATGACAAGGCTACACCGACAAGGCTGCAATGACACCGGACAAGGCTGCAGATGGATGGACAAGGCTGCAGATGGACACTGATAAGGCTGCATTGATGGGCATTTAAATGTAAGTTTTTTCCTTAAACTTCCATCCTAAACTTGGGGTGCGTGTTAAACGCCGATAAATACGGTAATGTATAGATGGTAGGGCCTGAAAGTGACTCAAGCCCAGGGGCCCCCACCACCCTAAGTCCTTCCCCGATTATACCCAGTGCAGCTGAACAATAACCATAACTGGAGATTATGGATGGCAGGCAAGAAAAAAAAAAAAACAATGTCAGTGGGTAACATTGGTTGGACATAGCACTGACAGAAACCATTAAAGCAGAGGTTCACCCTAAAGTGGACCTTCCGCTCATTGGAACCCTCCCCCCCTCCGGCGCCACAATTGCCACCTTTCAGGGGGGAGGGGGGTGCAGATACCTGTACAGTACAGGTATCTGCACCCACTTCCGGCGTAGATTCTGCAGAAGGTACGCCCCTTTCTGCAGAATCTACGCCCCTTTCCGAAAGTCCCCCGCTGCCTGCTGGGAAACACACGGATCCCAGCGACAGCGGGGACCATCCTCATTGCGCAGAGCGGCTCGCGCATGCGCAGTAGGGAACCGGGAAATTAAGCCAAAAGGCTCCACTTTCTGATTCCCATACCCAAGATGGCGGCGGCAGCACCCGAGAGACGATCGAGAGATCGGCTTCGGGTGCCGACATCGCGGGCGCGCTGGGCGGGTAAGTGTCACTATTTTAAAAGTCAGCAGCTGCAGTATTTGTAGCTGCTGGCTTTTTTAAAAAAAAAAAACGGTGGAACTCCCGCTTTAATGGCAGGCAATGGGTTAATAAAAATATTCTTTTTTGGGTGGTGTTGGTGAACCAAAGGCAAGCTTAATTGATATTCATCATAACATTAAAGCCAAGAATCCTCATACATGTAATGTATTAAAAAAGAGGGTAAGATTAAATCAGCCTACGGTGTCACTGGAGGTTCCCGGAGCAATGAGGTGCTTACGGTGCCCAACAATGAAACAGTGCAGCTGAGGGGGGGGGAGCGCTAGTAGTCCCTCTGCACTGAAGAGTCCTGACCCGAATGGTAGACCTGGTCTGGAAAGGCTGGCGTGAAGTCCTCGGGACCCAGCGTGAGGCGAAGGCTGGGTGCCGCGTCGATGCGTTTCGCGTGCATTCGCTTTTTCAAAGTCTTTGAAAAAGCACATGCGCTCGAAAGTTGTTGTTACGGCAACCCTCCAGCATGCGCCTCACACTGGTTCACGAGGACTTTCCGAATTCCAGCCACCACCATCCTGACAAGGGCCTTTACGCCATCCGTACGATCCCTCTCAAGCTTCTGGCTTGAGACTGCAATGGCAGGGACCAGCAGACTCAATGTCTGCCAGTCTCCCGGTGATCATGTCAAGGAGCCTCAGGACAGGGAAGTGCAAACAAGGCATTTCCCCGTTCTGTCTTGTGACATCGCAGGGATCTACTGCTCCCTGTCATCGGGAGTGGTAATTGCTGTCATGTGAGTTGTAGCCCACCCCCACCCCCACACACAGTTAGAATCACTCCCTAGGCAGGGCTGGACTGGGACAAAAATTTGGCCCTGGACTCCATTCAGACTGGCCCTCTTTAATTTTGCAAACACGCACAAAAACACTATATAAACTGTACGCAATTGCATTTAAAAAGCCTCCCCCTTACATCAGTGTCCCCAGAGAGCCCTTCCTTACATCAGTGTCCCCAGAGAGCCCCTCCTTACATCAGTGTCCCCAGAGAGCCCCTCCTTACATCAGGGTCCCCAGGGAGCCTCTCCTTACATCAGTGTCCCCAGAGAGCCCCTCCTTACATCAGGGTCCCCAGAGAGCCTCTCCTTACATCAGTGTCCCCAGAGAGCCCTTCCTTACATCAGTGTCCCCAGAGAGCCCCTCCTTACATCAGTGTCCCCAGAGAGCCTTCCCCTTACATCAAGGTCCCCAAAGTGCCCCGCCTTACATCAGGGTCCCCATATAGACTTCCCCTTACTTTAGGGTCCCCAGAGAGCCCCTCTTACATCAGAGTCCCCAGAGAGCCTCTGCCTTACATCAGGGTCTCCAGAGAGCCTCCCCCTTACATCCGGGTCCCCAGAGAGCATCAGAGCATCTCCCTTACATCAGGGTCCCCAGAGAGCCCCCCCCCTTACATCAGGGTCCCCAGAGAGCCCCTCCTTACATCAGGGTCACCAGAGAAAGGGCAGGCAGTGAGAGCCGCCTGCCCACTCTCCAGCCCTCCCGTGCTGCCCGCCGCATGGCTGCAGAGACCCCATGGTCCAGTAGTAGGCCGGGACCCTGTGGTTGGGGACTCCTGGTCTGACTCTGGGCTATGGGCCCCACATTTGGGGCTATAGCCCCAAAAGTCCCCCCCTAGTGATGTCACTGAAACCATCCCACTGAGCCATCGGCCCACCGGGAAACTCCTGTTAGTCCCAATGGCCAGTACATGCCTGTCCCTAGGACACACTTAACCCCTTGATCGCCACCTAGTGTTTAACCCCTTCCCTACCAGTGTCATTTACACAGTAATCAATGCATTTTTATAGCTCTGATCGCTGTATAAATGACAATGGTTCCAAAACAGCGTCAAAAGTGTCCGATGTGGCCGCTAAAATGTTGCAGTCCCAATAAAAAAATCGCAGATCGTCCCCATTACTAATAAAAAAAAAAAGCCATAAAACTATCCCCTATTTTGTAGACACTATAACAAACCAATCAATAATCGCTTATTGCGATTTTTTTTTACCAAAAATATGTAGAAGAATACGTATCGGCCTAAACTGAGGAAAAAAAATGTTCTTTAGATATTTTTGGGGATATTTATTATAGCAAAAAGTAGAAAAATTATGTTTTGTTTTTTTTTCAAAATTGTCGCTTTTTTTGTTTATAGCGCAAAAAATTAAAACCGCAGAGGTGATCGAATACCACCAAAAGAAAGCTCTATTTGTGGGAAAAAAAGTGCAGAATCTTAAAAAATGCTCTGGTCAGGAAGGGGGGGGGGGTAAAATCTTCCGGGGCTGAAGCGGTTAAAAAAAAAAGAAAAAAGTAATTCCTTGAATTCAGAGTTCAGAGTCTTGGCATCCTACAAAATACACAATGTGTGCCACCTAGTGGTAATATACTATTCCTGCAGGCTGCTACACAAATGCTGGGCACAGGCAGGTGATACAATGTTATGAAATACTGTATACAGATAATAGACATCAGACAGGAAAGAAAAATATAACCAACAGCATTTTAAAACCATTCCCAGGGGGGCCAAAATATTGTCAGGGGCCACAGGCCAATGTTTTAAGTCATTCCTTGCACCTTGCATACCAACATGACTCTTGCTGTTGCATTTACTGGGGAGGAAATCCTGGAAATCTTTACATGGAGTATGCATGCATACTATATGCAATTGCCATTTTATTCCCTAGGGTCTCTGCTAAAATTATATATATATATGTATATATATATATATATATATATATATATATATATATATATATAATATATATATATATATATATATATATATATATATATATATATATATATATATATATATATATATATATATATAATGTTTGGGGGTTCCAAGTAATTATCTAGCAAAAAATATTGATTTTAACTTAAAGTGGAGGGCCACCCTGAAAAAAGAAAATACATTAAAAATTAGAAAAAAATCATAAAAAAAAATGCCTGTTGTTAGGCACATCATCCTAATCTGCCTCTTCCTCCTCCGCGGAGATCTTCTTTCTTCTCTCCTCCATGCGGCGTCTTCTGGGTAATGGGTCGCGCTGTGTTCTGGGAACTGTGTGTCCCAGAACACAGCGCGTCCCATTCACAAAGCGCTGCGCAAGGCTCCACTGCCTGTTTCCCTTACAGAAAATGGCGGCGCCGGGACCCGAGACCGAGGGACGGGTCAGCCTCGGGCGGCCGACATCGCGGGCGCCCTGGACAGGTAAGTCTACTTATTAAAAGTCAGCAGCCAGTGGCATAACTAGAACCTTCAGGGCCCCGATGCAAGAAACCATGAAGGGCCCCCCTGAACCCCAGCCTGTTCCCTTCCCTCTGAGTCCTGCGGTGGAACTCCAGGGCATGGTCACAGGTATGACCCTTGTGAGCCCTGTAGTTCCACCACTAGCATCAGTAGTTTTTTTTTTTTTCACTCTGGCTGGGGAGAACAGACATCGGACTGAGCGGCAATGCATGGAGGAGGAGAGGGGTACTCTGAGGAGCCGGCCGAGGACACAGGTCATGCGGGGAATGCACAACTAAAGAGCAGCCAGTGCGATAGTCGAGCATGGAGCTCTGCTAGTCACCCTCCACCTCCAGCCACCCGTGTGCATGGTGCACCTATGCTGCTGCCGGCCATATGTAGAGGGGGCTGCATGGGCCCCCTGCAGCACAGGGCCCAGTTGCGGTCGCGACTGCTGCACCCCCTATAGTTACGCCCCTGTCAGCAGCTACTGTGTTTGCAGCTGCTGACTTTTAAATTTTTTTTTTCAAAACCGACCCTCCTCTTTAAGAAAGAAGTGTCAGAAAAAGATTTAGACTTTAAGTGGTTAAACTTCCTGCATTTACACATGGTTGAAAACTTGGCAGACTGCCCAGATTATTTGTTTACGCAAGAAGTTCTTTCCCTTTGATCTAAGAAGTAAGCTTTAGTTACAATGTTTCAAGTTCTACACTTGGCAGATTGCCCGCGATGCTTTCTTTTGACAGCTGAGTGAGCAGAGAATCTCTCCACTTGTTTATATGAAAGAATCGACTGCTCTCAGTGGGAGAGATCGTCAGGGGGGTGAATCGAGATCGCGTTTTTTTAACGATTAATCGTGCAGCTCTACAGCAAAGGTGCCAGTATTCCAACAGTCAGGGCTGGTGTAACCATTAGGCGAGACAGGCAGCCACCTAGGGAGGGGCGGTAAAATCCTTGGTGACGAGGTGACTCCGCATCACTCCCTGCTATTACACACCCCCCCCCCACCGCATAGAGCAGATTGGCGGATAAACAATGCCCGCACAACCCCGCCCACACTCCAGCCACATGCATGCCATGCACTTGCTCTGTGCTGCCAGAGGAGTTTTGTGAACAGCTGAGCGGCACTTTTCTAACAATAGATGCTACAGCCCAGAGGCACACCAGACTGAATGGGGAGACATAATTGGTGAGTGTGACTTCCATACCCAGAACAGCCCACCTCTCTGTTCCCACCACTTTATGCTCGTCACCTTCTTCCCCCTCCCCCTTTCTTTTTCTCTCTCTACCCCCCCCCCCCCTTTTCCTTACACCTCTCTTCTTCCTCCTCACCCTCCTCTCTCCCCTCTCCCTCATTCTCTCCCCCACTAGGCTGGGACCTAGCCTGTCCATATACCACCCTGGCTATATACCACCCTATGACCCTGGCCTGTCCATATACTACCCTGGCTATATACCACCCTGTGATCCTGGCTATATACCACCCTGGCCTGTTCATATACCACTCTGGCCTGTCCATATACTACCCTGTCCTGTCCATATACTACTCTGGCCTGTCCATATACCACCCTGGCCTGTCTATATACCACCCTGGCCTGTCTATATACCACCCTGGCCTGTCTATATACCACCCTGGCCTGTCCATATACCACCCTGGCCTGTCTATATACCACCCTGGCCTGTCTATATACCACCCTGGCCTGTCCATATACCACCCTGGCCTGTCTATATACCACCCTGGCCTGTCTATATACCACCCTGGCCTGTCCATACACCACCCTGTGACCCTGGCCAGTCCATATACCACCCTGGCTATATACCACCCTGCATAGCTCCCAACTGTCCCTGATTTGGAGGGACTGTCCCTGATTTGGAGCGATGTCCCTCATTCCTCCTCATTTGTCCCTCGTTTTGGTCTGATCCATATAGTTGTATATAAAATGCACTTTTTTTCTCCCCCATTCCCTCATTCCCATCTCAAAATGTTGGGAGGTATGCACCCTGGCCTATCTCTATACCATGACCCTGGCTATATACCACCCTGGCCTGTCCATTTACCTGTCCATTTACCACCCTGTCCATATACCACCCTGGCCTGTCTATATACCACTGGGGTTACCACCTGTCCGGGATTCACCCAGACAGTTCAAGTTTTGAATCATGTGTTTGGGTTTCAGTCCACCTGAAACCTGGACACAATATTCAGACAGGAATGTGGCTCAGAACAGGACCCCATAGGAGGGTGAGGGGGCACTATCCACGCCACATTACTATTCTCTTTGGAGCGCCGGAAGGTGTCCTAGGTCTGTTACAATCCTATAGTGCAGGTTAAAAACAAATATTTTTACTGTGCGCCGCTAAAGTGTTCAGGTTTGGCTTGAATAAATAGTGACAACCCTATATACCACCCTGGCTTGTCCATATACCACCCTGGCTTGTCCATATACCACCCTGGCTTGTCCATATACCACCCTGGCTTGTCCATATACCACCCTGGCTTGTCCATATACCACCTTGGCCTGTCTATATACCACCCTGGCCTGTCCATATACTACCCTGGGCTATCTATACACCTGTGGACCAAGGCTGGTGTGAGGAAGTGAGCTGGTGTCGCCACTCTTTGCCTTCAGACAGGGTCCAGGGGCTCAAGTATGGGCCTGTGGACCACGGCTGAAGAAATAGTAGCAATGCACCACAAAAATCTCCACCCCGCCACCTCCACCATATACATGGGCAGGGAAAAGTGGGTGTAGTCAGGGGTGGAGCCAAGGGGAGGGGGGCGGTAAAATTAGGATTCGCCTAGGGTGTCAAAAATCCTTGCACCAGCCCTGCCAACAGTAAAAACAAATGGCCACTGCCCCCACCTATAACTGGCCTTTGCAACAACTAGTTTTCTTCCCATACTGTATCCTGATGGCATCTCTTCTGCAGGTAAGTGACGCACCCGGCCATCCACATGATGTAAAAACGTGATTCATCAGACCAGGCCATCTTCTTCCATTGCTCCGTGCTCCAGTTCTGATGCTCACGTGCCCATTGTAGTCACTTTTGCATGTGGACAGGGGTCAGCATGGCCACCCTGACTGGTCTACAGCCCCATACACAGCAAACTGGGATTCTGTTTTTTTTCTGCTTTCAACACATCAGCTTGAGGAACAACATTTTCACTTGTTGCCTAATAAATCCCATCAACTTTCAGATGCCTTTGTAAAGATATACTCAATCGTATTCACCTAACCTGCCAGCGGTCCTAAAGGTATGGCTGATTGGTGTAGAAAAGACACTGTTTTAGGACAGCACAGGGACCCTTTATCAGGCTTGCCATGACTGATCATGAAACATGAGAGGTCAGGAATCTCTTCCTGTGCCGTGAAGACGTGTTCTAACACGAAACATGTTGGGAGGAGGCTATTTATGATGTCATCACGCACATTGTTGGTCGGGCGGCATTTCTGTTTTAATGCCTGATGCACTTACCATGGCTTTGGATGATAGTGCAGTGGTGTAGTGGTTAGCACTCTCACCTAGCAATAAAAAGGGGTCGCTGGTTCAAATCCCAACTACGACACTACCTGCCTGGAATTTACATGTTCTCCCTGTGCCTGCGTGGGTTTCCTCCAGGTACTCCGGTTTCCTCCCACAAACCAAAGACATGCAGGTAGGTTAATTGGCGTCTGTCCAAAATTGGCCCTAGTATATGAATGGGGACCTTGGATTGTGGGTAGGGACTAATGTGAGTGCGTAAAGCACAGGGATAGGGACAATTGTAGACACTCAGGTTGAACTGGATGGACTGGTGTCTTTATTCAACCTTACTAACTATGAAACTATGAAACTATGAAGACACTACCTGCCTGGAGTTTGCATGTTCTCCCTGTGCCTGCGTGGGTTTCCTCCGGGTACTCTGGTTTCCTCCCACACTCTAAAGACATGCTGGTAGGTTAATTGGCTTCTGTCTAAAGTGGCCCTAGTATATGAATGTTAGTTAGGGACCTTAGATTGTAAGCTCCTTGAGGGTAGGGACCGATGTGAATGTACAATGTATATGTAAAGCGCTGTGAAAATTGACTGCGCTATATAAGTACCTTTAAATAATAATAATAGTGGGCTATAGAGTTTGAATTGTTTTCTCTCCAGTGATACAAGTGCATCTGGAGGAGATACATTCTATCCATGAAGTGGTAAGAAGTGTTCCCACCTTATTGACCCCTGAAGAAGACTATATTTAGTCGAAACGCGTTGGTAAATTATTGGTGGTTATATAATAAGATCAAGTACGTGTCCTGTCTGCTTGTCGCATAATGCTGGCCATACACTATATGAAAAATCATCCAAAATTGAGTCATTTAGACAGTTCATTCATTTTTCGGCCAGTAAATGGGCACAAATTGGTAATCAGTTGGGACATTTTTGAGCTGAAAAGACAGAAGACAAGTTTGGAAATTTTCTGCCGAACGAACGATAAATTGAAAGGTTAATGTGTTTCCGGTCCATACGGTTTGCACTAGGTATATGTGAAAAAACAGGAAAAAAAATGTATTAGTTTATGTCTATTGAACAATTTATCGGTCTTTACATGATCGTTTGCTCTCACAGCCCGAATCTTTGTTTTTGGAAAATGGGTTTTGAATGATTTTTCGTATAGTGTATGGCCAGCATTAGGCTTTATTGTACATTAGACTAAGAATTAGACTGTATAGACAGGAATTAGGGATGAGCTTGGTGTTCGACTCGAACATCAGCCGTTTGTCTGTTCGGCGAATTCAGAACTCTGTGGGCCGTTCGCACCAAATTTGTGTGGCACGAATGGCCCACAATGCACTACGCCATCGCAGTGCATTGCTGGCTCATGATTGGCCAAGCATGCACTGTGACCCCACATGCTTGGCCAATCACAGCGCCGGCAGCGAGGAGAGCCATAATTGGCCACAGGCAGAATGCCTGTGGCCAATTATAGCTCAGGGGGTTTAGTACACGCCCCACACTATATAAGGCTGCCAGCCTTGTGTAGTGTGTTACGGCGTGCAGGAAAGGGCTAGATAGGCAGGGACAGTGTGTTCTTTTCTCAGGCACCTTAAAGTTAAAGTGTACACCTGTATCCAGGACCGTTTTTTAAGGCAGGGCAAAAGGGGCAGCTGCCCTGGGCCCCATCATTGTTGTGGGGCCCAAAACAGCTGCCTCATACTTGCCAACTATCCCAGCTTAAATCCCCTCATACCTTGAAGTTTAAGTCCCGCGCTGTGTCCTGATATCTCAATGTAAACTTCTGCTGCTGCTGCCCAGCTCTGCCCTATTGCCATGTACAGATGGCTCACCTGCACACCCAGTGTTTACATGTAAATAACCTGCATTGATATGTAAATAGTAGTGGACTGCGGCGTTGATGTGTAAATAAAGGCGGCATTTATATGTATAGCATGTCCCCCTGAGGTCACATCCACCATCACTTCTGCTGAATTCTGCCCACTGGGGAGGTAAAGGGGCATGCTTGAAAGTCCTGCCTACAGCTGTGGTCATTAAGCCTAACATCAGTCTATTCTGTAAAAGTAAAAAAATTGGAGGTGGATTCTTCAAAATATCATGGTGACACAGCACCCTGAATTTTGGTGCATGTGAATACGCAGGCAGGCAGTGAGGAGATGATGTGCTGTAACCTTTAGCAACCAATCAGTGAGCAGTAATGCGGTGCATTAACCTCTTGCAACCAATCATTGAGCAGTAATGGTGTGCAGTAACCTCTAACAACCAATTAGTGAGTGGTATAGATGTTCAGTAACCTCTAGCAATCAATCAAGGAGCAGAATTGATGTAAAGTAATCTCTAGCAACCAATAAACAAGCAGAAATCATGTGCTGTAACCTCTAGAAAATAACAGTGAGCCATAATGTGTGCTGTAACCTCTAGCAGCCAGTCAGTAAGTGGTAATGATATACTGTAACCTCTGGCAACCAATCACAATCACTGCCTGATCTGAATCAGTAAACTGATTGTGAGTCTGGCTGATATTTATTGTATGTCTCAAAGCATGTGGAGAGCGAAATTGCGTGGAAGAGGGGGGGCCCAAGAAAATGTTTGCCCAGGGTCCAGTCAATATTAAAGACGACCCTGCCTGTATCTACCCTTTATTGCTGGTGTTCTATAATAATGGCATCTGCAGGAGTTAAAGTGGGTGGTGTGTGCCTCCAGCACAGTATACACCTGAAGATACCCCTTATTGCTGGTGTTGTCTGTTGCATATCTTGCATATTAGCCTTTAAAATTAGCACTTTTGATTTCGAACGTTTGAGTCCCATAGACTTTAATAGGGTTCTAAAGTTCATATGAATTTCGTACAAATTTTAGGTCCGTTCGAAGGTTCTGGTGCGAACCGAACCGGGGGGGGGGGGGGGGGGGTGTTCGGCTCATCCCTAAACAAAATGAATACATTTTTAGCATTTTGTACAATTAAACAAATAAACTTTTTTAATTTTTATACAGAAAACTAATTTGGTGTGAATTTTAACCGCTTGCTGACCGCCGCACACAGATGTACGTCGGCAGCATGGCACAGGCAGGCAAATGGGTGTACAGGTACATCCCTATAAATTTGCTGCTTTTTGACACCCCCCCCCCCCCCACCGGAGTGTGCCTGTGGGTCCCGGGAACTCGATGTTCTCCGGCGGCCCGCGATTGCAGTGTGGAGAAGTAGAACGGGGAGATGTAAACAAAGCATTTCCCCGTTCTGCCCTGTGTCATGACAGAGATCTACTGCTCCCTGTCATCGGGAGCAGTGATCGCTGTCATGTCCTAAGCGGCCCATCCCCCTCACAGTTAGAATCACTCCCTAGGACACACTTAACCCCTTCATCGCCCACCTAGTGGTTAACCCCTTCCCTGCCAGTATAATTTACACAGTAATCAGTGCATTTTTATAGCACTGATCGCTGTATAAATGACAATGATCCCAAAATAGTGTCAAAAGCGTCTGATGTGTCCGCCATAATGTCGCAGTCACGATAAAATAAAAAATTAAAATCTTCCGGGGCTAATTGCTGAAACAAAATACCATGGCAGATACACTTTTTTTTCTTGAATACTGACACAAGAGCATTTCTAATCATTTATAAATGTGTGTGGGATTTATTTCTTTTTTTATTTATTTGAAATAATAATAATAATAATAAAAATAAATAATAAAAATAAAAATAATAAAAATAAATAATAATAATAAAAATAATAATAAATGCCCAGGAGCACTTTTTTCCTACAATTGACACATTTAAGGAGACAGCGCCACCTGTTGGTTGGTTGCATGCCTGACCGATCAATAGAGACTACCAGATGCCCAGCTGCTCTGAGCTACACGGTTTCTGGCACGTCCACTCTTAAACTAAAACTAAACTGTATACAGCCTTTGCATTTTTGAGTATTATTAATTAGTTTCATTAAATCATCCATTTATTTAAATCACATGCTATGTGGTCGGGTCCTTGCCAGACGTTTGTCGACGGATCGATCCCCGCTGAGCAAACGGATGTCCACGGGGCGGATCATCACGGATCCGTCCCGTGTCAAAGAGGCCTTAAACAAAAAGTGCCAGAAAAGGCCTGGTAAGCAAGTGGATATACAGTACACTCAGGGGCGGACTGACCATTCAGCCACTCGGGCACTGCCCGAAGGCCTGGGCCACTAGGGAGCCCCATCAGGGTTGCCAACCTCAGTAAAACCAGGGACAGTATGTAAAAATCTGTGTTTTTTTTTTTTTTACATCTGTCTCTGAAATGTCCCTTACCGACATCCTTTTGGTCTAAAAATCCTGAGATTATAGCTGCCCCACCTCTCCAGTACCTTCTCAGCCAATAGAAACATGTCTGTGTATACTGTGTGTAAATGTATGTGTAACCTGTGTGACTGTATACTGTGTGTGTGCAGGGCTGGACTGGGACAGAAATTTGGCCCTGGACTTCATCCAGACTGGCCCACGTACATTTTGAGTGTCCCATCAGCACTCCCTTACATCAGAGTGTCCCATCACCAGCCCCCTTACATCAGAGTGTCCCATGAGCAGCCCCCTTACATCGGAGTGTTCCATCAGCACCCCCTTACATCAGAGTGTCCCATCAGCACCCCTTACATCAGAGTGTCCCATCAGCAGCCCCCTTACATCAGAGTGTCCCATCAGCAGCCCCCTTACATCAGAGTGTCCCATCAGCAGCCCCCTTACATCAGGGTGTCCCATCAGCAGCCCCCTTACATCAGAGTGTTCCATCAGCACCCCCTTACATCAGAGTGTCCCATCAGCAGCCCCCTTACATCAGAGTGTCCCATCACCACCCCCCTTACATCAGAGTGTCCCATCACCACCCCCCTTACATCAGAGTGTCCCATGAGCATCCCCCTTACATCAGAGTGTCCCATCAGCACCCCCTTACATCAGAGTGTCCCATCAGCAGCCCCCTTACATCAGAGTGTCCCATCAGCAGCCCCCTTACATCAGAGTGTCCCATCAGCAGCCCCCTAACATCAGAGTGTCCCATCAGCAGTCCCCTTACATCAGAGTGTCCCATCAGCAGTCCCCTTACATCAGAGTGTTCCATCAGCACCCCCTTACATCAGAGTGTCCCATCAGCAGCCCTCTTACATCAGAGTGTCCCATCAGCAGTCCCCTTACATCAGAGTGTCCCATCAGCACTCCCTTACATCAGAGTGTCCCATCACCAGCCCCCTTACATCAGAGTGTCCCATGAGCAGCCCCCTTACATCAGAGTGTCCCATGAGCAGCCCCCTTACATCAGAGTGTTCCATCAGCACCCCCTTACATCAGAGTGTCCCATCAGCAGCCCCCTTACATCAGAGTGTCCCATCAGCAGCCCCCTAACATCAGAGTGTCCCATCAGCAGTCCCCTTACATCAGAGTGTCCCATCAGCAGTCCCCTTACATCAGAGTGTTCCATCAGCACCCCCTTACATCAGAGTGTCCCATCAGCAGCCCCCTTACATCAGAGTGTTCCATCAGCACCCCCTTACATCAGAGTGTTCCATCAGCACCCCCTTACATCAGAGTGTCCCATCAGCAGTCCCCTTACATCAGAGTGTCCCATCAGCAGTCCCCTTACATCAGAGTGTCCCATCAGCAGCCCCCTTACATCAGAGTGTCCCATCAGCACTCCCTTACATGAGAGTGTCCCATCACCAGCCCCCTTACATCAGAGTGTCCCATGAGCAGCCCCCTTACATCAGAGTGTCCCATGAGCAGCCCCCTTACATCAGAGTGTTCCATCAGCACCCCCTTACATCAGAGTGTCCCATCAGCAGCCCCCTTACATCAGAGTGTCCCATCAGCAGCCCCCTTACATCAGAGTGTTCCATCAGCACCCCCTTACATCAGAGTGTCCCATCAGCAGCCCCCTTACATCAGAGTGTCCCATCAGCAGCCCCCTTACATCAGAGTGTCCCATCAGCAGCCCCCTTACATCAGAGTGTCCCATCAGCACCCCCTTACATCAGAGTGTCCCATCAGCAGCCCCCTTACATCAGAGTGTCCCATCAGCAGCCCCCTTACATCAGAGTGTCCCATCAGCAGCCCCCTTACATCAGAGTGTTCCATCAGCAGCCCCCTTACATCAGAGTGTTCCATCAGCAGCCCCCTTACATCAGAGTGTCCCATCAGCAGCCCCCTTACATCAGAGTGTTCCATCAGCACCCCCTTACATCAGAGTGTCCCATCAGCAGCCCCCTTACATCAGAGTGTTCCATCAGCACCCCCTTACATCAGAGTGTCCCATCAGCAGCCCCCTTACATCAGAATGTCCCATCAGCAGTCCCCTTACATCAGAGTGTCCCATCACCACCCCCCTTACATCAGAGTTTCCCATGAGCAGCCCCCTTACATCAGAGTGTTCCATCAGCACCCCCTTACATCAGAGTGTCCCAACAGCACCCCCTTACATCAGAGTGTCCCATCAGCAGCCCCCTTACATCAGAGTGTCCCATCAGAAGCCCCCTTACATCAGAGTGTCCCATCAGCAGCCCCCTAACATCAGAGTGTCCCATCAGCAGCCCCCTAACATCAGAGTGTCCCATCAGCAGTCCCCTTACATCAGAGTGTTCCATCAGCACCCCCTTACATCAGAGTGTTCCATCAGCACCCCCTTACATCAGAGTGTCCCATCAGCACCCCCTTACATCAGAGTGGCCCACTGAGCCATCGGCCCACCGAGAAACTCCCGGTTGTCCCAATGGCCAGTACATGCCTGTGTGTGTGTATACTGTGTATGTGTTTTTGTGTATACTGTGTGGCCCCATAATCTCCTATTGCCCTGGGGGCCCCATCAGTTGTCAGTCCGCCCCTGAGTACACTGATATAAATGTTTATAAAGGTATGGATGGTTCTGCCTATTTATCTGTCAGCGGTTTATCATCTATCAATGTGAGTATCAGGCTGGTCCGGAAAGTAGAACGTCATTGTGGAATGAGAGACGACCATAAAACATTTGCTGGGTCACACAGTCTTACTCTAGGACAATGCCTCCTAATAGAAGTTCAGCAGCCCACAGTGCTTTGCGTCCGCCGACCAGGCACTCGCTCCCAGCAGCCTTTTCTGTACGTTCTGTGGGCCTCAGCTAATTTCTCCGGCCTCGATCGTTCTGTTTTGTTTGGGGTTTTGCTGCAGCTAGAGAACATCAGGACCAGACCCTTCTCTGAGTTTCCCACATTCTCACTGATATTCACCTTTTTCGGGACAATTAGCTGGAGCCGAGTTTGTGAGAAGAACATAGGAAGGACATTGTTGACCAGGGAAGGTAAGCTGGACCTTGGATTTACAGGGATAAATACAACCAACCTCTCGTGTCGGTCATGGAGGTAGGATAGTGGAGTCATCCATGGACAATATTTTAATATTTATGTCTGCAAGGAATTTGCAACATTGGCAAAAAAGAATGTTGGGACTTTATATGAAGCGCAGCTAAGAAAATAAAGATTAAAATCACGTGATCATGGGCTCCAAAAATATAAACATTGCGTCAAAAAATAACATAATAGTATGGTTCAATAGAATCTGAGTATTTTAATTATACATGATAATGACATATTTCATAGCAAAAAATATAAAATAATAATACAGAATGGTAGTTATCATAATAAAAAATTCATGAACAACATGATTAAGTTGATAATGGTAAAATATAAAACCAGTCTATGGGTAATAGAAACATTGGTACACGGTAATGTAATTATATTAATTCATAAACAACAATCATGTAATCAGTAAAAAAAGATAGATAAAAAAAGTAAATAAAAGATAAAAAATAAAATTAATATCACTAATTGCAGAGTCTCAAGATCACATGATGTTGAAGATGTAGCATAAGGCTAAGGCTCTACGCGTTTCGTGGGGACTCCCACTCATCAGGAGCAGTAAACAAGTGCAATGATCTGTGATAAAAGGTAGAAAATTACAAGGTGAACATTTGCTGGACAAAAACGAAAGAAAGGCAAGAGTGTACTAAACATTCTTACCTATAGTTACATAAAAATATAATATAATTCAAAGTGGAGGTGCATCCAAAACCATTTATTTTATTCTGGGGTGAATCATTTGCAGCACTTCCTTTTAGATCAAGTGCTGTGCAATTCCTAAATTATTTTCTCCTAGAGAACAGACTGGACATGAAGGCATGCAAAGCACCCGGATGTACAGAACTCAGTGCTGGGACAAGGTCTTCTAGAGCCCAGGGCAAACATGCCAACCTGCGCCCCCCCCAAGATGTATGAGTTTTATGTGGCAACAAAAAAACTGAGCACTAATCCTTTTCACTCCCCTAAGCATAATTTTTCCCTCCTCCTGGTACAAATCATCACCCCTTCTGAAATCCCCCTCCCAGCACAAATCTTTGCCCCCCCCCCCAAAAAAATCACCTCTCCTAGCACAAATTCTCTACCTCTAAAAATTCCTAATTTCCCCTCCCAGTATACATCTCCCTCCCCCCAGCACAAATCCTCTTCTCCCATTCCCCTTCCCCACACAAAACCCCCTAAATTAACACTCTTAGCATACCCCCACAAATTTCCCCTCGTAGAACAATACTTACCCTCTGCCACCCTCCAAGTTCTCCCTTCCAACAAAAATCCCCCCCCCATCTCCTTGCAGTGCCCCCTTCACCTCACATGGCAGCCGCTCCTTCTGCCCACCCCTTGTCCCGACCCTGACAGTACTGTCCAAAGGTTTTAGGCAAATGTCAGAAAGTAAGAATGCTTTCAAAAATATATATTTTAATTGTTTGTTTTTATCAATTTACTAAATGCAAAGTTGAGCGAACAGAAGAACTATCTGAATCAAATCAATATTTGGTGTGACCATCCTTTGGCTTCAAACCAGCATCAGTTCCTACTAAGGATGAGCTCAGGCGGAGTTCGCATGGAACACGTACAGAGCCCGCCAGGAAGTCGGCGCAGCGCTGCGCTAATCACAGGCAGTGAGACGTTTCCCGATCTCTGCAGCCGCGCATCGGGGCAATGCCTGTGATTAGCGCAACGCTGCGCTGACTTCCTGGCGGGTGCTGCACGTGGAGTATGTGAACACGCCTGAGCTCATCCTTAGTTCCTACACTTGCACAAAGTCAGGGGTTCTGTAGGATTGGAGTCAGGTGTATGATTAATCAATTACCATGCCATACACGGTTCGAATTTCGAAAGAATTTTTCCATTTCGAAAATCGTATCTAAGAATTTTCGTATGAATTTCTCACCATTAGTGGGGCTGCAGCAACAGCCGATTTTCGCGCGGAAATAAAATTTGAGGAATCGGACATGTTGGAATTTTTTTGAAAAACAAACGATTTTCTAATCAATGATGGGAGAATCGTGCGAGAAATGTAATAAGAAAAGAAAATGTACGGAGATAAAAGAAAATTTACGGAGAGAAAAGAAGATTCCCGGCCAAGAAAATTCTTTTCTGTAGCAACATGAGGTGAAATTGAAGGCTTGGTCGGCCGAATTTCGAAAATCAATGGTGGCAACATCGGATCACAAAAAAAAACGAATTTTCTGATTTTGAAAAGAAAATTTGTTCAAAATTCGACCATGTATGGCCTGCATACCAAGCAGGTGCTAATGGTCATACATTTCATATGTAGGTTGAAAGACAGTCATTCACTGAAACAATACAGCTGTGCTAGAGGCTTAACCACTTCCCATCCAGGCCAATTCTGACATTTCTCTCCTACATGTAAAATTCATAATTTAGTTAGCCCAATTTATTTTTTTGCATAATGTGAAAGATGAAGTTACGCTGAGTAAATAGATACCTAACAGGTCACACTTCAAAATTGCACACGCTCGTGGAATGGCGCCAAACTTCGGTACTTAAAAATCCCCATAGGCGACGCTTTAAATTTTTTACTGGTTACATGTTTTGAGTTAGAGAGGAGGTCTAGGGCTAGAATTATTTCTCTCGCTCTATCGTTTGCGGCAATACCTCACATGTGTGGTTTGAACACCGCTGTCATATGTGGGTGGGACTTACGTATGCGTTTGCTTCTGTGTGCGAGCACGCAAGCACACTGGGACAGGGGCGCTTCCATTTTTTTTTTTTTACTGTTAAAGTGGTGGGCCAGCTGAAATTTTTTTTTTTTTAAGTCAGCAGCTACAAACACTGTAGCTGCTGACTTTTAATAAGCACACTTACCTGTCCAGGGTGCCCGCGATGTCGGCCGCCTGAGGTTGACCCGTCCCTCGGCTCTCGGGTCCCGACGCCGCCATTCCAACTAAGGGAAACAGGCAGTGCAGCCTTGCTTCTTCACTGCCCATTTCCTACTGCTCATGCGCGAGTTCCCCAGAACACAGCGCACCCCGTTCCCCAGAAGACGACGCGAGGAGGAGAAGACTAAAGATCACCGCGGTGTAGGAAGTGGCAGATTAGGACGATCTGCCTAGCAACAGCCATTTCTGGTAAGTTAAAAAAAAAAAAAATTGTCATTTTAATTTTTTTCAAGATTTTTAGGGACATTTTTATGTCATTTTTTTGTTTTTTAGGGTGGACCTCCGCTTTAATTTTACTTTTTCTTTTTTTAGTTTGACACTTTTTTGAAAATCAAATAAAATGTGATCACTTTTATTCCTATTACAAGGAATGTAAACATTCCTTGTAATAGGAATATGGCATGTCCTCTGTCCTCATGACAGGTCCATGACAAGTCTTCTTTACAGTGAGATATGGGGGTCAATAAGACATCTAACCCACATCTATCCTCTAGGCTGGGAAGCCTGAAATAAAAAAAAATAAACGATCTAGGCCTCCCAGCCAAGGCGGCGCCATTTGTTTGAACGCAGAGGCGGGGTGTGATGTCATAACATCGTGCCCAGCCTCTGAACGATCATAGAGACTCCGGCGACCATCTGGTCCGCCGGAATTCTCTATGATCAACATCAATTTGGATTACCAGCAAGGATGGGAAGTGTCATCATAATGGGGGATTTTAATTATCCAGACATAGACTGGGCAGAGTAATTATGCATTTGTTTAAGGCTCGCCAGTTCCTAAATGCCTTGTAGGACAGTTTCATGGGTCAGATGGTAGACTCACCAACTAGAAATAAAGCATTACTAGATCTACTGATTACCAACAATACAGACCTGATCACGGATGTGGAAATATGGGGCAATATAGGTTAAAAAAAAAATTCAGCAGCTGCAAACACTGTAGCTGCTGACTTAATAAGCCGACTTACCTGTCTAGGGCGCCCGCGATGTCGGCCGCCCGAGGCCGACCTGTCCCTCGGCTCTCGGGTCCCGGCGCCGCCATTCTATCTAAGGGAAACAGGCAGTGGAGCCTTGCGGCTTCACTGCCCGTTTCCTACTGCGCATGCACGAGTCGCGCAGCGCTTTGTGAATGGGACGCGCTGTGTTCTGGGACACACAGTTCCCAGAACACAGCGCGACCCATTACCCAGAAGACGCATCACGGAGGAGAGAAGAAAGAAGATCTCCCCGGAGGAGGAAGAGGCAGATTAGGATGATGTGCCTAGCAACAGGCATTTCTGGTAAGTAAAAAAAAATTTTTTTTTTTTTTTAAAGATTTTTTTCACATTTTTTTATGTATTTTTTTTTTCAGGGTGGCCCTTCACTTCAATTGGCTTCAGTATGAATCACACAAATAGGAAACATAAGGGGAATACAAAGACACTGAATTTCAAAAGAGCCAACTTCCCTAAACTACGTACCTTACTAGAGGACATAAATTGGGATAAAATCTTAGGAACAAAGAACATGGATGGGTTTGCTTTAAGAGCATATTAAATAAGGGCATTAGTCAGTGCATCCCACTGGGTAATAAATTTAAAAGAGCGTACAAAAGTCCTGGATGGCTTAACGCCAATGTAAAAATGCATATAAAAGCAAAGGAGAAGGCCTTCAAAAAGATTCAGGGATCATCATCAGCATTCAGACTTTATAAAGAATGCAACAAGAAATGTAAGGGTGCAATTAGGGCGACTAAGATAGAAAACGAAAGACACATAGCGGAGGAGAGCAAAAAAAATCCCAAGAAATTCTTTAAATATGTAAACAGTAAAAAAGAGAGGACAGACCATATTGGCCCCATAAAGAATGAGGAAGGACATCTGGTTACAAAGGATGGGGAGATGGCATTTATTATTCTCCTCAGTCTTCACAAGGGAATCGGGAGCCTTCAGTAACCAAAACTGCAGTGTTTAGCCGCATGACACATCACAGGAAGCACCCTCATGGCTAACAGAGGATCGAATTAGAATTAGACTTGGGAAACCTAACATTAATAAATCACCGGGACCGAATGGCTTGCACCCAAGGGTACTTAGGGAACTCAGTCGAGTAATTGCCAGACCATTGTTCCTAATTTTTACTGACAGTCTACTGACTGGAATGGTATCAGCAGATTGGAGAAAAGCCAATGTAGCACCAATATTTAAAAAGGGCCCAAAATACATCCCTGGGAATTACAGATCAGTTAGCCTAACAGCAATAGTATGCAAGCTCTTGGAGGGGATGATAAGGGACTATATACAAGATTTTAGTAATGAAAAACGGTATCATTTAGCAGTAATCAGCATGGATTCATGAAGATTCGTTCTTGCCAAACCAATCTACTAAGGGATTGAGTTGCCATCTAGATAAAGGAAGGCCCATGGACGTGGTGTATCTGGATTTTGCAAAAGCATTTGGCACAGCCTCCCATAAACGTTTACTGTACAAAATAAGATCCGTTGGCATGGACCATGGGGTGAGAATATGGATTGAAAACTGGCTACAAGGGCGAGTTCAGAGGGTAGTGATAAATGGGGAGTACTCGGAATGGTCAGGGGTGGGTAGTGGGGTCCCCCAGGGTTCTGTGCTGGGACCAATCCTATTTAATTTATTCATAAACGACCTGGAGGATGGGGATGGGGTAAACAGTTCAATCTCTGTATTTGCAGATGATACTAAGCTAAGCACAGCAATAACTTCTCCGCAGGCTGTGGAAACCTTGCAAAAAGATCTGAACACATTAACAGGATGGGCAACTACATGGCAAATGAGGTTCAATGTAGAAAAATGTAAAATAATGCATTTGGGTGGCAAATAAAAAAAAAAAGAGTGCAATCTATACACTGGGGGGAGAACCTCTGGGGGAATCTAGGATGGAAAAGGACCTGGGGGTCCTAGTAGATGATAGGCTCAGCAATGACATGCAATGTAAAGCTGCTGCTAACAAAGCAAACAGAATATTGGCATTAAAAAGGGGATCAACTCCAGAGATAAAACGATAATTCTCCCGCTCTACAAGACTCTGGTCCGGCCGCACCTGGAGTATACTGTCCAGCTCAGAGCACCAGTCCTCAGGAAGGATGTACTGGAAATGGAGCAACTACAAAGAAGGGCAACAAAGCTAATAAAGGGTCTGGAGGATATTAGTTATGAGGAAAGGTTGTGAGCTCTGAACTTATTCTCTCTGGAGAAGAGACGCTTGAGAGGGCATATGATTTAAATATACAAATACCGTACTGGTGACCCCACAATAGGGATAAAACTTTTTTTTGCGGAAGTGAGTTTAACAAGACTCGTGGGCCACTCATTAAAATTAAAAGAAAAGATGTTTAACCTTAAACTACGTAGAGGGTTCTTTACTGTAAGGCCGCGTACACACGCGGGGACTGTTCGCCCAACTTTGTCCGTCAAACAGTTTCGCCAAACAGTCCGCTCAAAATTAGCATGGACGGACATGGCCACACACGACGAACGAACAGTTTGCTGAAACCGTGCGCGATGACGTGAACGGCACGTACGACGGGACGAAAAATACGACATCCTATACACTGCATTATAACTTTCGGCGTGTAAATCCTTTCTGAGCATGCGCGGAACTTAGTTTGACGAACAAGCCTACACACGGGCGGACTGTTCGCTCAAACAAGGTTTCAGTGGACAGTTTTACGGAATTTCCGAAAAACCTTGTTCGTCAAACTGTCCGCTGAAACTGTCCGCTGAAAGCCCACACACGAGCGGACTGTCCGCCCAAACACTGTTCAGCGGACAAAGTTGGGCGAACAGTCCGCGCGTGTGTACGCGGCCTAAGAGTGGCCACAGGTGGTGGTCTCAGCGGGGGGCATCAATTGTTTCAAAAAACTATTAGATAAGCACCTGAACGACCGCAACATACAGGAATATACAATGTAATACTGACATATAATCACACACATAGGTTGGACTTGTGTCTTTTTTCAACCTCACCTACTATGTACAGTGGAACCTCTGTTTGCAAGTAACGCAGTTAACAAGCGTTTCGCAAAACGAGCACTGTATGTCCAAAAATCCTAACTCGGTTTGTGAGTGTTATCTCGCAAAACGAGCAGGATTTAGGCAAAAAGCGGTGTACAGTACCGATTTTGGCCTGAGATGGGGGGGGGCGCCGGAGCCGAGCAGCGCCGATCCCGGCATTCAGAAATGCACGGAAAGGCCCGAGCACACTTCGGCTGACCTCGGCAAACCTTGGAAAGGTTCATGAACGGAGTCTTGCCGAGGTTTGCCAAGGTCAGCCGAAGTGTGCTCGGGCCTTTTCGGCTGTTTGTGAGCCTCTCCGGCACACCCCGCCTCTGGCCACATGCAGTATTGCATGCCATTTAAGTCAATGCCAAACTAATTATTTTCGTTTCCATTGACTTCAATGAGAAAACTCGCTTTGATATGCGAGTACTTTGGATTACGAACATACTCCTAGAACGGATTATGCTCATAATCCAAGGTTCCACTGTACATGAAAAGACCGCTCATTGGTGTGCACAGCCTATTGCATTAGGTTGTGCATCCCAGAACACAAACACACATGCGTGTATATGAGCAGAGCAGTGGACTGTGTCAGTAGAGCGGAGACTGGTGTCAGTAGTTTTTTTTATTTATATGCAAACAGTACTAATAATGTTTTCATTACATGTTTACATTCTTTCGAGTGCTGATTAGAATTAGCCTGCCTATGTTACGTCCTTTGTTACCATACAAGTACAATTGTAATATTAATGTGATACCTACGTAATCATGCATAAAAAAACATTGATTGCGTCAAATAAAACAGAACAGTTATTTTGAAGAGGTGCCGAGTGTATCTTTTGTGTCTGTTCCCTCCTGCAATAGTTATTAATTTGTAACCACTAATCAATATGAGGATAGGAGTTGCCTATCTATAAAATATACAGAACAATTCAGAAAATGATGGGGTCGGTAAATTAAATATTTACCAGCCCCTTACCCCGTTGTCAATCCTGAAACAACCCCCCCCCCCCCCCCCCCGCTGCAGCCAGAGGGAGAGGAGGGAAGCTGGCAGCACTGCAGAGGGGAAACAGGGGGTGCCAGGAAGCATGGAGAATCAGTACTGCACAAGGTGATTAGGGTGTGCCCAGGCACAACCGGCACACCCTGTACGCACGCCTATGAGGCTGCTAATTGTTGAAGGGATTTGCAATTACATTAAAGATCTGCTGACGTCTTTGTATTTCAGGCTGTGAGCTGCGGGAGCCACAGGTGGAGAGTTTCAAGTCAGTCTCTGGAATCTGATGGACCTCACTGGGGTAGGCACGGATGTGACCTACAGAGAGAGATTCTGAAAGTCTCATGGTGTGTAACCATCACTGATGTAGCTTTGTTTTATTATATATGTAGCTACTTCTTCTTGTTTCTCTTATCTTTGACATCAATAAATTGCACAAGTGTTTTACTTCTGTCATTACATGAGCACAGGTACATATATTCATGGGAATTCAAAGACCCCCCCCAACGACAGATTTCTGGTGGTAGTTCCCGCAAAGTAAAATTCCAGGCCAAGTCTTACTAGTCTTGAAAATGCTCCCTCCCCCCTCCTAACACCTATGCTGACTAACCTGTGTAGGAAAGATGTGTATACTTACCTATTTTCAGCCCGCTCTTGAAATCCATTCTTAAATCCAGGAGGAGTGACCATCAGAATCCCCTCCTTACATTGAGAAGTGTCCATCAGAGTCCTCTCCTTTACATTCAGGAGTGCTCATCAAAGTTCTCCCTTACATTCAGGAGTGCTCATCAAAGTTCTCCTTTACATCCAGGAGTGCTCATCAAAGTTCTCCCTTACATTCAGGAGTGCTCATCAAAGTTCTCCTTTACATCCAGGAGTGCTCATCAAAGTTCTCCCTTACATTCAGGAGTGCTCATCAAAGTTCTCCTTTACATCCAGGAGTGCTCATCAAAGTTCTCCCTTACATTCAGGAGTGCTCATCAAAGTTCTCCTTTACATCCAGGAGTGCTCATCAAAGTTCTCCCTTACATTCAGGAGTGCTCATCAAAGTTCTCCCTTACATTCAGGAGTGCTCATTAGAGTCCCCTCTTATGTCGCTGTATGCCCAGCAGAGTCCCCCCTTTTACCCATGGGCAGGGCTGCTGTTGGAAATCATGGGGCCCCATACAGCCTACCTGACAGCGTCTCCCCCCCGCCCCTCACCCGCCACTAAAATTAACTGAGGGCATACAGTACGTTTATCAGTCTCTTTCTCTGTAGCCTCAACTTCACAGATAAATGAATAGAAAGCGCTCTAAGGCTTCCTGCTCATTCACAAACTGAAGCAAAGTTTTACTATGCTTCAGTGACCAATGGACACAGGAGTGATTGGTATTGATCACTCACTGTGTTCATTTAGGAAAGGAAGGGTCAAGTAAATTACATATTTACCGGCCCCTTCCCCCCCCCCCCCCCTGCTCTTCATCTTGAAACATCCCCCTCTGAGATGGCAGCAGGTATATTTTCACGAACAGTTGGATAAAATCTTGTGGCTAGCCATATGTGGCCTGTGGGCCGTGGTTTGGGGACCCCCAGGTATAGGACATGATACCAAAAACACAGCCTGGCGATCATGTTATTCTCAGTTAACATTTGGGGTTCATGCTGGCGGTAAGAGATACACATTGCATGTTGATTAAAGTGTAACGGGTGATACTTATTCTTCGTAGATACAGTGAATTCGCCATCACCAAGCTGCAGAATGATGTTCCCGGTGTTCTGGGTGGCCCAACTGTTGTCACTGGTATTACATAGCTGGGCAGAAGAGGAATTCCAGTGGACACAGACCGATCGAGGGTCATTTTATTATGGCACTTTCCCACCCAGTAAGTTCATTGGTGAATAGTTACATAGTTATATAGTTACATAGTTGGTAAGGTTGAATAAAGAAACAAGTCCATCTAGTTCAGCCTAAGTGTGTGTGTTTATGTGTGTGTCTATATCCCTGTCAGGGCCAGGACAAGGGGTGGGCAGGAGGGGAAGTTCCCCCGGGTGCAGTGAAGCAAAAGGGGCAAAAAATTTATCCAGAGGGGGGTACTCCCATTCTATGGAATGTATTAACCACTTGCCGACCGCTGCACTCCAATATACGTTGGCAGAATGGCAATGGTGGGCAAGTGGGCGTACCTGTACGTCCCCCTTTAATTGGCGGGGCTAGCGGGCCAGCGTGACCATGCCCGTGGGACCCGTGGACTCGTGTCACGGAGCGGCAGAGTGGGGAGATGCCTATGTAAACAAGACATTTCCCCGTTCTGCCTTGTGACATGACAGGGATCACCGCTCCCTGTCGTCAGGAGCAGTGATCGCTGTCATGTGAGTGGAAGCCCCTCCCCCCACAGTTAGAATCACTCCCTAGGACACACTTAACCCCTTTATTGCCCCCTACTGTTTAACCCCCTTCCCTGCCAGTGTGATTTATACAGTAATCAGTGCATTTGTATAGCACTGATCGCTATATAAATGATAAATGGTCCCAAAACAGTGTCAAAAGTGTCCGATCTGTCCGCCATAATGTCACAATAAAAATCGCCTATTTTGTAGACGCTATAACTTTTACGTAAACCAATCAATATTATATATTATATATTTTTTTATATATATATATATATTTTTGGAGGGATATTTATTATAGCAAAAAGTCAAAAATATTGCTTTCTTTTCAAAATTGTCGCTCTTTTTTTATGTTTATAGCGCAAAAAATAAAAACCACAAAGGCGATCAAATACCACCAAAAGAAAGCTCTATTTGTGGGGAAAAAAGGGGACGTTAATTCTGTTTGAGTGCAACGTTGCAACGTCCGCGCAATTGTCAGTTAAAACGACGCAGTGCCGAATTGTAGAAAGTGCTCTGGTCAGGAAGAGGGTAAAATCTTCTGAGGCTGAAACAGTTAATAGCGGGGGAGGGGGCGCAATTCTGCATCCTTCCCCTGGGCGATGGATGACCCTGTCCTGTTGCTAAGAAACACATTGAAAACATTTTTTTGAATATATCTACTGTACATTCCCCGCTGACACCACCAACTGTGGAAGGGAGCACCACATCCTTACCACTCTTAACAGTAAGGAATCCCTTACACAGTTTAACTATTTGCAGGTTTTGAGAATCATTGTACACAGGATGTGTGTGGAATGCCCAGTTTCTCTGCCCTGCTTCATGACCCCCCCCCCCCACTATACAGCAAATGTCAGCTTAATTGATTAATCAAAGCTGCCATTGTTGTATAATCAGAGAAGGTGTCACCAGCTGTAGCTGTCAAAAAAGCAGTATTTACAAATAACATTGCTCAGAAGAACATACAAAAGGTAAGATATTGTTACTTTTGTATCATTATTTTCCTTCATCTGCAGATCAAAGGGATTAAAGAGGAGTTCCACCCATTTAAAAATCAGCAGCTACAAAAAGTGTAGCCGCTGACTTTTAATAATCACTCACCTATCCCACGGTCCAGCGCTGCGGACGAACAAAGCCTCTTCTTCTGAGGCACCGACATTCTAACTGCGGGCCCCTGGTCGTGGCTTCACAGCCAGGCGTGCGCTGCGCATGCACGAGCCACATTGCGCGCCGTGAAGGGTGGGGGCAATCTTGCAGGAAGGGAGAGGGGAGAGGTGATCTTCCTTCCGGCGCCATATGTGGCATGTCGGGGGGGGGGGGTTACTTAAAGAGGAAGCTCCATTTTTGGGTAGAACTCCGCTTTAACTTCAATCTGCATATGATGTCAGTTAAAGCAGCCGATATAAATAAATAGTGATGCGCTAAAATCAATATCTCGCCAACAACTAAAGTGCCATGTGCAAAGTCCCTATCGCTAGGACAAAAACAGTGTAGTGTACTGAATTGACACGTGTGCCAAGAAACATAAAAAGCGCATAAAAATAGAAAAAAAAAAAAAAAAAAAAAATATATATATATATATATATATATAAATAAGTGAGAGAAAAAAATAACATACACCCCACCTACGAAAAATAAAAGGATAATACTGAATAAGTAGCCAGATGATGTAAGATCAATATCATAGATTGATCAACACTGTGTAGATATGTAGAAAAAGGTATATATACACAATACATAGTTCAAAAATGATTGTTTAAAAATTATTATTTAAAAAAATTATTATTATCGTGGTTCAAAAGAAAAATATTTAATTGCACAACGCTGTATTATGCGAAAACAAAGTCACTGAATATTATCCACACAGACCAAGATTGATGTAGCGCTTTATAAAATAGTCAGAAACAACATCGCCTGTTGTACGCAGCAGATCCTCTGCTGACACTAGTTTATGGTGTCGTCACTGGCTCCGCCTCCCTACGCGCTGCGTCACCCGTCACAATTTATTTTATTATAAGTGTTATTTATTATTATTGATTCGCTACGTTCCATTTGTTTAGATACGCCATTCATTATTTTGGATAATTCGTATTCGAATAGCCAAATTTGAAAGAAAATTCCAATACCTATAATTTAATAATCAGTAATAGTTAATTTATTATTAGTTAGTTATTATTTCCGATTTTAGAATTTCTGATTTTTTTTTCTCATTTCCGAATTACCGATTTTTTTTGATAATTTCCGAATTTCTGATTTTGTTCGAATTTGTGAACTTCCGTTTTTGCGAATTCTCGAAATGTCGATTTTTTTTTATTATTGTTATTTATTATTATTAATTTGTTACGTTCCATTTGTTTAGATACGGCATTCATTATTTCGGATCATTTGTATTTAGATTTGAAAGAAAATTCCAATACCTATAATTTAATAGTCAGTAATAGTTACGTTATTCTTATTTCAGATTTTCGATTTTTTTTTCAAATTTCAGATTTGTTTTTACAAATCATGATTGTTATGATCACGATTTGTAAAAACAAATCTGAAATTTGAAAAAAAAATCGACCTAAAATTGACCTAAAATCGACCTAAAATTGACCTAAAAGACAAGAATTTCTAAAATTCCAATTTTTTTATAATTTCTGATTTTTTTTCCAAATTATTGATTTTCTTTCTAATTTCTGATTTTTTTGATTTTTTTTTTCGAATATCTGATTTTTTTTACGAATTGCGATCATAACGAATGACCCGAAATACGAAAATTTCTGAAGTTTCAAACTTACGAATATTCTGAAAAACTAGTTAAATATATTTTTGTTAATTCGAATATTTCTGAATTTGTCGAAATTCATTAAAAAAAATAATTTGAAATGGAACGAATTGCACACGTCTACAAATCATGGCGCACGTTCACGCCCCCCTACCGGGAAGTGCCCGATCGCGTACTAGGTAACGTGATCCGGCACAGAGTGGCCGCCATGCCCACAGTATATGTACAGTGGGTGGGGCCCCCGCAAGCAGTTATTTGAAAGCTGAAGTTAGAAGCTGATTGGCTGCCAGGCAGAGATGCAACCAGATTTTGCACTCTCCAGTTTTAGTAAATCCCGCCCCCCAATGTATCCACAGATCATGAGATTAGAGTGACATAAATCGAAGGATCTTTGTCTTCTGTGCAGCTTTCATGTGGGGAGTGGGCAGCTCTGCCTATCAGACGGAAGGAGCCTGGGACCAGGATGGCAAAGGGAAGAGTATATGGGACGTCTTCACCCACAAGAAAGGGAAAGTCTACATGAATCAGACGGCAGATTCTTCCTGCGAAGGATACAGCAAGGTCAAGGTAGGAGACCTCATTGTTCTCAATTGTCAGAATACAACAACAGCGCACCGGGAGGCATTCCCTGACCAATACTGACTGTGTTGATAGGGTGAATCGAGCGATTTTCCTTCCTTCAACCCACGAGTTCCCTAATCTATGGCCAGCCACCTACACAATGGGGAGATTAGTATTTACAATGGCATGAGCTTTTATTCTTATACAGTATATCAAAAACGGATAGCTGAGATCTGATTGGTTCTGTGGGTCGCCATTTTTTCTGTTCATCTATAAATGGTAGGAGTCTATAGATGTGTATATATAAATGAGAACAATATTTTGCCATCACTGTGTGTTGCAGGAGGACATCGATCTGCTGAAGGAGCTGAAGGTTTCTTATTACCGTCTTTCCATCTCATGGCCTCGTGTAATTCCTACCGGCATTAAATGTAAGAACCATTATATCAGGACAGGGATGTGTGATGAAGCTTACAATGTACAATGTACCAACAGATATGTAAAGCAAGAATCTGCCTGATTGGATAGATTTGGAAAATCCAATCAATAGACATGTGCAATTTTAGTTCCGAATTTGTTTTACCAAATTAGTTATTTCCGAATTTTTCAATTTTCTGAAATTTAGAATTTCCGAATTTCAAATTTCGAAATTTAGAATTTCCGAATTTCAAATTTCGAAATTTTGAATTTTCAAATTTCCGTATTTTTGAATTTCCGAAATTTTTGAATATTCGGAAATTCTAAATTCAGAAATTCTAAATTTTGGAAATTGGAATTTCGAAATTTTGAATTTTGAAATTTCGAATTTTCAAAAATTTGAAATTTCAGAAATTCGAAATATCGGAAATTCAACATTTGAAAATTTCGGAAATTAGAATTTAGAAATTTTGAATTTCCGAATTTAGAATTTCCACATTTCGAATTTCCGAATTTTCAAAAATTCAAAATTTCTGAAATTCAAAATTCAGAAATTTCAAAATTCGAAATTTGGAAATTCGAAATGTGGAAATTTCGGAAATTCGGAAAATTAGAAATTTCGGAAATTCCAAAAAGCGAAATGAGGAAATTCGTATATTCGAAATTACATAAATTTGAAAACTCAAAAATTTGGAAGTTTGAATATCCAAAAATAAGAATGAAAATTCGAAAGAATGAAAATCTGAAAATTCGAAAACCCGAAAATCTGAAAAAATAACTAATAATAAACAATAAATCATAGGTATTGGAATTTCCTTTAAAATTTGGCTGTTAGAGTATGAATTTATCCGAAGTTAAGAATTATCTGAAATAACAAATGCCAGACCTAAACGAAAGGAATGTAACAATCTAATAATAATAAACAACAATAATAATAAAACCTTTTTATTATTATTATTTATTATTAATTTGTTCCATTCCATTTGTTTATATGTGGCATTCGTTATTTCAGATAATTCGTAACTTCAGATAAATTTAGTTTAGTAATTAGTTATGTTCACAAACAGCAAATTTTGAAAGGAAATTCCAATACCTATAATTTAATAGTCAGTTATTATTAGTTAATTATTATTTTAAATTTGAATGATTTTCTTTCTTTTTTTCAGATTTTTGAATTTTCGGATTATCTCGAATTCCAAAAATCCAAAAACTTGGAAATTCGGAATTCAAAAATGGAAATTCGGAATTTTGGAAATTCGGAAATTCGAAAACTTGAAATTCGGAAATTCAAAGAATTCGGAAATGTGAAAATTCAAATTTTCAGATTTCCAAATTTCGAATTTTTCAATTTTCCATTTTTTTGTCAGTGCACATGTCTACCAATCAATCTGTATCCAAATTTGACTGTACAGTCAGATTGTACCGTGTATGGTGACCCTTACAGGACTTGTGAGAGGTACCTCTACCCCCAGATATATCATTGAATAACTTCCACTTCACAGCATCCTACCTATCCAGGACCACCATTATAAATTGTGGGGGCCCCATACAGCTTGCCGCACAGTGCCCCCCACATACAGCTATCGGAACCACAGCATGGAGGATTACTCTGCCTGCCCCCCCCCCCACCAAAAAATAAGTATATTGTTTCCTCTCTGCTGCTAAACTGATGGGGCTGGGGGGAACTTTTATTTAATCATTGGGAGCCACGGCCCATGCAATTAGGCTCGGTTCACACCTGTGTTTTTTTTGTGAGGTTTGCAGAAACGCACACTACAGTCCCCCTACCATGGTTTCCTATACAACAGGTTCAAATCTATATAAGCCATCTATACGCCAGACCCTTATCAGAGCATGCAGCACAGCAGGTCAGTTAAGGGAGGGGAGCCAGCGAACACCCCCCCTCCTGAACATTACCAGGCCACATGCCCTCAACATGGGGGATGGGTGCTTTGTTCAGCTCCCCCCCCCCAAAGCACCCTGTTTCCATATTGATGGGGACAAGGGCCTTTTCACCACAACCCTGGCCGGTGGTTGTGGGGGTCTGCGGGCGGGGGGCTTATTGGAATTCAGAAGCCCCCCTTAACAAGGGAAGCCCCAGATCCCACCCCCTCCCATGTGAATGAGTATGGGGTCCATCTCATCATGTTGCAAGGGATGCCCAAAATCTGACTTGTATCATCCGGGAAAGTCAGTGAGCCAATCACAAGCAGGAAATGACATACCTGGGAGGCGTTCTGTGTACCATCTGTGTACAGAGCGCCTCCAGGCGGCCATATTGCATTTCACATAAAATGACAACGGCTGCAGATTGAAAAGGTAATTTTTAAGAACATTCAATGACTTGTGCAGCAATTCTGTATATAGAGATGCACGATTAATTGTCAAGAATTGTTATCGCAATTTTTTCCCCCATTGCGATCTTGACAAAAACGGTTCACGACTCTTTCTATGCAAAGAATTCTCTCTGCTCTTCTGAAGCCGACAGCCGTCAAAAGAAAGGAAGAGAAAAACCGGGCAGTCTGCCAAGAATCAAAACATTCTTTATAAGTTGAACCTAAGTATAAACATTGTAACAATTTGTCAAAGGAATAGACTTGTGTGTGTAAATGAGGAAAGCTTAACCACTTAAACACTAAACCTTTTTCTGAAATGTGTTGCTTTCAAGTGAAAATCATTTATTTTTTTGCTCGAAAATTACCTAGAACCCCCAAACATTATATATATTTTTTTAGTAGACACCCTAGAGCAGGGATCTGTAATTAGCGGACCTCCAGCTGTTGCAAAACTACAAGTCCCATCATGCCTCTGCCTCTGGATGTCACGCTTGTGGCTGTCAGAGTCTTGCTATGCCTTATGGGACTTGTAGTTCTGCAACAGCTGGAGGTCCGCTAATTGCATATCCCTGCCCTAGAGAATAAAATGGTGGTTGTTGCAATATTTTATGTCACACTGTATTTGCGCAATTTTTTTAAAAATTACTTTAATGAATTTTAAAAAAAACACACAGTAAAGTAAGCCCATTTTGTTTTGTATAATGTGAAAGATTTTACGTCGCGAGAATCGTGATTTTTTTTATTCCAAGCAAAAAAATTGTGATTCTCATTTTGGCCAGAATCGTTCAGCTCTAATACGCTAGAATCATTTTTATTTACTATTTTTTCCCATGAAAGTGGAGTTACCCTTTTAGGCCTTTAGAACCACTTTAACGAAGCATAACAATCAGAGGTTATCGCTGGCCTTGTGCTAGAGCTGCACAATTAATCGTCAAGAATCGTTATCGCGATCTTGTCTAAAGAGTTTCACAATTCTTTCTATGCAAAGAATTCTCTCTGCTCTTCTGAAGCCCTCAAAAGAAAGGAAGGAAGAAAAAAAACCGGGCAGTCTGCCAAGAATCAAAACATTCTTTATCAGTTGAACTTAAGTATAAACATTGTAACAATTTGTCAATGGGATAGACTTTGTGTGTAAGTGAAAAAAGTTTAACCACTTAAAACACTAAACCTTTTTCTGACATTTGTTGGTTTCAAGATAAAATATTTTTTTTTTGCTAGAAAATTATTTGGAACCCCCAAACATTATATATTTTTTTTAGTAGAGACATAGAATAAAATGGTGGGGTTTGCAATATTTTATGTCAAACTGCATTTGCGCAGTGCTCTTTCACATGCAATCTTTTTGGGGAAAAATTTGTGGTCTTTCAAATGCAAAAAATTAGTGGTCTTTCAAATGCAAAAAATTAGTGGTCTTTCAAATGCAATAAAAAAAATTACTTTAATGAATTAAAAAAAAAAAAAACAGTAAAGTTAGCCCATTTTGTTTTGTATAATGTGGAAGATTTTATGTCACGAGAATCGTGATCTTTTTATTCTAAGCAAAAAAATAGCAATTCTCATTTTGGCCAGAATCGTGCAGCTCTAATACGCTAGAATAATTATTTTATTTACTATTTTTTCCCATGAAAGTGGTGTTACCCTTTTAGCCCTTTAGAAGCACTTTAACCACTTGGGATCCGCGCTATTGCCGAATGACGGCATTAGCGCGGACCTAGATTGCGGGGGCATAGACATAGACTGAGGGGCGCGCGCGGCGCGCTCTGTGATCGGCGAGTCCGTGAGACTCGCCTGATCACCGATCCGTGTAAGGGGTCGATCCCGACCCCTTATCACGTGATCAGCTGTCAGCCAATGACAGCTGATCATGTGATAAAACGGAGCCGGTAATCGGCTAGTATTCCTCCTCGCGCTGACAGCGCGAGGAGAAAAAAAAAAAGCCGATCGCCGGCGGCCGTGTTCGGGACATCAGTCCCGATCACGGCCAGCAATTCAAGCTGACACCTGCCCCCTGCCAGTGCCCACCTGCCACCCGCAGTGCCATCCTGAAATAAAGTAAGTGCCCCCCTGTCAGTGCCACCCAGCAGTGCCCATAGTGCCCACAGTGCCACCCAGCAGTGCCCACAGTGCCACCCAGCAGTGCCCACAGTGCCACCCACAGTGCCACCCAAAATCTGCCTCAAAGGTGCTGCACCCCAGTGCCGCCCATCAGTGCCCAGCAGTGCCACCCATCAGTGCCCAGCAGTGCCGCCCATCAGTGCCCAGCAGTGCCACCTATCAGAGCCACCTATCAGTGCCACCTATCAGTGCCCATCAGTCCCATCTATCTGTGGTACCTATCAGTGCCCATCCGTGCCACCCATCCGTGCCACTTATCCGTGCCACCCATCCGTGCCATCTTATCTGTGCCCATCTTTGCCCATCAGTGCCGCCTTATCTGTGCCCATCGGTGCCGCCTTATCTGTGCCTATTAGTGCCGCCTTAACTATGCCTATCAGTGCCCACCAGTGCAGCCTATCAGTGCCCACCAATGCAGCCCATCAGTGCCCACCAATGCAGCCTATCAGTGCCGCCTAATCAGCGCACTTCAATGAAGGAGAAAAATGACCCGTTTGCAAAATTTTATAACAAACTATTAAAACATGATTTATTTTTTATTTTTTTTGCATCTTTTTTTGTTTGTTTAGCAAAAAATAAAACTCCGAGCTGTAACTAAATACCACCAAAAGAAAGCTCTATTTGTGGGAAAAAAATGATAAAAATTTCATTTGGGTACAGTGTTGTATGCCCGCGCAATTGTCATTCAAAGTGTATCAGCGCTGAAAGCTGAAAATTGGTCTGGGACTGAGGGGGGTTTAAGTGCCCAGTAAGCAAGTGGTTAATAAAGCATAACAGTGAGAGGTTATCGCTGGCCTTGTGCTAGAGCTGCACAATTAATGGTCAAGAATCGTTATCGCGATCTTGTCTAAAGTGTTTCACGATTCTTTCTATGCAAAGAATTCTCTCTACTCTTCTGAAGCCACAGCCCTCAAAAGAAAGGAAGGAAAAAATCTGGGCAGTCTGCCAAGAACCAAAACATTCTTTATCAGTTGAACTTAAGTATAAACATTGTAACAATTTGTCAATGAGATAGACTTTGTGTGTAAGTGAAAAAAGTTTAACTACTTAAAACACTAAACCTTTTTCTGACATTTGTTGGTTTCAAGATAAAATAATTTTTTTTTTGCTAGAAAATTATTTGGAACCCCCAAACATTATATATTTTTTTTTAGTAGAGACATAGAATAAAATGGTGGGGTTTGCAATATTTTATGTCAAACTGCATTTGCGCAGTGCTCTTTCAAATGCAATTTTTTGGGGGAAAAATTTGTGGTCTTTCAAATGCAAAAAATTAGTGGTCTTTCAAATGCAAAAAATTTGTGGTCTTTCAAATGCAAAAAATTTGTGGTCTTTCAAATGCAATTAAAAAAATTACTTTAATGAATAAAAAAAAAAAAAAAAATAGTAAAGTTAGCCCATTTTGTTTTGTATAATGTGAAAGATTTTATGTCACGAGACTCGTGATCTTTTTATTCTAAGCAAAAAAAAAAACGCGATTCTCATTTTGGCCAGAATCGTGCAGCTCTACCTTGTGCTATAGAAAACACAGTAAAGTCTTCAAAACAGAAGTTATCTCAGTAGGTTGATGTCTCGCATCCCAAATCCCAAAACGACAGATTTTAATCCTCATATTAGGATAGTGGGTGGGGTCACACCAATAAATGCTTTACACCCCAACTAGAGACAGAGAGTAACCCAAAGATATAACATAACATTACAGAGACGTTCATACAAACCTGTGTACAGCTTTTCTTCTGGCTTGTTGGCCATTATCAGTGAATGGAAACCATGACTTCTGTAGATGTAATGTTCTTTCTTATACAATGTTTTATTTATTTATTTTTTTTGCAGCTGAAAACGTCAACGAAAAAGGTATAAAATACTACAACGATCTAATTAATGCGCTTTTGGAAAACAAGATTACTCCAGTAGTTACCTTGTATCACTGGGACTTGCCACAGGTAAGTTTTTTTTGTGGTCACAGAATTCTGGTAGGACTTTCTGTAACATACAAGTGCCTTGAAAAAGTATTCATACCCCCTTGAAATTTTCCACATTTTGTCATGTCACAACCAAAAATGTAAATGTATTTTATTGGGATTTTATGTGATAGACCAACACAAAGTAGCACATAATTGTGAAATGGAAGAAAAATGATAAATGGTTTTCCAAATTTTTATACAAATAAATATGTGAAAAGTGTGTGTGTGTGTGTGGGGGGGGGGGCATTTGTATTCTACCCCCTTTATTCTAATACCCCGAACTAAAATCTAGTGGAACCAATTGCCTTCAGAAGTCACCTAATTAGTAAATAGAGTCCACCCATGTGGAATTTAATCTCAGTATAATTACAACTGTTCTGTGAAGCCCTCAGAGGAGTGTTAGAGAACTTTAGTGAGCAAACAGCATCATGGAGGCCAAGGAACACACCAGACAGGTCAGGGATAAAGTTGTGGAGAAGATTTTTAAAGCGGGGTTAGGTTATAAAAAAAAAAAAATCCCAAGCTTTGAACATCTCACGGAGCTCTGTTCAATCCATCATCTGAAAATGGAAAGAGTATGGCACAACTGCAAACCTACCAAGACATGGCCGTCCACCTAAACTGACCGGCCGGGCAAGGAGAGCATTCATCAGAGAAGAGCCAAGAGGTCCATGGTGACTCTGGAGGAGCTGCAGAGATCCACAGCTCAGGGGGGAGAATCTGTCCACAGGACAACTATTAGTCGTCTCTCCACAAATCTGCCCTTTATGGAAGAGTGACAAGAAGAAAGACATTGGTGAGAGAAAGTCATAAGAAGTTCTGTTTGTAGTTTGTGAGAAGCCATGTGGGGGACACAGCAAACATGTGGAAGAAGGTGATCTGGTCAGAGGAGACCAAAACTGAACTTTTTGGTCTAAAAGCAAAATGCTATGTGTGGAGGAAAAATAACACTGCACTTCACCCTGAACACACCATCCCCACCGTGAAACATGGTGGTGGCAGCATCATGTGGTGGGGATGCTTTTCTTCAGCAGGCACAGGGAAGCTGGTCAGAGTTGATGGGAAGATGGATGGAGCCAAATACAGGACAATCTTAGAAGAAAACCTGTTACAGTCTGCAAAAGACTTGAGACCGGGGCGGAGGTTCACCTTCCAGCAGGACAACGACCTGAAACATCCAGCCAGAGCTACAATGGAATGGTTTAGATCAAAGCATATTCATGTGTTAGAATGGCCCAGTCACAGTCCAGACCTAAATCCCATTGAAAATCTGTGGCAAGACTTGAAAATTGCTGTTCACAGACGCTCTCCATCCAATCTGACAGAGCTTGAGATATTTTGCAGAGAAGAAGAATGGACAGAAATGTCCTCTCTAGATGTGCAAAGCTGGTAGAGACATCCCCAAAAAGACTTGCAGCTGTAATTGTAGAGAAAGGCGGTTCTACAAAGTATTGACTCCGGGGGGCGCCATACAAATGTACCCCACACACTTTTCACAGATTTATTTGTATCATTTATCATTTTCTTTCCACATCACAATGATGTGCCACTTTGTGTTGGTCTATCACATAAAACCCCAATAAAATACATTTGCGTTTTTGGTTGTAACATGACAAAATTTTGAGTATGAACACTGTACATTATATTACCAAAAGTATTGTGACGCCTGCCTTTACAAACACATGAACTTTAATGGCATCCCAGTCTTAGTCTGTAGGGTTCAATATTGAGTTGGCCCACCCTTTGCAGGTATAAAAGCTTCACCTCTTCTGGGAAGGCCGTCCGCAAGGTTTAGGAGTGTGTCTATGGGAATGTTTGACCATTCTTCCAGAAGCGCATTTGTGAGATCAGGCACTGATGTTGGACGAGAAGGCCTTCGCTTTAATTCATTCCAAAGGTTTTCTTTCGGGTTGAGGTCAGGACTTTGTGCAGGCCGGTCAAGTTCCTCCACTCCAAACTCGCTCATCCATGTCTTTATGGACCTTACTTTGGCCCAAATCATGTGGTGGAAGGGGGATTACGGTTTGGGGGTGTTTTTCAGAGGTTGGGCTTGTCCCCTTTGTTCCAGTGATGGGAACTCTTAAAGCGTCAGCATACCAAGACATTTTGGACAATTTCATGCTCCCAACTTTGTGGGAACAGTTTGGGGATGGCCCCTGATAAAAGCCTATCTGTACATGGACACATAGGCTTTTATGGAGTTGAGTTTAGGAACTTTGGCAAAAAAAAAAAAATGGTAATTGAACAAAACACCCAAATACAGGCATGCTGTCTATCTACATTCTACACAGTGTCCTGTAACAATAGAAAAATACAAAAAGAATTGTATTATTTTAAATAGCAAGAACAGTGTTGTGTATGTTCCCTGTTATAGACTAGCAAGATTGAAATTATTAAAATAAACTAGCTGCACATGGGGGGGGGGGGGGGGGGCAACCGGTCAATATTGGACAAATCTCCCACCTATTGGTCAGGGATAAACTTCTCTTAGTTTTCTATCCTAAATATATGTCGAGGTAAAGAGAATATTTATAACAATTATCCACCCCTATATATCTTGAATGGACTTATACGTAGACCCCCCCCCCCCCCCACCCCCGTGGTTAATGAAAATAAATTTGCATGATCTATGGCCTGCATTAGTCTGTTCTTAAACTTGTCCACTCCCCCTTCATCCTACCTAACCTGTATAAAAAAAAATCAGTGTGCTTTCCTATTTTTTTTTATCCACGCCGGTCCAATAATATGATCAGGAAGCTCTGGCTCTTCTGTTTCAGTGAGTGACTGCTGCAGAGGAGAGCAGGAATGATGCCCCATCATCAGTGTCAGTGGAAGGAATAGTGCCCCATCATTGGTGTCAGTGGAAGGAATAGTGTCCCATCATTGGTGTCAGTGGGAGGAATAGTGCCCCATCATCAGTGTCAGTGGAAGGAATAGTGCCCCATCATTGGTGTCAGTGGAAGGAATAGTGCCCTATCATTGGTGTCAGTGGAAGGAATAGTGTCCCATCATTGGTGTCAGTGGGAGGAATAGTGTCCCATCATTGGTGTCAGTGGGAGGAATAGTGCCCCATCATCAGTGTCAGTGGAAGGAATAGTGCCCCATCATTGGTGTCAGTGGAAGGAATAGTGCCCTATCATTGGTGTCAGTGGAAGGAATAGTGTCCCATCATTGGTGTCAGTGGGAGGAATAGTGCCCCATCATCAGTGTCAGTGGGAGGAATAGTGCCCCATCATTGGTGTCAGTGGAAGGAATAGTGTCCCATCATTGGTGTCAGTGGGAGGAATAGTGCCCCATCATCAGTGTCAGTGGAAGGAATAGTGCCCCATCATTGGTGTCAGTGGAAGGAATAGTGCCCTATCATTGGTGTCAGTGGAAGGAATAGTGTCCCATCATTGGTGTCAGTGGGAGGAATAGTGTCCCATCATTGGTGTCAGTGGGAGGAATAGTGCCCCATCATCAGTGTCAGTGGAAGGAATAGTGCCCCATCATTGGTGTCAGTGGAAGGAATAGTGCCCTATCATTGGTGTCAGTGGAAGGAATAGTGTCCCATCATTGGTGTCAGTGGGAGGAATAGTGCCCCATCATCGGTGTCAGTGGGAGGAATAGTGCCCCATCATTGGTGTCAGTGGAAGGAATAGTGCCCCATCATCAGTGTCAGTGGAAGGAATAGTGCCCCATCATTGGTGTCAGTGGAAGGAATAGTGCCCTATCATTGGTGTCAGTGGAAGGAATAGTGTCCCATCATTGGTGTCAGTGGGAGGAATAGTGTCCCATCATTGGTGTCAGTGGGAGGAATAGTGCCCCATCATCAGTGTCAGTGGAAGGAATAGTGCCCCATCATTGGTGTCAGTGGAAGGAATAGTGCCCTATCATTGGTGTCAGTGGAAGGAATAGTGTCCCATCATTGGTGTCAGTGGAAGGAATAGTGCCCCATCATTGGTGTCAGTGGAAGGAATAGTGCCCTATCATTGGTGTCAGTGGAAGGAATAGTGTCCCATCATTGGTGTCAGTGGGAGGAATAGTCCCCCATCATTGGTGTCAGTGGAAGGAATAGTGCCCTATCATTGGTGTCAGTGGAAGGAATAGTGTCCCATCATTGGTGTCAGTGGAAGGAATAGTGTCCCATCATTGGTGTCAGTGGGAGGAATAGTCCCCCATCATTGGTGTCAGTGGGAGGAATAGTGCCCCATCATTGGTGTCAGTGGAAGGAATAGTGCCCCATCATTGGTGTCAGTGGAAGGAATAGTGCCCTATCATTGGTGTCAGTGGAAGGAATAGTGTCCCATCATTGGTGTCAGTGGGAGGAATAGTCCCCCATCATTGGTGTCAGTGGAAGGAATAGTGCCCTATCATTGGTGTCAGTGGAAGGAATAGTGTCCCATCATTGGTGTCAGTGGAAGGAATAGTGTCCCATCATTGGTGTCAGTGGGAGGAATAGTCCCCCATCATTGGTGTCAGTGGGAGGAATAGTGCCCCATCATTGGTGTCAGTGGAAGGAATAGTGCCCCATCATTGGTGTCAGTGGAAGGAATAGTGCCCTATCATTGGTGTCAGTGGAAGGAATAGTGTCCCATCATTGGTGTCAGTGGGAGGAATAGTCCCCCATCATTGGTGTCAGTGGGAGGAATAGTGCCCCATCATCAGTGTCAGTGGAAGGAATAGTGCCCCATCATTGGCGTCAGTGGGAGGAATAGTGCCCCATCATTGGCGTCAGTGGGAGGAATAGTGCCCCATCATTGGCGTCAGTGGGAGGAATAGTGCGCCATCATTGGCGTCAGTGGGAGGAATGGTGCCCCATCATTGGTGTCAGTGGAAGGAATAGTGCCCCATCATTGGTATCAGTGGGAGGAATGGTGCCCCATCATTGGTGTCAGTGGAAGGAATGGTGCCCCATCATTGGTGTCAGTGGGAGGAATAGTGCCCCATCATTGGTGTCAGTGGAAGGAATAGTGCCCCATCATTGGTATCAGTGGGAGGAATGGTGCCCCATCATTGGTGTCAGTGGAAGGAATAGTGCCCCATCATTGGTATCAGTGGGAGGAATGGTGCCCCATCATTGGTGTCAGTGGAAGGAATGGTGCCCCATCATTGGCGTCAGTGGGAGGAATAGTGCCCCATCATTGGCGTCAGTGGGAGGAATGGTGCCCCATCATTGGTGTCAGTGGAAGGAATAGTGCCCCATCATTGGTATCAGTGGGAGGAATGGTGCCCCATCATTGGTGTCAGTGGAAGGAATGGTGCCCCATCATTGGTGTCAGTGGGGGGAATAGTGTCTCGTAGCAGTGGGAACAACAGTGCCCCAAGGGCTAGATAGAAGCAAGAAAAGGGCAACATTTGTCCCAATGGTTGCAGTTTGGAGACCACTGCCGTAGACTAAATGAGCAGTTAGGCCTTGCAGTGAGGGTGCCGCCCCACTCCAGGGGATAATTTATGTAGGTTTAGGTTTCCTGGAGTTGAATGTTAAATGAAAGAAGGCGTTCCATTCAGAGTTCAGGGCTTTGTCATGTTTGTCATGTAGTGGCAGACTTATTGGAATATTCCACAGAACCCGTCACACGCTGAGCGGCCTTCTATACTTTCGCCTTGACCCTGCTCGGTACTTCTGTATGATATATGCTGGAGCCTCGCAGACCAAGGCGTCCTCTCACATATGGTTTCCCTTTTCAAGAATCTTATAAACATGACAAACTTTGAGCCACACCAAACAATGTACAAACACGATGGGACTTACTTCTTGCTTTAAAAATCTGCCATTGGGATTATATGAATGAGTTGCGGAGTGAAGCTCTTGTTGGACTTGTATGATGTCCTTCCATCAATGCTGCATCTCTAACCTTGTTCTCTGTGTGACATCTGCAGAACCTGCAGGAGAAATACAGCGGCTGGCAGAACATCAGCATGGTCACCTACTTTACCGATTATGCCAACCTGTGCTTTGAGAAATTTGGTGACCGAGTGAAATATTGGATCACATTCAGCAACCCCTGGGTGAGTTACAGTCCATGGCTGCCTGTAAAATGAAGCACAACTGTCATCTGTAAGTAGGGAAAGACATCGCTCTGAAGAGTACAGAAGGTTATGCTGGAAGTGGAATCTTCCTGGCTGTTCTGCTGACCCATTGACTTCAGTGCTTTATGTCGGTGACTCGGAACTAATAGGCAGAGGAGTCAAGTCGGAGGTTCTTCTCTGCATACTTGATCTAGTGACTTAGAATATTTAAGCCAAAGGGTCAGCATGACACCAGGCGACTAGCATCTCTCCTCCAGGACTTCCCCAGAACCTCTCCCTGCCTCTGGCACTCCCTACACCAGTATGTTAGGTTAGCTCCTACCATGTCTACCTTAGGGCAATTCTTCAAAACTACCGTATTTATCGGCGTATAACACGCACAGACTTATAACACACACCTTCATTTTAGGAGGGATGTTTCAGGAATAAAACTTAAATTTTAAATAAAGAACTTTGAAGCAAAATAAGGGTCAGTTCCCATCAATGCAGCCTCACTATTGCCCATCTGTGACCCGATCAATGCCCATCTACAGCTTCACAATTGCCCATCAATGCAGCCTGATCAATGCCCATCTGCAAGCTCGCAGTTGCTCATCAATGCAGCTTGATCAATGCCCATCTGCAGCCTTACTATTGTCCATCAATGCAGCCTGATTAATGCCCATCTACAGCCTCACAATTGCCCATCTGCAGCCTCACAATTGCCCATCAATGCAGCTTGATCAATGCCCATCTGCAGCCTCATAATTGCCCATCAATGCAGCCTGATCAATGCCCATCTGCAGCCTCACAATTGCCCATTAATGCAGCTTGATCAATGCCCATCTGCAGCCTCACAATTGTCCACCAATGCAGCCTGATTAATGCCCATCTGCAGCCTCACAATTGCCCATCTGCAGCCTCACAATTGCCCATAAATGCAGCTTGATCAATGCCCATCTACAGCCTCACAATTGCCCATCAATGCAGCCTGATCAATGCCCACCTGCAACCTCACAATTGCCCATCAATGCAGCTTGATCAATGCCCATCTGCAGCCTCACAATTGCCCATCAATGCAGCCTGATCAATGCCCATCTGCAACCTCACAATTGCCCATCAATGCAGCTTGATCAATGCCCATCTGCAGCCTCACAATTGCCCATCAATGCAGCCTGATCAATGCCCATCTGCAACCTCACAATTGCCCATCAATGCAGCTTGATCAATGCCCATCTGCAGCCTCATAATTGCCCATCAATGCAGCCTGATCAATGCCCATCTGCAGCCTCACAATTGCCCATCAATACAGCTTGATCAATGCCCATCTGCAGCCTCACCATTGCCCATCAATGCAGCCTGATCAATGCCCATCTGCAACCTCACAATTGCCCATCAATGCAGCTTGATCAATGCCCATCTGTAGCCTCACCATTGCCCATCAATGCAGCCTGACCAATGCCCATCTGCAGCCTCACAATTGTCCACCAATGCAGCCTGATCAATGCCCATCAATACATCTGGATCAATGCCCATATGCAGCCTCACCATCACCGTTATTTCTCCTTTAAGGGGGCCTGTCCTACGTCTACATACATTTGCTAGTAGGTGTCCCTCATTCCCATCTCAAAATGTTGGTAGGTGTGGGTTAGGATTGTAAACTCCATGAGCAGGGCCCTCCTCCTATTCCTTCTGTATTGAACTGTATTGTAATCGTACGGTCTCCCTTTATACTGTAAAGCAATGTGCCAGGTGTTGGCGCTATATAAATCCTTTGTTATAATATTAATAATTTTATTCTGTAGAATGGCAAGTGAGCAATTGCAACTGCAAAAAAATGCTTTTTTGGGGACTTTGCATGTACAACTTAGAATATTCAGATATTATACAGTATATATATATATATATATGGCTCTGGACATTGATTTAAGGGGGAGGCTCTCTGGAGACCCTGATTTAAGGGGGAGGCTCTCTGGAGACCCTGATTTAAGAGGGAGGCTATCTAGGGACATTGATTTAAGGGGGAGGCTCTCTGGGAACCCTGATTTAAGGGGGTGGCTCTCTGGGGACCCTGATGTAAGTGGGGGGCTCTCTGGGGACCCCGATTTAAGGGGGAGGCTCTCTGGGGACCCTGATGTAAGTGGGGGGCTCTCTGCGGACCCTGATGTAAGTGGGGGGGCTCTCTGGGAACCCTGATTTAAGGGGGAGGCTCTCTGGAGACCCTGATTTAAGGGGGTGGCTCTCTGGAGACCCTGATTTAAGGGGGTGGCTCTCTGGGGACCCTGATGTAATTGGGGGGCTCTCTGGGGACCTTGATTTAAGGGGGAGGCTCTCTGGGGACCCTGATGTAAGTGGGGGGGCTCTCTGGGGACCCTGATGTAAGTGGGGGGCTCTCTGGGGACATTGATTTAAGGGGGAGGCTCTCTGGGAACCCTGATTTAAGGGGGAGGCTCTCTGGGAACCCTGATTTAAGGGGGAGGCTCTCTGGAGACCCTGATGTAAGTGGGGGGCTCTCTGGGGACCCTGATGTAAGTGGGGGGGCTCTCTGGGGACCCTGATTTAAGGAGGAGGCTCTCTGGGGACCCTGATGTAAGTGGGGGGCTCTCTGGGGACCCTGATGTAAGTGGGGGGGCTCTCTGGGGACCCTGATTTAAGGGGGAGGCTCTCTGGGGACACTGATTTAAGAGGGAGGCTCTCTAGGGACCCTGATGTAAGGGGGAGGCTCTCTGGGGACCCTGATGTAAGTTGGGGGGCTCTCTGGGGACCCTGATGTAAGTGGGGGGCTCTCTGGGGACCCTGATTTAAGGGGGAGGCTCTCTGGGGACACTGATTTAAGAGGGAGGCTCTCTGGGGACCCTGATTTAAGGGGGAGGCTCTCTGGGGACACTGATTTAAGAGGGAGGCTATCTGGGGACATTGATTTAAGGGGGAGGCTCTCTGGGAACCCTGATTTAAGGGGGAGGCTCTCTGGAGACCCTAATGTAAGTGGGGGGCTCTCTGGGGACCCTGATTTAAGGGGGAGGCTCTCTGGGGACACTGATTTAAGGGGGAGGCTCTCTGGGGACCCTGATGTAAGTGGGGGGCTCTCTGGGGACCCTGATGTAAGTGGGGGGGCTCTCTGGGGACCCTGATTTAAGGGGGAAGCTCTCTGGGGACACTGATTTAAGAGGGAGGCTCTCTGGGGACCCTGATGTAAGGGGGAGGCTCTCTGGGGACCCTGATGTAAGTGGGGGGCTCTCTGGGGACCCTGATGTAAGTGGGGGGGCTCTCTGGGGACCCTGATGTAAGTGGGGGGCTCTCTGGGGACCCTGATGTAAGTGGGGGGCTCTCTGGGGACCCTGATTTAAGGGGGAGGCTCTCTGGGGACACTGATTTAAGAGGGAGGCTATCTGGGGACATTGATTTAAGGGGGAGGCTCTCTGGGAACCCTGATTTAAGGGGGAGGCTCTCTGGAGACCCTGATTTAAGGGGGTGGCTCTCTGGGGACCCTGATGTAAGTGGGGGCTCTCTGGGGACCCTAATGTAAGTGGGGGGCTCTCTGGGGACCCTGATTTAAGGGGGGGCTCTCTGGGGACCCTGATGTAAGTGGGGGGCTCTCTGGGGACCCTGATTTAAGGGGGAGGCTCTCTGGGGACACTGATTTAAGAGGGAGGCTCTCTGGGGACCCTGATTTAAGGGGGAGGCTCTCTGGGGACACTGATTTAAGAGGGAGGCTATCTGGGGACATTGATTTAAGGAGGAGGCTCTCTGGGAACCCTAATGTAAGTGGGGGGCTCTCTGGGGACCCTGATTTAAGGGGGAGGCTCTCTGGGGACCCTGATGTAAGTGGGGGGCTCTCTGGGCACACTGAAGGTGGGGGCTCTCTGGGAACCCTGATTTAAGGGGGAGGCTCTCTGGGGACACTGATTTAAGGGGGAGGCTCTCTGGGGAACCTGATGTAAGGGGGGCTCTCTCGGGATATATACACACACACACACACACATATTATATACATGTGTATGCTCGCCCAAGCATATGCCTTTCTTTACCATGCTGCTATGAGCTCTACCCCCAGATCTTTTGTAGATCTATCAACGCCCCTGGTTCTGACAATATGTCATTGGGGCATACCTATTGTAGGCTGGGTCCTATCGGATTGTTTTACCTAATGACACTACACATGTGGCTTTTGTTAGATATTTTACAGTGATTTTAATGAATGATATGCTTTCTTACTATATATAATGTTTGATTATTCTAAGTAGCACCTGAAAAGTCCCACACATGTTCTGTATTACTTTATTCACAGGTCAGCAATGGTTTCAAGTAAGAAAGGGAAAAACAATAATCTTTAGCCCTGACTCTAGCTTTGACAGTGGTCACCAGAACAAAGGAGTGACTCTCCAATAGAAACAAAGAGATTAATTAATTAAAACTTTATAAGTGTCTTACGCCGCATACACCTGAGCGGAGTTTCCGACGGAATTCCGCTCAAGCCTGGCTTGCATACACACGGTCACACAAAAGTTCTCTGAACTTTCGACCATCAAGAACGTGGTGACGTACAACACTACGACGAGCCGAGAAAACTAAGTTCAATGCTTCCGAGCATGTGTCAAATTGTTTCCGAGCATGCTTGTGAATTTTTCGCGTCGGAATTGAATACAGACGAACGGCATTTCCGACTGAAACTTTTTCCATCGGAAAAATAGAGAACCTGCTCTCCAAAATGCCGCCAGCAAAAGTCAGATGGAGCATGCATGCACACGCTCGCATTTTCCAACCAAAATCTCACATCGGACTTTTGCTGGTGCATTTTCCGATCGTGTGTACGCAGCCTTACCGTACTTAATAAAAAAAACTAAAAAAATGCCTTTATATACACCTGATGAGTGGAAAAAGCACCACTACTCTATGCACGTAAAAAAAGAACCACTGTATCAGCACAGTCTAGCTATGACAGCATATAGACAAACTGGACCCTGCTAGATTGACATATTTTTCTTTTGCTTTCCATATTGGCTTCTAATAAAGATTTCATCAAAATATAAGGTGTATTTAGAAAAAAATAAAATAAAAAAACCCCTCTTTTTTTCCCATAAACAGTCTGTGGCAGTTGAAGGCTATGAGACGGGAGAACATGCACCGGGCCTAAAGCTAAGAGGGACTGGAGCATACAAGGCGGCACACCACCTTATCAAGGTAAAGAGTAAATACTGCAGACAGTAAAACCTCATGACTGATCACTGAAGGGTTATGATGAACCAACAGCTGATGCCAGATTTCTCACAAGTAAAATTCTACATAAAAAAAAATAAAAAATTCTTTCAGTTTGGAAATTGGGTTTAGATACACTTATTATAATTGTGGACAGTGAGGCTGCTAGATATTAGGAATATTACAGAGTGTATTTTTCTCTATATAATGCATATCCCCTCATATGTACTTTATAGTCCAGATTTAACCCCCCCCCCCCCCCAAATAAAAAAAGATCCCTTGCAGTGGGGCTGTGCCCACAGAGGAGAGAAGAAACAGTTTTACTTAACTGATCCTTCGCTCCCTCCGGCAGGTGGTGGTTGGCCACGATCTGGCAATGGTCTGTCCCTCAGCGTCCTCATGTCCAGAGTACGAACCCTGCTCTGGTCTTGATGACTTCAGGACCCTAGACCAGTGGTTCCCAAGTACCCAGGGCTGTCTTAATGCATGGGCACTGCCGAGGGGCCCAAGGTTCACGGGGGCCCCATGAAAATCTTGCATTACATCATACTTGCAAACTGCCCCAGATTTGATGGGACAGTCACACTTTTTATTAAGCTGTCCCGGGATGGCAGTGTTCTGTGCAGCTTCCTGGAACCTGTACTGTGCCCTCCTGATCCCTGTATTGTGCCCTTCCGCCTCCCCCCCCTATACTGTGCCCTTTGTGTTGATTAGTCTTTCACTTATGGCATGTTTAAATGTCTAAAATTGATTTTATTGAGTGTACTAATAAATATATGTTTAATTCTATCAACTATTTATACTTTTTCTTGAAAGTAGGTGCGTAAATTAGGGAAAGCGCGTAAGGGCCCCACTGCATTACTTTGCCCAGGGGCCCGTGAAGCTATTAGGACAGCAGTGCAAGTACCCTCCAATGGGCCATGTTTTGGAACTTCCCTTAGCCCTTGTACACACGGTCAGACATTCCGACAACAAAATCCGTCTGATTTTGTCTGACGGATTTCGTCCAAAACTTGTGTTGTATACACACGGTCGGACAAAGTTGTTGGAAAATCCGATCGTTCGTAACGGGATGACGTTTTTTCTTTACGACGGGACTACGTTCAGGCTAGTAGCCAATAGCTTTGGTCTAGGAATTTGATCTGAGCAAGCGTGGCACTTTGTCCGATCGGAATTCTCTACACATGATCGGACAAAGTCCGATCGGATCATGTTGTCGGAAAATTTTATAGCCCAGCTCTAAAACTTTGTCGGTCGGATATTCAGACGGAAACAGTCCGATGGAGCCCACACGGTCGGATTATCCGACAACACGGTCCGATCGGACATTTTCCGTCGGAATGTCCAACCGTGTGTACAAGGGCTTAGATAAAATAGCTCTGATCGATACCATGTCATTGATATTGATTTAAAGTGGAGTTCCACCCTCAACATTTTTTTTTTTTTTTTCAAAAGTCAGCAGCTTCAAACACTGTAGCTGCTGACTTTTAATAAGGACACTTACCTGTCCAAGGAGCCCGCAATGTCGTCACCCCCTAGGCTGATCCGTCCATTGGATCGGGTGCAGGCGCCGCCATTGTATCTAAGAGAAACTGGCAGTGGAGCCTTCAGGCTTCACAGCTGGCTTCCTACTGCAGGAGTCGTGCGGAGCTTTCTGAATGGCCCGTCATCTTCTGGGACACAGACAGGTCCCAGAAGGCGGTGGGGGGGGGGGGGGAGGGGCAGAGCCAGAAGAGGAAATGACGCAGCTCGCCGTGGCAAAGCTGGGAAGAAAGTTTACCTTTTTACTACTAAGGTAAGGGGGAAAAAAATAATTGTATATCCAAAAATGAGTGGTGGAGGCGTGGTCTTTTGTTTAAGACCAAGTACTAAAATTGGGTGGAGCTCCGCTTTAAAAGCAGCTGTGCAAAGTAAAGAAAAACCTGAAAACATGGCTCGTTGGGGGTACTTGAGGGCTGAGGTTGCGGACCACTGCCCTAAACCACTAGAGCATGGGGGACAGGTCTAGGTACGGGGAGGATCGGATAAGTAAATCTCCTTTTCTTGTTAGGGGCGTGGCCTGGTAGGAGTCCAGGCTGAGGTTGTCGCACACACCCCCAGGGATGTCATGGATGGGCGGCCATAGGGAGACTTTCTCTTCACTCCTTTTCTTGTTCCCCTATACATAAACTGGCAATTAACCCTTGCAGTACAGGCACAGTCCCACTGCAAGGGATAAGTTATTTGCCCGGAGTTGGGCTTTAAATAGAACCATCCCCAGCTAGACTTATACAAGAATCAGAATATTCTGCATGATGGTTTATGATGACTTAAGATTGAATAGTCAGTTTCCTGCACAGGCTGACTCTCTTTGACTCTGAACCCCAGGTATTGTATAGTTCTATTGGTCCAGTTTGACACAATGTAAGTATGGCTATCTTATACCCGAGGGGCCCGCTGGGAAAGCTGACAGACAATCACTGGAGTAGTCGTCGTTACTACACTGATGACTACAATCTTCTGGGGTCTGTACCAACTGGCTTCCCATTCGCACACTGACCACAGGAGGGGGGTGCTTGCCTGGCACTGTCACCATTTACAAAAAGTCTATTAACTCTTTCAATGACTACAAGGCTTTTTGTGATTGGACGAGGTGGAGATTGCGGCGTTACTGTCCCTCCTCTTCACCTTGTCCAATCAGAGCATGCCTTGCATTCATTAACCGGTTCCCGACTGGCAAACGCAGATATACTGCTATATTTTTATATATATATATATATATATATATATACACACACACACACACAGCTTTGCCGAGGAGAGCCACCAGAGGTTACGCGAGCGCCCGCTGCAAAGCGGGGGACCGATGCATGTGGCCGGCGGGTGCGATCGCGTGCACGAGAGCCAGCACGGGGATTTGTGTGTGTAAACTCACAAATACCCGTGCTGTCAGAAGATAGAAGACAGATTGTGTGTTCCCACAAATGTAGGGACAGCAATCTGTCATCTCTCCTAGTCAGTCCCATCTCCACACAGTTAGAACACACAGTTAACCTCTTGATCGCCCCCTAGTGTTAACTCCTTCCCTGCCAGTGACATTTACACAGTAATCAGTGCGTTTTTATAGCACTGAACGCTCTATAAATCTCAGTGGTCTCAAAAATGTGTCAAAAGTCTGCGATCTGTCCTTCGCAATACCGCTAAAAATCACAGATCACCGTCATTACTAGTAAAACAAATAAATAAATAAAAACGCCATAAATCTTTCCCAAAGTTTGCAGACTTTTGTGCTTATCAATCCAATCGATATACGCTTATTGTGATTTTTTTTTTTTTTACCAAAAATATGTAGAAGAATACATATTGGCCTAAAATAATGAAAACATTTGGGGGATATTTATAATAGCAAGCAGTACAAAAATATTATTTTTTTTCCAAAATTGTCAATTTTTGTTTATAGCGCAAAAAATAAAAACCGCAGAGGTGATCAAATACCACCAAAAGAAAGCTCTATTTGTGGGGAAAAAAGGATGCAAATTTTGTTTGGGTACAGCGCCGCACGACAGTCAGTTTAATCAACACAGTGCCAAATTGTAAAAAGTGCTCTGGCCGGGAAGGAAAATGCGTTCTGTGAATGGTGGCAGTGACAAGCAAATGACTCCCCTCCCCCCCCCCGTCCCCGTGGTCAGCACAGGGCCCAGATGATTGCAGCTATCACTATAATAGAGTAGACTACTATAGTGATTGTCTTCCCCAGCAGCCCCTCAGGTATGAGATATTACACTGTACTAATAGCACTATACAATACACATCATACATAGTTACATAGTTAGTAAGGTTGAATAAAGACACCAGTCCATCCAGTTCAACCTGAGTGAGTGTCTACCCCTATCCCTGTACATCGCACACTCACATCGGTCCCTACCCTCAAGGAGCCCACAATCCAAGGTCCCCATTCATATACTAGGGCCAATTAACCTACCAGAATGTCTTTGGAGTGTGGGAGGAAACCAGAGTACCCAGAGGAAACCCACACAGGCACAGGGAGAACATGCAAACTCCAGGCAGGTAGTGTCGTGGTTGGGATTCGAACCAGCGATGCTTTTTACTGCTAGGCGGGAGTGCTAACCACTACACCACTGTGCCCCCCACAAAACCTGGAGGTCAGATTTACATATAAGCAGTGGTGGCCCATAATGCAGGGGCACAGCCCCCCTATGCAGGGAGCCGAACGCATGGATTCCAATTTACATACCACCAGCCACCACTGCATACAAGTACACCTCAATCCACTAACCAGTTTTTACACAGCAGCCAATAACACACCTGTGACATGATGTTCTATATGTTGCAGGCACATGCCAGGACGTGGCACAGCTACAACAAATACTGGCGGGGCAAGCAGAAAGGTATGACCTTCGTGTCCTCAGTAAATATGTTGCACAGTTTCATTTACACTGTTTCATTTTATCAACCAAGAGATTATTTCACAAGTGTAAATTTCAGATTGAAAACCATAAATTATTCATAAACTGAAATTGATGAATGCATGCTACGAAGACTTGAGCAGACAGCGTACCTTTCTGGTTTTTGTATACACGTCCGGTCCCTGGCTAACGGCAAGTTACATAATCGTTCCATCCTGACACGGCTACAAATGTCTTGATTTTCGGAAAGTGTAACTAACCCCCCCCCCCCTATCATTTTCAGCCAAGGAAGTTGCCATCTTAGGCCGGCCATGCGCAGTTCGAATTCTCAGCCGGTTCAGCAGGAACCGGCCAAGATTTGAACCGTTGATGTCTGCCGGATTCTCTTACGATTATCGCTAGCGGCTGGCCGGCAGGAGGGATTCAAATCTGTTTTGTAAGTTTGCCCACTTACAAAGAAATGAAGGGTCTATAATTTTTTATCATCAGTGTATTTTAAATGATAGAGACAGAATATCAACCCAAAATCCAGAAAAAAACACATACAAATGTTATAAACTGAGTCGCAGTTCAGTGAGTAAAATAAGTATTTGATCCCCAAGCAAAACATGACTTAGTAGTTGGTGGAGAAACCCTTGTTGGCAAGCACAGAGGTCAGACGTTTTTTGTAGTTGGTGATCAGGTTTGCACACATCTCAGGAGGGATTTTGGTCCTCTCTTCTTTACAGATCTTTTCTAAATCCTTAATGTTTCTTGGCTGTCGCTTGGCAACTCGAAGTTTCAGCTCCCTCCATAAATTTTTTATAAGACTAGGGTCTGGAGACTGGCTAGGCCACTCCATGACCTTAATGTGCTTCTTCTTGAGCCACTCCTTTGTTGCCTTGGTGGGATGCATGTTTTGGGTCATTGTCATGCTGGAATACCCATCCACGACCCATCTTCAGTGTTCTGGCTGAAGGAAGATTTTACATTACATGGCCCCGTCCATTGGTGCCTTAATGCAGCAAAGTCGGCCTGTACCTTTTGCAAAGAAACAGCCCCAAAGCATAATGTTTCCACCTCCATGCTTGACTGTAGGGATGGTGTTCTTGGGGTCATAGGCAGCATTTTTCCTCCTCCAAACACAGCGAGTCGAATTAATGCCAAAGAGCTTAATTTTGGTCTCATCTGACCACAGCACTTTCTCCCAATCCTTCTCTGAATTATTTAGATGGCAAACTTTGGCGAACTTCAGACAGGCCTGTACATGTGCCTACTTGAGGCTGGCGACCTTGTGGGTGTTGCAGGATTTCAATCCATGGCGGTGTATTGTGTTACCGATGGTTTGTTTGGTGACTGTGGTCTCAACTGCTTTAAGATCATTCACAAGCTCCTCCTGTGTAGTTCTGGGCGGATCCCTCACTTTTCTCATCCTCACCCTATGAGGAGAAATCTTGCATGGCGCTCCAGACCGAGGGCGATTGGTGGTTATTTTGTATTTCTTCCATTTGTGAATAATCACTCCAAAAGTTGTCTCCTTCTCACCAACCTTCTTGCTGATGGTCTTGTACCAGCCTTGTGCAGTTCTACAATCTTGTCCTTGGACAGCTCTTTGGTCTTGCCCATGATGGTGAGGGTTTGATTAGAAGAAAGAGATTCTGTGGACAGGTGTCTTTTATACACATAACAAATTGTTGTTAGGAGCACCTACTTACATTGACAGGACTAATCTGTGTACTACATGAGCACCTACTGTAGCCAGTCTGTGGGAGCCAGAAGTATTGTTGGTTGGTAGGGGATCAAATATTTATTTTACCCACTGCAACTCCATTTATAACATTTGCATCGTGTGTTTTGTTTTGTTTTCTGGATTTTTGGTTGATATTCTCTCTCTATCAATTAAAATACACCTATGATGACTTAGTTTAGAGTACGTTTTGTTTGTACTTATTTTCTTACGTCTCCCAATTATTTTTTTTCTGTTCTTTCCCCCCTCCTGCTGCTTGGCTGGTTGATGCCTCTACCTTGATCACTCGAGTAGCACTGGGGAGGGCTCCGACGGTCATCCTGCCCCTGGCCCGGTAATGCCATCCTTTATCAGTATGACGGGCGTTGACGGGTTTGGGGACGTGGGTGAGGCGATGAGGCTCTATGGGGAACGGTATCTCATTTGCATATTGATGTGTTTCCTACTGTACAACCCTGATATGTGAAACGGATGCTCATATTTACACCTAAGGGTTATTCTTGTTAGATCTTATCTTCGGAATTGTGGAGCAACTGTGGAGATGTTTGACTTGTAATGTAAAATTTCTTCAAATAAAAACTATTTACAAAAAAAATAAAAAATAAAATACACCTATGATAAAATTTATAGACCCTTCATTTCCTCATAGGTGGGCAAACTTACAAAATCTGAAGGGGATCAAATAATTACTTTCGCCACTGTGCATAGAATTGTGAAACTTCACAAATCATCTTGCCATATTTTACTGATACAAATGTAGTTTCTTCCAACGCTCTATTGTTGAGGAGTACAATGTGCGTGTGAATTTCTCTCTCCTCTTTAGGAATGGTTGGAATTTCCCTAACTACAGAATGGGGTGAACCCGTGGACATCTCCAGTCAGAAGGATATTGAAGCTGCGGAGAGATTTGTTCAGTTTAATTTTGGATGGTTTGCTAATCCTCTTTTCAATGGAGACTACCCACAGATCATGAAAGAATATATAGGTAAGTGAGAGCATTCCTGCTTAAAATGGAGCGGAGGTCAAAACCAAAAAAGGTGTTCTATATTATCGGGAACATCTAGAAATGTGTATTGAGTCTAAACAGTACTAGAAAAATGTTTCTGTTGTCTTGAATTCCTCCTGAAAATTAAGTGTACTTCCTGGTATATGAGGGTGCATAGGCACTCCTAGGATTCTCACTGTTCTCCTTGCTGGAGGCTCTGACATGACATAGCAAAACCCTGCCTCTAGGAAAATGGCCACCTCTACATAGATAGAGGGCAGAACAAGGCATGGTTATCAGTAACGGGAGAAAAATCTGATGCAGAGAGAGGAGATTCTCAAGTTTTTATTTATTTATTAACAGAAAAAAGATTCTCAAGTTTTAAAATGTTTGGCATACAATATATTGAATAGCTATAGACTTTTAGCATTTCTGAGTGAATATATCAGGTCAATCTGCATTTAGCAGAATATAGCAAGAAGCAGTGGTGGCTGGTGACCCTGTGGGTCAGTCAGTTGGGTAAATCTCAATGGTAAGTCAGCGAGGAGGGAGTTGCAGTAGTTGGGCAGGGAGTGGACTAGGAGCTTCATTGGCTCAGAAGGGGCGTATTTTAGAGAAGTTGCTTATCTAACCAGGAGCAGTGCTTCCTTCCCACGCTGCCAGCTGTGCCAGCTCCTTTTGGCCCATACCGCTAACAGTACCAATATATCTAAGCCCCTGTAGACACGGTCGGAGATTTCGACAACCAAATCCATCGGATTTTCTCCGTCGGATCTTGTCCGAAACTGTTGCATACGCACGGTCGGACTAAGTTGTAAAAAAATCCGATCTTTCAGAACGTGATGACGTAATTTCGCTACGATGGGACTACATTCAGGCTAGTAGCCAATAGCTTTGCTGTAGGAATTTGATCTGAGCATGCGTGGCACTTGGTCCGATCAAAATTCGCTACACATGATCAGAGTATGTCCGACCGGCCCAGTTGGTCGGGAAATATTTCCAACATGTTGGAAAATTGGGTCCGACGGAATCAGTCTGATGCATACCACACATAGTCGGATTATCCGACGACACGGTCCGATAGGACACATTCCGACGGATTCTCCGACCGTGTGTACAAGGGCTTACAGTACCGATAGAGAATTTTAACCTGTCTGGATGTACTCAGCAAGACAGTCAAACAGGGCATTGAATCCACTGTTGAGTGGAGATAATTTCACTGCAACAGTGGATCACTGCAGAACCCTAGAGTTTAACTGAACCCCAGTTGAGATATCCTGATCTAGTTCTTAGCAGTAGTAGTTTCATACTCATTTATTTAAGTGTCTGTAAGGGCATGTCAGAAACCATGAAATCAGACCGAGACAGAAATGCAGTTAAATCACACTTGTTTAATAATAAAAGTAAAAAGAACAAACATAGTCAAAACATAGTCAAAGTTCAGTAACCGGCATGGATAGTCAACCAAGCCAGAAAGTCAGGAATCAGTGTAGTGGAACAGAAAGCAGGATCTGGAGCCAGAAGGGATGTCAGCAAAGCCAGTTTTTAAACCGGAACGCAGGAGATAGTCTCTTGTGATGTTGACCAAGGCGAAGGCAGAGATCCTCTGGACTGGACGGCTTAAGTAGGAAGGACTGACGAGCAGGAAATCATCAACAGCTGAGTGATTGTGGAGAGATAGGCGCTGGCAATTAGCCAACAGTTGAGCAGCCAGCTCTGAGAAGGAAGGTCTGAGCCCAGCCCTGACAGAGCAGAAGGGTTTTCACCTTAATTAATTCTTGAAAGTAAGGTAAAAGTTTGCATGTTCTCCCTGTGCCTGCATGGGTTTCCTCCGGTTTCCTCCCACACTCCAAAGACATGCTGGGAGGTTAACTGGCTTGTGTCTAATTTGGCCTTAATATGTGTATGTATGAATGTGAGTTAGGGACCATAGATTGTAATCTCTTTGAGAGCAGGGGCTGATGTGACTGTACAATATATGTGTAAAGAGCTGCATTGATAAGTACCTGTAATAAATAAATAAAAATCTTCCATGATCAGCTCTCCCCCTCCCCCATATACCTACCCGAGTCCCATCTTGATCCAACACTGTGCCTCTCTGCAGTGGCTCTCTCCTCTTTCTCTGCTCACAGGAGCCAAAGGCTCTGGCTTCTGTCAATTAAATCCTGTGAGCAGAGTGCGGATCTGAGCCACATTGTGGGGGTCAATAGAGGCACACAGCTCAGCTCGGGATCGAGGCCACAGGTGTGCCCCACAGCAAGTGGCTTGCTATGAGGGTATACAAAAAGGAGGAGCAGGACTCAAGAGCATCAGCAGGCGACCCCAGAAAAGGAGGTTCTGAGTTGCTCTGTGGAAAACTATTGCACATAGCAACTGAAATAAATGAATAAGGTACACTTTGGTGGCTAATAAGCACCTCTACTTTACATGTGCCACATCCCACAAAATATACTTGTGTTAGAAACCATGAAATCAGGCCGAAACAGAAGTACAGTTAAATCACACTTGTTTAATAATAAAAGTAAAAAGAACAAACGTAGTCATCATAGCCAAAGTCCAGTAACTGGAACGGATAGTCAGCCAAGCCGGAAGTCAGGGATCAATGTAGTGGAACAGCAAGCAGGATCTGGAGCCAGAAGGGATGTCATCAAACAAGTCTTGAACAGGATCGCAGGAGATAGTCTCTGTGATGTTGACCAAGGCGAAAGCAGAGATTCTCTGGACTGGATGGCTTAAGTAGGCAGGACTGACGAGCAGGATATTATCAACATCCGAGTAGCTGTGGAGAGATAGGAGCTGGCAATTAGCCGACAGCTGAGCGCCCAGCTCAGAGAAGGAAGGGCTGAGCCCAGCCCTGACAACTTGATCGGATATTAAGAGAAATAATGGACTTTAAAGGCACATACCATAACATTTAACAATTTATTGATCTACATTAAAAAAAAATTCACATAATACAACAGAGAAAAAAAAATAAAAAGCCTAAAATAGTTTTTGGACTGCATGTGGCGCCCCTAGAGGATAAGGTAATATATATGATACTAATAGTACAAATCTCAGTGTATCCACATGCATAAATCCTCAGAATTGGGGATACCACTTGTCCTCATATGTCTCTTTGAATGTTTCTGCTCATATGTTCCACTCAACATGTTTCTCGAGTCGCGACCATGAAGTCGCATTAGCACATAGCAGGTAAGTATTTACATATTTATTATTTTAAGAAAAAATTAATAAGCCTGTACAGTCACCTCAATGTAGTATATGAATAGATGGGGGATAAAGTAGATTGTGGAGACAAGAGAACATTTCTTAAATCTACCACTTTCTCAATAAAGAACGTCTTTTTCTGGGGGCTCAGTAGTACTAATCTATCTGTTAGTTTCGCATGAATGAATTATATTAAAGTGATTGTAAAGGTTTATTTATTTATTTATTTTTAACGTTTTTTAACTGCTTCAGCCCCGGAAGATTTGGCTGCTGAATGACCGGGCCTTTTTTTTGCGATTCGGCACTGCGTCACTTTAACTGACAATTGCGCGGCCGTGCGACGCTGCACCCAAACAAAATCGATGGCCTTTTTTCCCCACAAATACAGCTTTCTTTTGGTGGTATTTGCTCATCTCTGCGGTTTTTATTTTTTTGCGCTATAAACAAAAAAGAGCGACAATTTTGCCTCTAGTGGCCACAGGGCGAATGCCACGTTACATAATGTCGTTTCGCACAGCCGTGCCATTCTGGTTGGCAAGCGGTTAAATAACAAATATGTTATACTTACCTCCTCTGTGTAAGGGTTTTGCACAGAGTGGCGCTGATCCTCCTTTTCTGCAGTCCCCCCCGCTCCTCCTCTTCTCGAGTCCTACCCTCGGAGAGCCGCTTTGCAAAGGGGCCACCCGTAGCATAGAATGCATTGAAGTGGAGGGCCACCCTGAAAAAAAAATATTAAAAATCGAAAAAAAAATCTAAAAAAAAAAATGAAAAAATATTTATTTTTTTACTTACCAGAAATGCCTGTTGCTAGGCACATAATCCTAATCTTCCTCCTCCACGAGATCTTCTTTCTTCTCTCCTCGTCGCGTTGTCTTCTGGGTAATGGGTCGCGCGGTGTTCTGGGAACTGTGTGTTCCAGAACACAGCGCGTCCCATTCACAAAGCGCTGTGTGACTCGCGCATGCGCAGTAGGAAACGGGCAGTGAAGCCGTAAGGGCCGAGGGACGGGTCGGCCTCGGGCAGCCGACATCGCGGGCGCCCTGGACAGGTAAGTGTGCTTATCAAGTCAGCAGCTACAGTGTTTGCAGCTGCTGACTTTTAATTATTTTTTTTTTTTAAACGGCCCTCCTCTTTAAGGTGAAAAACAACCCCTTTAAGGCCGGGTTCACACTATAACCCGCTGCGGATCGCACAGGAGCGCTGTGCATCCCTGTTCCCCGTTTCAGGGACGAATCAGGGCCGATTCTATGGCTGAATTCGGCCCTGAAACTGAGCCAAAGACGCACAGCGTTTTTGTGCAGTTGCGCTCCGCAGCCGCAATGGAGATATGTGAACCGGCTCCATAGGGAGCCAGTTACATTCTCCTGCTATGCGAATTGGATGTGCCGAAACTCGCATCTAATTCGCATAGGTGTGAACCTGGCCTAAGGGTTCACCATAGGCTTAGATTATTTTCTGCAAATATGATAAAATATTGTAACCTTAGCCTACAGCAGTGGTTGTCCTATGGCATTTCAAAAGGTCCTTTTAAAAGCAACATGTGCGTTCTTTTGTCTCAGCCTCAGTAATGTGTAAATTGTCTTCTTCTTTAAGGCCAGAAGAGCGCTCAGCAGGGCTTAGGAATGTCCAGACTTCCGACCTTCAGCTCTCAAGAGAAAGGTTTCATTAAAGGCACAAGCGACTTTCTTGGGGTTGGCCATTTCACCACCAGATACATCACAAACAGGAACTTCCCATCTACTCAGGGGCCCAGCTACTTTACCGACAGAGACCTGAGAGAGCTGGTGGACCCCAAATGGCCGGAGCCAGAGTCAAAATGGCTATACTCTGTCCCGTGGGGTTTCCGGAGGCTGCTTAATTTTGTCAAGGTAACTTAATAGGCGGTAAACACTTCTTAATATACTTATACAGTATCTCACAAACGTGAGTACAACCCTCACATTTTTGTAAATATTTTCTTCTCTCTTTTCATGTGACAACACTGAAGAAATGACACTTGTCTACAATGTAAAGTAGTGAGTGTACAGCTTGTATAACAGTGTAAATTTGCTGTCCTCTCAAAATAACTCAACACACAGCCATTCATGTCTAAACCGCTGGCAACAAAAGTCAGTATACCACTTAGTGAAAATGTCCAAATTGGGCCCAATTAGTAATTTTCCCTCCCCGATGTCATGTGATTGGTTAGTGTTACAAGGTCTCAGGTGTGAATGGGGAGCAGGTGTGTTAAATTTGGTGTTATCGCTCTCACTCTCTCATACTGGTCACTGGAAGTTCAACATGGCACCTCATGGCAAAGAACTCTCTGAGGATCTGAAAAAAAGAATTGTTGCTCTACATAAAGATGGTCTAGGCTATAAGAAGGTTGCCAAGACCCTGAAACTGAGCTGCAGCACGGTGGCCAAGACCATACAGCAGTATAACAGGACAGGTTCCCCTCAGAACAGGCCTCGCCACGGTCGACCAAAAAAGTTGAGTGCACATGCTCAGCCTCTTATCAGGGGTTGTCTGTGGGAAATATACGTATGAGTGCTGTCAGCATTGCTGCAGAGGTTGTAGGGATGGGGGGGTCGGCCTGTCAGTGCTCAGACCATACGCCGCACACTGCATCAAATTGGTCTGCATGGCTGTCGTCCCACAAGGAAGCCTCTTCTACAGATGATTCTCAAGAAAGCCCACAAATAGTTTGCTAAAGACAAGCAGACTAAGGACATGGATTACTGGAACCATGTCCTGTGGTCTGATGAGACCAAGATAAACTTATTTGGTGTCAGATGGTGACAAGCGTGTGTGGAAGCAAACAGGTGAGCAGTACAAAGACAAGTGTGTCTTATCTACAGTCAAGCGTGGTGGTGGGAGTGTCATGGTCTGGAGCTGCATGAGTGCTGCCGGCACTGGGGAGCTACAGATCATTGAGGGAACCATGAATGCCAACATGTACTGTGACATACTGAAGCAGAGCATGATCCCCTCTCTTCGGGCACTGGGCTGCAGGGCAGTATTCCAACATGATAATGACCCAAAACACACCTACAAGATGATCACTGCCTTGCTAAAGAAGCTGAGGGTAAAGGTGATGGACTGGCCAAGCATGTCTCCAGACCTAAACCCTATTGAGCATCTGTGGGGCATCCTCAAACAGAAGGTGGAGGAGCGCAAGGTCTCCAACATCCACCAGCTCTGTGATGTCATCATGGAGGAGGGGAAGAGGACTCCAGTGGCAACCTATGAAGCTCTGGTGACCTCCATGCCCAAGAGGGTTAAGGCAGTGCTGGAAAATAATGGCGGCCACACAAAATATTGACACTTTGGGCCCAATTTGGACATTTTCACTTAGGGGTGTACTCACTTTTGTTTCCAGCGGTTATTGGCTGTGTGTTGAGTTATTTTGAGTGGAGCAGCAAATTTACACTGTTATACAAGCTGTACACTCACTACTTTACATTGTAGCAAAGTGTCATTTCTTCATGTTTTTCACATGAAAAGATAGAAGAAAATATTTACAGAAATGTGAGGGGTGTACTCACTTTTGTGAGATACTGTATGTGATATAAACCTAGGATGATTGGATACAACATGTGGCTAAATATCAACATGATAGATCCATAATGGCATAATTAAATGACCATTATAAAAGAAATAACCAATGAGTTACTAACAACGATACTTAATTAAAGGTGACAATATTAAAATTATTTAAAGTGCATAATGTGATACAAGTACAAAATAAGTACTTTTCTTTGTGCAAGAAAGTGCTATAGTGCTCCGTGTCCCAATGGAATTGGTGATCCTCCTCCTGGGGGTGATATAAATTTCCAAACTCACCAGATGGGTTGGACTCCTTTGCCTTACAGCAAAACAGTCATACGTGCTTGTAGGGCATTTACTGGGGACCAAACCCAATGCTGTAACCTCTGGTTGCTTCTGGTATCTCCTCTGTGGTGTTTGTCCTCCAATTATGGCTCCGTGACTTAAGGGGTAAGCCATGTGCAGCACGTAATAAAGCAAAGCGAGAGCTCCTCATAGAGTAAAATCCTAGGGTTTTATTGGTTAAAACAGCTTACAAAATGTTAGAAAACTGTCATATTGGCATGACCAGCATGCAGTTTTGGAGACGTGGTATCTTGTCAGCACATAGAATGCGTTCCACACTCCTGGCCGGAAGTGCTGTTAGAGAGTCAGCTTGGCGCGTTTCGTCATAGACGTGACTTTTCACTGAAAAATGACTTAATTTCCTCTCCATTTCTCAGTGGGAGGAATAGGTTTAACCGGTTCCCGACCAGCGCACGACGATTTACGTCGACAGAATGGCACGGGCAGGCATATTGGCGTACAGGTACGTCCAATCTTCAATGCCGCCCTGCCATCGGGAGCGCGCCGCCGGCGGCGCGCTCCCGCACTGGTCGGGATCCCCGTGAGTCTGGTCGCGGGACCAGCGGACTCGATCGTCGCGGGCATACCCGCGATCGTCTCACGGGACGGCAGAATGGAGGAAATGCAGTGTAAACAGCATTTCTCCATTCTGCCTAGCAACTAGTGATGCTGATCTCTGCTCCATGTGATTGGAGCAGAGATCAGTGTTCACTAAATGAAAGCCCAACCCCCCCACAGTTAGTAACACACCCCTAGGAACACTTAACCCCTACACTGCCACCCACTGGTTAACCCTTTCACTGCCAGTGTCATTTACACAGGAATCACTGCATTTGTATAGCAGTGATTACTGTATAAATGACAATGGTCCCAAAAATGTATCAAAAATGTCCGATGGATCCCCCACAATGTCGCAGTCACAATAAAAATCGCTGATCGCCGCCATTACTAGTAAAAAAAAAAATAATAAAAAATTATTAATAAAAATGCTATAAAACTATCCCTATTTTGTAAACGCTATAACTTTTGCGCAAACCAATCAATAATCGCTTATTGTGATTTTTTTTACCAAAAATATGTAGAATAATACGTATCGGCCTAAACTGAGGGAAAAAAATGTTTTTTATATATTTTTGGGGGATATTTATTATAACAAAAAGTAAAAAATAATGCGTTTTTTTCAAAATTGTCGCTCTATTTTTGTTTATAGCGCAAAAAATAAAAACCGCAGGGGTGATCAAATACCACCAAAAGAAAGCTCTATTTGTGGAAAAAAAAAGGTCGTCAATTTTGTTTGGGAGCCACGTCGCACGACTGCGCAATTGTCAGTTAAATCAACGCAGTGCTGAATCGCAAAAAGTGGTCTGGTCTTTGACCAGCAAAATGGTCTGGTCTGTAAGTGGTTAATGTGTAACACTGGCTGGGGATAAACACAATTCACTGACAAAGGCACAATCATCACTGATTTTTTTTTAGGTAACTCCATTCTGCTCTAACGCATATATTTTTCTTAGACCCAGTATGGAAATCCAATGGTGCTGGTAACAGAGAATGGGGTGTCAGAGAAGATGCATTGTTCTCAGCTGTGTGATGAATGGAGGATTCAGTACCTCAAAGGCTACACCAATGAGATGTTAAAAGGTGAGTGGTGAATGTTGGGATGCCCCAAGTAACTTTCTAACATCTCCTTTTCACATTTATAAACTGGCCCAACGACCATCAAGTCATTACACATGAAATTATTTATAAAAAAACTGTTTTCCTGGATTACTTATTCTGGACATTGAGTGTTGAGTAAGTAGGAAAATTAGTTAAACTTCACACCAGTAACTCTGTTTGCAGGACAGTGCATGAGAGCAACGCAACAAGAAAGACTAATAATAGGCGGCCCCCAGTATAGTCCTGCAGTGTTTGCGTTTCCTCTAGTCCTGAGGAAACTCAAGAGCTAATCTTGGTGGCCTCTCAATTGCCCAAAAGGCTTTGATTCTTCCATCTTTTTCGTCTTGCAGAGGAACCTCCATTGATGCTTCCTCTCAGTATCTTCTCTTTTAGGGTCTAGTGTTTGACCCTCAAAATGAAACTCTGAAATTGGTGGCCTGGTGTCTGGGGTAAAGAAACCTGAAGGACAAGGGGCTTTCGGACTGGGTAATCAAGATCCTTCTTTTCTAGCAGGAAAAGGGTTACCAGAGCCATAGTTACATAGTCGGTAAGGCTGAAAAAAGACAATAGTCCATCCAGTTCCACCTGTGTAGGTGCATGTATCAGTTTCTATGCCGATTTCCCATGTCCCTCTATGTTGTGTCCTTTAAAATGCATATCTAAGCCCTTGTACACACGGTAGGACACATTCCATTGGAATCTCCGATCGGACCGTTTTGTCGGATATTCCGACTGTGTGTGTGGTCTCCATCGGACTGTTTCCGTCGGAATATCCAACGGACCAACTTTTCCAACTTGCCGGTAAAATTTTCTGACAAAATGCTCCGATCGGACATACTCCAATCATGTGTAGCCTACTCCGACGGACAAAGTGCCACGCATGCTCAGATCAAATTTCTAGACCAAAGCTATTGGCTACTAGCCTGAACGTAGTCCCGTCGTAACGAAATAACGTCATCACGTTATGTATAATCGGATTTTCCGACAACTTAGTCCGACCGTGTGTATGCAACATCACTTCCGGATCTCTTCCGGAATTACTCCGACGGATTTGGTTGTCGGAATCTCCTTCCGTGTGTACAAGGGCTAAGGGTATTTTAAAGATATCCATACTCCCTGCATCCACCACCATTTGTGGGAGAGAGTTCCACATCCTTATTGCTCTAACAGTGAAGAACCCCCTACGCAGTTTAAGGTTAAACCATTTCTCCTCCAGTTTCATTGCATGCTCCCGTGTCCTTTTACCCTCCCTAGGACTGAATAGTCTATTTCCAATGCTGGGATCCCCATTGAGATATTTGTAGATCGCTATCATGTCCCCTCTCAAGCGTCTTTTCTCCAAGGAGAATAAATTTAGTGTTTTCAGCCGTTCTTCCTAATTAAGGGCCTCCAGTCCCCTTATAAGTTTTGTTTGCCCTTCTTTGGACTCTCTCCAGCTCCAGCACATCCCTACGGAGGACTGGGGACCAGAACTGAATGGAGCTTTCTAGAGTGGCAGAATTATAGTTTTGTCCCTGGAGTATACCCCCTTTTATATGCATGGAAATATTTTGCCTGCTTTGGTAGCTGCAGCTTGGCACTGCATGCTGTTGCTCAATCTGTCATCTATTAGTACCCCTAGATCCTTTACCATCCTAGATTCTTCCAGCTGTTCTCCGCCTAGTGAATATTTTTCATTAATGTTTTTTTACCCCAAGTACTTTACATTTATCCACATTAAACCTCATTTGCCAGGTGTCTGCCCACTCCTTTATTATGTTCAGGTCTTTCTGCAAAATTCTATGTCCTGATGCGAGTTTATTATTCTGCTTATCTTTGTGTCATCTGCAAAGCTCGAGACTGAACTAGTCATCCCATACTCTATATCATTTATGGATATGTTGAATAGAATTGGTCCCCAAGACAGAACCTTGGGGTACCCCACTCACATCGTCTGAGTACATGTTATTTACCACTACCCTTTGGACCCGTCCCTGTAATCAGTTTTTGACCCAAGCACAAACCTTATGGTCCAAGCCTGCGGATCTCAGCTTGTAAATTAAGCGTTTATGGGGGAAGGTATCAAATGCTTTTGAAAAATCCAGATACACCACATCCATAGGCCTCCCCACATGGGCGTAGCATAAGGGGTTGCAGGGGTCACAATCGCAAACCCAGTCCCTAGCTCCAGGGGGCCCCTGCAGCCTCCCTATCATATTATATCCTCCACAAAGTCCAGCTCTGATCTGCCCTAGAGCCCCACAGCCACGCTCCAATACTGGGCTTCCACAGTCCACACCCCTCTGTTCTCATTGGCTGGGGAGAAGCTGTGAGCCATTTCCTGAATGGAGAGAAGCACGGGGTGAGAACAGCCCAGGATGGGGAAGTGTCTGTGCTGTGTGCTGGCAGCATTGCATGGTAACCGAGCTCAGCGAGGCAAGAGGAGAGTGCCGCCCTGTAGCCACGATGGGACGGATGTTACTGGTGAGGTAAGACACTGCTCAGCGTCTCCTAGTCACCAGCTGGGATTTTTTTGTACCCCCCACCCGGAGATGTCTGCTTATCCCACTTCCATGACAACTGGGGAAAAGGCACACACCTCTGGAAGGTAACCATCCCCCAACACTGACAAAAAAACCTTCAGAAATTGCTAAAACAAATCCCTTAACATCTCCTGAGCATCCCCTGAGGGACTGCAGGCTCCAGATTTTGTGTCACATGACTTTGCTGCCCCCCCCCCCCCCCCCCCCCCGCCAAAGCCCACTGACCATCCTCTCTACCCTGGATGCTATGCCCGGCTGCTGAGCTCCTTTCCCATTACAGCACCCTATACTGCTCCTCCTCTGCAGGGCTGAAATCACATTCCTTTACAACACAACCAGTGAGCCACGATCTGCAGAGGGTGTATCTGCCTACTGCAACTACACTGCCTTTCCGACCAGAGAATTTCACAGGTCAGAACAGCAACATAAAAGCCAGATACACCCTGTGAAGGCTGACAGACTGTGTGTAAAGGAATGCAATTCCAGCCCTGTGTATTGTGGGGGGGGGGGAAGCTGTATACAGTGCTGGGATGGGAAAGGATCTCTGCCAAGTGACCTGCTAGGGGTCCCTGTCTTCTGATTCTCCAGCGGTGATCCCTGTCCTCTGATGTAAGTGGGAACTCAAAACTCATAACCCACTTTGAGTATCTTGGCGTGCGGTGGGTGTATCTGCACGCATGTTGGAATTTGTGGGTGTTAGTGGGGGGGGCCATGTCAACTTTTGCATTGGGGCCCACAAGCTTCAAGCTATGCCTCCGCCTCCCCATATCTAGATGGCTGCTCACTTCCATGTAGAATGTTAGCAGATTATGAGAAAATGTGGAAGGTTTTTTACTTTTGCCATCAGGACAAGGGGGTGTCCATGAAAATTCCTCCCATGTTTAATTTTCTGAAAGACGGGGCAGATCAAGATCTTGCCATCAGCACACTGCTATGTTTCCTGCCTCCAGAAGGGGTGGAGTCATGCTCTTTCATGTGCTGTCCTGCAAAGACGACTGGGGAAAATCCGAAAATAAACAATTTCAGTTTAGATTGTAAAAACAAAAGGATCGTCAGGACTGTCATACACAATTAGGTGAATGGAGATTCTATACTGTTAGCAGTAAAATTTTACTTATCTGGTAGTAGTAAACCCTAAACTAGTTCTTCAAAGGCACACCAAGACAGAAAATATTTATTCACGCAGCAGTATCGGTAAAACAACATTTCATCTGGTTTGTCAAAGTCATATGACTGGCCTCTGATCCAATCACAGAGTGCGTTCTGCAAGCAACACTCAATGGGACACTGCAGACTCCATACCGCAACCTTTTATGACTGCCACCTACTGGAAAATGGATGTGCGGTATGAAGTAAACACGGGAACGTCCAGCGGAGAGAGGCATCTCTCTATTCAATGGACCCAGTCCAATATAAACTACAGAGGTGATAAAGCCATGTGATACCAACCTATTAAAATCAAAAGTATTGTATTCTCACTATGTGCCAGCAACAATACTTTAAATGGACTTTTATTACAGCCTTCGACATGCCAAACAATCACCAAGTTGTAGCATCATAAGACTTTTTTTAACATGTAACGTTGACATTTCTTCTATGGCAGCTATAAAGGACGGGGTTCACATCCAGGGATACACAGCTTGGTCTCTGATGGATCAATTTGAGTGGGATGAAGGTTTTGCGGAAAGATTTGGACTCTACTTTGTGGAATTTAAAAGCAAGAACAAGCCTCGTTATGCAAAAGCATCTGTACAGTTCTACAAAAAGATTATAAGAGCCAACGGCTTCCCTAATATCCGAGAGGTAAGACCAATCTCTACAGAGAGAAACTGAAATGGAGTTATTTTGATAATATAAAAACTGGATATTTTATACTATATACCAGTCTTTCTCAACTTTTTCAACACCACGGAACCCTTGAAATAAACTTTTCTGGCTCGGGGAATCCCTTCTAAAAACATTCCTATCTACAACTCGTGATACATTAGTGTGATGGTCAGTGGGAAGCATGCTCCTTACACTTGAGGTCATTGGGAAGAATTCCCACCTTGCAGATACCGTATTTATCAGTGTATAACACGCACCCCAAGTTTAGGGGGGAATTTAAAAGAAAAGAAAACTTTTAGGAGGGTAGTTTAAGGAAAAAAAAACTTACATTTAAATGCCCATCAATGCAGCCTTGTCAGTGTAATTTGCAGCCTTCCATTGCAGCCTTGTCAGTCACTTGCAGCCTTACATTTACCCTTGTCAGTCACTTGCAGCCTTGTCAGTCACTTGCAGCCTTGTCAGTCACTTGCAGCCTTGTCAGTCACTTGCAGCCTTGCATTTAGCCTTGTCAGTCACTTGCAGCCTTGCATTTAGCCTTGTCAGTCACTTGCAGCCTTGTCAGTCACTTGCAGCCTTGCATTTAGCCTTGTCAGTCACTTGCAGCCTTGCATTTAGCCTTGTCAGTCACTTGCAGCCTTGTCAGTCACTTGCAGCCTTGCATTTAGCCTTGTCAGTGTCATTTGCAGCCTTCCATTGCAGCCTTGTCAGTGTCATTTGCAGCCTTGTCAGTCACTTGCAGCCTTGCATTTAGTCTTGTCAGTCACTTGCAGCCTTGCATTTAGCCTTGTCAGTCACTTGCAGCCTTGCATTTAGCCTTGTCAGTCACTTGCAGCCTTCCATTGCAGCCTTGTCAGTGTCATTTGCAGCCTTCCATTGCAGCCTTGTCAGTCACTTGCAGCCTTGCATTTAGCCTTGTCAGTCACTTGTAGCCTTGCATTTAGCCTTGTCAGTCACTTGTAGCCTTGTCAGTCACTTGTAGCCTTGTCAGTCACTTGCAGCCTTGTCAGTCACTTGCAGCCTTGCATTTAGCCTTGTCAGTGTCATTTGCAGCCTTCCATTGCAGCCTTGTCAGTGTCATTTGCAGCCTTGTCAGTCACTTGCAGCCTTGCATTTAGTCTTGTCAGTCACTTGCAGCCTTGCATTTAGCCTTGTCAGTCACTTGCAGCCTTGCATTTAGCCTTGTCAGTCACTTGCAGCCTTCCATTGCAGCCTTGTCAGTGTCATTTGCAGCCTTCCATTGCAGCCTTGTCAGTCACTTGCAGCCTTGCATTTAGCCTTGTCAGTCACTTGCAGCCTTGTCAGTCACTTGCAGCCTTGCATTTAGCCTTGTCAGTCACTTGTAGCCTTGTCAGTCACTTGCAGCCTTGCATTTAGCCTTGTCAGTCACTTGCAGCCTTGCATTTAGCCTGGTCAGTCACTTGCAGCCTTGCATTTAGCCTGGTCAGTCACTTGCAGCCTTGCATTTAGCCTGGTCAGTCACTTGCAGCCTTCCATTGCAGCCTTGTCAGTCACTTGCAGCCTTCCATTACAGCCTTGTCAGTCATTTTCAGTCTTGCATTTAGTCTCGTCAGTCGTTTGCAGTCTTTTCTGTGGCTTTGTCATTTAAAAATGGCGCAGAGATACAGAGCGGATGTCCTGTGTATCTCAGCGGTGCTCGGTAGTTCTTGGCGGCTTTCGGCTATTTTCGGCCACCGTCGGCTGTTCTTGGCGGCTTTCAGCTTTCCGAAAGAAAAAAGTGCGTGTTATACGCCGATAAATACGGTAGCTAAAAAGATCAATGGTGTCAGTAGGAAATTATCTGAGAGGTAGAAATTGCTCATTTCTCAAGGAACCCCTAGCAACATCTAGAGCAGGGATATGCAATTAGCGGACCTCCAGCTGTTGCAGAACTACAAGTCCCATGAGGCATAGCAAGACTCTGACAGCCACAAGCATGACACCCAGAGGCAGAAGCATGATGGGACTTGTAGTTTTGCAACAGCTGGAGGTTCGCTAATTGCAGATCCCTGATCTAGAGGAACCCTGGTTAAGAAACCCTACATTAGTATGATGGTCAGTGGGAAGAATGCTCCTTACACTTGTATTTGTAGCTGCTGGCTTTTCATTTTTTTTCCACAGTGAAATCCAGCTTTAAAGCAGTAGTAAAGGCTAAAAATAAAAAAAATAAATAAAAAACAAACAGACCCTGCAAGGCAAAGGCATAATGTGCTAGTACGCATTGCATACTAGCACATTATGAAAGAGTTACCTTGAAACTAATGCCCTTCAGTAGCACGCGCGCAAGAGTCACGGCCACGGCACGGAGCTCTGAGGGAACAGCGCGGGTATGTCATTCTTTCAGAGCACACGCCTTGTGGCGCCACCAGCTGTTGCTCCCTAGAGCAGCGGTCACCAACCCTGTCCTCAGGGCTCACTAACAGGCCAGGTTGTATGTATTACCTCGGGGGAGATGCAGACTAGAATACTGCAATCACTGAGCAGCAAATGATATCACCTGTGATGGATTTCAGTTATCTTGCAAACCTGGCCTGTTAGTGGGACCTGAGGACAGGAGTTGATGACCACTGCCCTAGAGTATTTACTAAACGGTGCACATTTAGGCAATATTAATTTAACCTACAGCTTTATTATAAGCTTACCTGTAGGTAAAAATAAAAATGCAGGGGCTATTACCGCTTTAATTAAAAGACAGATGCAGATAATAATTTGAAAATATGACAAGAATACTTAACTAAAGATGCTGTTTGCGCCACGGGTCCCTCCATTTTATATGGCATGGCACAGGTGACCAGATCAGACGCATGCATGATGGCAGCTCTAAAGCTAAACAATTATTCCAAGTTTTAGCTGTAGTATATAGGACTTGTGTGTAAGGATACGGCCAACCCCACTTTGTCAGCAAAATTACCTTTTAATCACTTCAGCCCCGGAAGGATTTACCCCCCTTTCCTGACTAGAGCATTTGTTTGCGATTCGGCACTGTGTCGCTTTAACTGACAATTGTTTGGTCGTGCGACGTTCTACCCTAACAAAATTAACGTCCTTTTTTTTCCCCCCACAAATAGAGCTTTCTTTTGGTGGCATTTGATAACTTCTGCGTTTTTAATTTTTTGCGCTATAATCAAAAAAAGAGCGACAATTTTGAAAAAAAAAAGCAATATTTTTTTACTTTTTGCTGTAATAAATATCCCCCAAAAATATATAAAAACACAATTTTTTCCTCAGTTCAGGCCGATACGTATTCTACATATTTTTGTTAAAAAAAAAAAATAAAATAAATCGCAATAAGAGTATATTGATTGGTTTGCGCACAAGTTATAGCGTCTACAAAATAGGGGGTAGATTTATGCCATTTTTATTATTCATTTTTTTGCTAGTAATGGCGGCGATCTGCGATTTTTATCGGGACTGCGACATTATGGCGGACACATCGGGCACTTTTGACACTATTTTTCGGACCATTGTCATTTATACAGCGAACAGTGCTATAAATAGTCACTGATTATTGTATAAATGACACTGGCAGGAAAGGGGGTTAAACACTAGGGGGCGATCAAGGAGTTAAGTGTGTCCTAGGGAGGTGTTCTAACTGTGGGGGGGGGGGGGGGCTACCACTGACATCTACTGCTCCCAATGGCAGGGAGCAGTAGATCTTTGTCATTCATGTCAATAGGCAGAACAAGGAAATGCCTTGTTTACATAGGCATCTCCCCATTCTGCCTCTCAGCCTCACGATCGCGGGCCGCCAGCGAACATCGAGGTTGCAGGACCTGCGGGCATGCTCCCGTGGCGGGCGCATGCCCCCCCCAGGCGGAAAATTCATAGGGACGTACAGGTACGCCCATTTGCCTGTACGAGACATTCTGCCGACGTATATGTGTGTGTGGCGGTTGGCAAGTGGTTAAGGGCTTGGTCAGTTCGTAATGATGTTCCTTTGGTATGAAGTCAGATAAGGTAACCAGGATATTGGAAGCTCTCTTAGATATTTAGAGACAATTTTAATAAGGAAATATGAAATATGCAATTTCCCCTATTAATAACATAGCACAGACCTAACCTCATCAAAGCACTGCTACTTCTTCTGTCCAACCAAAAGCCTTAGAAGATGGAGGTGACTAAGGAAGCAGAAGAACCTCCACCAATTTCTTCTGTAGTTGCCCAGCAGAAAAGCTACCACTGATTCCCGAGAGGGAGCGGGCGCCTAAAGATGCTTGCAGCTGAAGCAGAATTTTTTTTGGTCATATAACCTAGAGGTAGAGGAGGTCCATCTTCTCCTGAACGCTGGGGGTGGCCCTGTATGCCGCTTGCCCTGGATCAGAGTTATATGTTGCCATGGTGTGGGCAAGCCGGCTGCCATCACCATAGCATCTAATGGCCATAGAGCATTATTGATTGCTAGGATAATAGCGGTTGGCTGGCTCAGCCGCACCATGACAAACCCATGAAGCTGATCAAAGAAAAACTGGGTCCAGTGTTTGCGGAACCCTAGAAGAATTGAGACAACACCCTGCCTGAGATACACTAGCCTAGATTAGAATTTTACCAGTTTGAAAGTGAAATAGTCTAACCCAACACTTTCAACATTCAAATATACCGTACATGTATATTTGTAGCTGCTGAGCTTTCTACATACACTATATTACTAAAAGTATTGGGACGCCTGCCTTTACACACACATGAACTTTAATGGCATCCCAGTCTTAGCCCTTGTACACACAGTCGGAGGTCGGAGATAACCGTTTTGTCGGATATTCCGACTGTGTGTGGTCTCCATTGGACTGTTTCCGTTGGAATATCCGACGGACCAACTTTTCCAACTTGGTAAAATTTTCCGACAAAATGCTCCGATCGGACATACTCCGATCATGTGTAGCCTACTCCGACGGACAAAGTGCCACGCATGCTCAGATCAAATTCCTACACCAAAGCTATTGGCTATTAGCCTGAACGTAGTCCCGTCGTAACGAAATAACGCCATCACGTTATGTACAATCGGATTTTCCGACAACTTTCTCCGACCGTGTGTATGCAACATCACTTCCGGACCTCTTCCGGAATTAATCCGTCGGAATTACTCTGACGGATTTGGTTGTCGGAATCTCGGACCGTGTGTACAAGGTCTCTAGGGTTCAATATTGAGTTGGCTCCGCCCTTTGCAGCTATAACAGCTTCAACTCTTCTGAGAAGGCCGTCCACAAGGTTTAGGAGTGTGTCTATGGGAATGTTTGATCATTCTTCCAGAAGCGCATTGGTGAGGTCAGGCACTGATGTTGGACAAGAAGACCTGGCTCGCAGTCTTCACTCTAATTTATCCCAAAGGTGTTCCATCGGGTTGAGGTCAGGACTTTGTGCAGGCCAGACAAGTTCCTCCTCCCCAAACTCGCTCATCCATGTCTTTATGGACCTTGCTTTGTGCACTGGTCCAAATCATTTGGTGGAGGGAGGGGGGATTATGGTGTAGGGGGTTGTTCTTCAGGGGTTGGGCTTGGCCCCTTAGTTCCAGTGAAGGGAATCCTTCATAACAAGACAATTTGGACAATTTCATGCTCCCAACTTTGTGGGGATTTGGGGATGGCCCTTTCCTGTTCCAACGTGATTGCGCACCAGTGCACAAAGCAATGTCAATAAAGTGATGGGGGACACAGTGACCCGGGGGGGGGGGGGGGCACACAGTGATGGGGGACACAGTGATGGGGGACACAGTGACCGGGGGGGGGGGGCACACAGTGACAATGCATATAGTTTGACCACATCTACTTTTCGCATAGCGCCCCGCTGATCAGTTTCTCCCTGAAGTGTCGCTGAATGTCAAGTTCTCAGGTTGGGAGGTACAGTATGCATATGGAGGAAGGGAGGGAGTGGCGGGAGGGCAGCATAATGCATATTCGCCTGTGTAGACATAAAATCATTGCACCGGCTCTCTTTTAAAATGAAACCAGGTGAGTTATGTTCCTTTTCCCCTCATGTAAAAATGTTAATTTTTAAAACTTGTAGTGCTGTGACTTGGCATTGTGTGTTACAGACAGGGGTGCACACTGATGGTTTATGCACAATTACCATGAACAGTGTAAAGTCCCTTTCATACCTTACACTTTTCACGTATGGAATAAAACATGTTTTTGTGCTGGTTATAACCATGTTGATTGTATTTTATATGCATACTGTTCATTTATTATGCAAAGTATTCAGAATAGGGATTTTCCAAACTGCAGATGCATTAAAAACACATTTGTAAAGAGTAATTTCAGCGCAAATAACTTAATGAGGCTTAACTTTATCAGGTGGAAAACTGGCACCGTATATCAACAGAAACCTGCTCCACCACAAACAAACTTCTGGCTGCAGGTAAGCACATATGAGCTGTGTGTGTGTTTGGCAAATAATATGGGGGCTGTACTGAAAGTAATGCAGAAGCGGGCCCATTTTTCTCTCAACTTACGTAGGTCGTTCAAATTTCACATGTTGGTAGAGTAACTCTCCCTCTATAGTAACTCTTCTTCTTTTTCATTGCAGGTAAAATAATGGATTCCAAGCAGAAGCAATGTGTCGTCAATGAGTTCTTGATGAAGGAGGGGTGCAGGTTGTCAGACATCCACAGAAAGAAACAGAATGAGAGAACGAAGATGAATCCTTTGGCAAGAGCAATGTTTTGTCCTTGGTGACTCTTCTCAATGATGTCATCTATGCAAACATTCTGTAGCCTTCTGTGGATGTTGGACACCCTGTACCCCTCCTTCATCAAGAACTCAATGACGACATGCTACTTCTTCTTGGGATCCATTATTTACCTGCAACGAAAAAGAAGAAGCCTTCCTTTAGAGCAGGGATATGCAATTAGCGGACCTCCAGCTGTTGCAGAACTACAAATCCCATGAGGCATAGCAAGACTCTGACAGCCACAAGCATGACACCCAAAGGCAGAGGCATGATGGGACTTGTAGTTTTGCAACAGCTGGAGGTCCGCTAATTGCAGATCCCTGCTTTAGAGCAAAGGTCTCCAAATTACGGCCTGGTGGCTCTATTCCTCCAACAAACACCAATGATGGGACACCATTGCTCTCACTGACACCAATGTTGAGGCAAAATTTCTCCCACTGATACCAACAATGGGGCACTATCCCTCCCAATGATGGGGCAACGTTCCTCCCACTGATACCAATGATGGGGAACCATAACTCCACTTATACCAATGATGAGGCACCATTCCTCTACCCCAATTAAAGAGAATTAAAGGTCCACAAGGAAATCATCAAAAAGAAAAAAAAAACGGTCAAGCATTACAACACAAAACCACTTTTTTGAAAGTAGATGACCATTCCCTTGTGGACCTTTAGTCCTCTCTAATTCTATGTTTATTGTAGTCTAGGAGGAACACACTTTGTTTCCTTTTTTGGGAAGGAGTGAAGGCCTATATAGGGTTCAGGTTTACTTGGGATTAATATATCCCATTATTTACCCATTACTGAGGTGACGCTCATAGTTTTTCTTTCTTCTTTCAGTTATATGCACCATTCCTCTCACTGATACCAATGATGGCAGAATAGTGCCCCAACTAACACCAATGATGGGGCACCTTTCCTTTCACCGACACCAATGTGGGGTAAAATTTCTCCCACTGATGCCAACAATGGGGCACTATTGTGCCAACTGACACCACTTATAAGGCACCATTGCTTCCACTGGCACCATCAATGGGGCACCATTCCTCCCACTGATATGAACAATGGGGCTCTGTTCCCCCAATTAAAATCAATGCTGGGGCTTGGTTTACTCCAACTGATGCCGGGGCATTTTATACTCCACTAACTACAGTCCGTCCTCCCCAAAGCCAGGTGAGCCGTAAACTGGCCCTTTGCTTAGAAAGTTTGGTCTACCAGCAAGACCAACGTGAAATTTGACTAGCCTATAAGGCTGCATGCACACCTGAGCGTATCGTTTTTCAGGCAGAAAGTCGCAATTTTGCACAGGTCAAAAGGTCACCAATGTAAAAAGCAGAAGAACGCCCGAATTGAGCTACCAGAAAAAAAAAAAAAAAAAAATCCAGAGCTCTTTTGAGCTTAAAGAGGAGGGCCGATTTAAAAAATTTTTTTTTAAAAGTCAGCAGCTACAAACACTGTAGCTGCTGACTTTTAATAAGCACACTTACCTGTCCAGGGCGCCCGCGATGTCGGCCGCCTGAGGCTGACCCGTCCCTCGGCTCTCGGGTCCCGGCGCCGCCATTTTGGCTAAGGGAAACAGGCAGTGGAGCCTTGCGGCTTCACTGCCCGTTTCCTACTGAGCATGCGCGAGTCGCGCAGCGCTTTGTGAATGGGGAGCGCTGTGTTCTGGGACACACAGTTCCCAGAACACAGCGCGACCCATTACCCAGAAGACGCCGCACGGAGGAGAGAAGACAGAACATCACCGCAGAGGAGGAAGAGGCAGATTAGGACGATGTGCCTAGCAACAGGCATTTCTGGTTAAGTTAAAAAAAAAAAAATTTTTCTAAATTTTTCTAAATTTGAATGTATTTTTTTTTTTCAGGGTGGCCCTCCACTTTAAGGCTGGCCATACATTCATCGAATTTTGAAAGAATTTTCTTTGAAAAATCAGAAAATTTGTGCGTTTTGTGATCCGATGATGCCACCATTGATTTCAAAATTCAGCCAAACAAGCCTTCAATTTCACCTCGTGTTGCTACAAAAAATTATTTTCGTGGCCGGGAATCTTCTTTTCTCTCCGGGAGTTTTCTTTTCTTGCACTTGTACATTTCTTTTTCGATTACATTTCTCACATCATTGATTAGAAAATAATTTGTCTTTCAAAAAAAATTTCCAACATGTCCGATTACTCAAATTTGATTGCTGCAGCCCCACTAATGGTGCGAAATACGAACAAAAATTCTTAGATACGATTTTCGAAAAGAAAATTCTTTCGAAATGCGACCGATGAATGGCCCTGCCTAAGGCATTTGGCTTCAGGAGATTTGGAGTGGAAGATGTGAACCATCTCCATAGAGAATAATTGATTTTTTTTATTTTATTTTTCTCCTCCAGCGTTTTGGAGCTTCAGGCTTCAAGCTACAAAAACGCTGAGGTGTGATTGGGGCCTCAGTTATTACAAAAAGTTATGCCCACTTTTTGCATTACTTTTGGTACAGCCCTCATAGATCAGTCCACAACAAAATCCCTTTGACCGGTTGTATGCAATTGATGTACAGTACTGTATAATATACCCCGAAAATATCATAGGGTCAAAATGACTAAAGAATACAAAAATGTAACACTATAATAGAAGCTTATGGGCACCTAAAGTCTAACTCTAGGTTTTCTGTCTCTTTAACCACTTTCAGACCGGACCATTTTGCTGGTCAAAGACCAGACCACTTTTTGCGATTCGGCACTGCGTCGCTTTAACTGACAATTGCGCGGTCGTGCGACGTGGCTCCCAAACAAAATTGACGTTCTTTTTTTCCCACAAATAGAGCTTTCTTTTGGTGGTATTTGATCACCCCTGCGGTTTTTATTTTTTGCGCTATAAACAAAAATAGAGCGACGATTTTGAAAAAAACGCATTATTTTTTACTTTTTGTTAAAATAAATATCCCCCAAAAATATATAAAAAAACTTTTTTTCCCTCAGTTTAGGCCGATACGTATTCTTCTACATGTTTTTGGTAAAAAAAAAATCGCAATACGCGATTATTGATTGGTTTGCGCAAAAGTTATAGCGTTTACAAAATAGGGATAGTTTTATAGCATTTTTATTAATAATTTTATTTTTATTTTTTTACTAGTAATTGTGGGGGACCCATCGGACATTTTTGACACATTTTTGGGACCATTGTCATTTATACAGTAATCAGTGCTATATAAATGCAGTGATTCCTGTGTAAATGACACTGGCAGTGAAGGGGTTAACCAGTGGGTGGCAGTGTAGGGGTTAAGTGTTCCTAGGGGTGTGTTACTAACTGTGGGGGGGTTGGGCTTTCATTTAGTGAACACTGATCTCTGCTCCAATCACATGGAGCAGAGATCAGCATCACTAGTTGCTAGGCAGAATGGAGAAATGTTGTTTACAACAGCACTTCTCCATTCGGCCGCTCCGTGAGACGATCGCGGGGATGCCCGCAGCGATCGAGTCCGTGGGTCCCGCGACCGGACTCACGGGGGTCCCGACCAGCGCGGGAGCGCGCCTCCGGCGGCGCACTCCCGATGGCAGGGCGGCAAATTTAAAGGGACGTACATGTACGCCCATTTGCCTGCCCGTGCCATTCTGTTGACGTACATCGTCGTGCGCTGGTCGGCAAGTGGTTAAAATAGTTCGTTTGCACCAAGCGATATTCCAGCAGCATCTCAGGAGACTTCCCGTCTGCTGCTGTAACATAATAGAGTCAGGCTAAATGCTTCTTAGCCCTTGTACACACGATCGGAGATTCCGACGGAATGTGTCCGATCGGAGCGTTTTGTCGGATATTCCGACTGTGTGTGGTATGCATCGGACTGTTTCCGTCGGAATATCCGTTGGACCAAATTTTCCAACTTGCCGGAAATATTTTCCGACAAAATGCTCCGTTCGGACATACTCCGATCATGTGTAGAGAATTCCGATCGGACAAAGTGCCACGCATGCTCAGATCAAATTCCTACATCAAAGCTATTGGCTACTAGCCTGAACGTAGTCCCATCGTAACGAAATAACGTCATCACGTTCTGAAAGATCGGATTTTTCGACAACTTTCTCCGACCGTGTGTATGCAACAGTTTCGGACAAGATCCGTCAGACAAAATCCGACGGATTTGGTTGTCGGAATCTCCGACCGTGTGTATAAGGGCTTAGTCATTCAGAGGAAGCCTTGTATTTTTATCAATGAATAGACGGCTTCCTCTTATTGGCTGAGGTGGAGATGCGGGCGTGGAACGTCACAAACTCCACCTTGAATTTTGTTCCAGCAGCAAACCGGAAGTCTCCCAAGACACTGCCGGAAAACAACGCTACATATGATATAGGTACATAGTTGGTAAGGTTGAATAAAGACACTGGTCCATCCATATCACTAACATTATCCATAGCCCTGTACATTGTGCTTACTAAGAAAACAAATCTAAGGCTCCGTTCACACTAGAGCGACTTGCCATGCGACTTTGGACACAAAGTCGCATAACAAGTCACATCTCCATTGATATCAAAGGCACCCGTTCCAATCTATGCAACTTAAAGTTGCAGCCACTTTGAAAAGGTGCCTACATTACTTTTATGCGACTTTCTTGCACCTTGAGTGCCGGAGTGTAAAAAGTCGCTCTAGTGTGAACGAAGCCTATAGTATTTTTTAAATGTATCTAGCTAGCAAGAGCCCTATCACACCGTGCCGTCTAGGGCATCAGCGGTAAAGCGACGCCATTTTTATCGCCGCTTTACCGTCGTTTTAGTGCCACTATTCGTCCACTAGTGGGGTGGTTTTAACCCCCCTCTAGCGGCAGAAGAGGGGTTTTGCCGGCGGTATCGCATCGCTGCCCCACCGATTTCAATGGGGAGAAGCGGTGGAGGGGCGGCGAGTTCACCGCTCCAAATAAGCTGCTGGCAGGACTTTTTCTGACGCCCTGCCAGCACACTGCTTTTTTCAGGCGCTATAGAGGCGCTGTAGCGCCCGAAAAACGCTGGCAATGTGAAAGGGGTCTAACCATTGTGTACAGTCCGTGATACTTTAAAAAAATAAAAATAAAATTGCGCTAACATTACAATAACAATAACATAACAATTTTTCAATACAAGCTTTTGGGATTTGTCCAAGGTCCAAGCAGCACTTAATTTCTTGAATGTATCCCTGCTGACACTGCCGATTCCACATCCTTACTGCTCTAACAGTAAAGAACACCTTATGCAGTTAAAGCGAAGTTGCACTCAAAAGAGGAAGCATTGCTTATCTGCCACCCCCTACCTCCGATGCACCTTTAGTTCCTGTTTTTGGCAGGTACCTATCCCCAACCTCCGGGAGACCTCGCAGCCACCTTGCAGCAGGAAGTGCGCTCCCCCCCCTCCTCTTTGCCACTTAGAAAGCACATGCGCAATAGGGAACCGGTTTAATTTACAAGAAATGGCAGGGGCAGCAACTGAAAAATTGGCTGGGGTGCCGGTGTTCTGTCAAAAAGTGTCCGGCCATCGGATAGTGTCTGGCCCGTACCCCGAAAGTCTCCAAAGAAGAATGGCGCCTGCGCACTGAGTCCAGGTTGAAGCCCCACCATCCAAGTGGACATACGGTTGCTCATAGTAACAGGGCACATCGCGGGTTCGCTTCGCTCGCCACGCTTCGGGCACGGCCTCGCTCGCCAAGCTTCGGGCACGGCCTCGCTCGCCAAGTTTCGGGCATTGCCTCGCTCGCCAAGCTTCAGGCATGGCCTCGCTTTGCTCGTCACGCTTTGGGCACGGCCTCACTTCGCTTCCTACGCTTTGGGCACGGCCTTGCTTCGCTTGCCACGCTTTGGGCACGGCCTTGCTTCGCTGGGCTATTTTTTATTCTATGTCCACTTGGATGGTGGGGCTTGAACCGGGACTCACTGCGCAGGCGCTGTTTATCTTCGGAGAGTTTCCGCTTCTCCTTTTTGCCCATACCGCGCAAGCGCAGTACAGGGCGGACACTATGTGATGGGGGACACTATCTGATACATCACCGGCATCGTAGGACCCGTGGACAGGTAAGTGTCCTAATATTAAAAGTCAGCAGCTACAAATACTTTCAATTTTTGGAGGGGGTGTGTGCTGGAACCCCGCTTTAAACATTGAACAGCTTCTTGTCCAACTTCATTGTGTGGCCGTGTGTCTTCTTTAGAGATCTTAAATAAAAAAAGTTTTCTCCCAACGCCAGGGCCACCATTTAAAAATATTCTCCCGGGAGAATACGTTTAATGTTTGTAGTCGTTCCCCATAACCGAGTTTCTCCAGCCCTCTTATTAGCTTTGTTGTCCTTCTCTGGACTCTCTCCAGTTCCAGCACATCCTTCCTGAGGACTGGTGACCAGAAAAGAGTCTTGTAAAGTGCTAGTATTATAGTTTTATCTCACAAGTCAATACCCTTTTTCATGCATGCTAGTAGTCTGCTGGCCTTCCTTGCCGAAGCTTGGCAATGCACGCTATTGCTGAGCCTGTGATCAACTAGGAACCCCAGATCCTTTTCCATCTTGGATTCCCCCAAAGATTCCCCCCCCCCCCCCCCCAGCCTATACCTTGCATTTATATTTTTTAGCTCCCGAGTGCATCACTTTACATTTTTCAATGATAAATCCCCTTAACGACGACCGTACGCACATATGCGGCCTAGGCTTGAAGGGGTTAAACCAGGTAATGCTTGCAGCTGCAGGCATCACCCCGGTACCGTACCGTTTTTTTTAGGATCAGGCGGTTGGCTCTTTAGCGGTAACAACCGATGTGGCTAAAATCCACTCAGCTGTTATTCTATAGGAGCGTGGGGTGGGGGGTTTGGCCGACGGCTCCCCTCCCCCCTTCCCACCGCTTTTCCCGTCCCACCGGGAGACACGATCCAGCACTTCAGGCGGCTGGGCCGAGACTGGAACAAAGGCAGAAACGGCTTTGATCGAGTCTCCTATGTAAAAACACGGAAGCGACGTCACAATTTCACTTCCGGTTTACTCAACTGCCAATGGCGCAGATTTAAAAAAAATAAAAATAAATGGAATGACAGTATTCAGAATCGCTGTTTTTGGTGATCTGAATACTTTAAAGTGCAAAAGAGGGAGTACCTGTCACCACCTATTACTGTCACACGAGATGTTTACATTTCGTGTGACAATAAAAGTGATCAGAATTATTATTATTATTTTTTTAAAGTGACAATGTAAAAAAATTAAACAAAAAGTTTAAAGCGCCCCCGTGAGCTAGCGCAGCAAAGAAACCGCATGCGTTAAGTCACGCCCGCATATGTAAACGGTGCTCAAATCACACATGTGAGGTATCGCTGCGATCTTTAGAGTGAGAGCAATAATTCTAGCAAAAGACCTCCTCTGTAACTCTAACCTGGTAACCGTTAAATCTTTTTAAAGCATCCCAAGTCCATCAAGTCCAACCTATGCGTGTGATTATCTTCAGTTCAGGTGCTTATCTAATAGTTTCTTGAAACCATCGATGCCCCCCGCTGAAACTACCGCCTGTGGAAGGGAATTCCACATCCTTGCCGCTCTTACAGTAAAGAGCCCTCTACACCAGTGGTTCTCAACCTTTCAAGTGCCGTGATAAAATTTCCCAAGTTGTGGGGACCCCTAACAGTAAAATTATTTTCGTAGCGTGAGTTGTCATCACCCAATGCAAGACAAGTAATTTGCACCCCTAACCTATGGAGATTTAGCGCTCCCTTCCACTCGTATAGTATTAAACCCCTTATGGTACATTTTAGGATGTACCGCTCTCTTTGCTCTCCTTTCTTTCCCTTTTATCGCTCTCTTAATTTCTTTTTTTTTCTCCCCCATCCCTCTCTCTAGCCGTCTTGTTCTTTATCTTATTCTTTCTCTCCCTTTTTCCTTTGCTCCTACCCCTCTTTTCCTCTCCCTTCCATGGATTCTCTATTTGTATTCCTTCTCTTATTCCTTGGTGGGGAAGGGGATGGGATGAGTGGCAGTGCTGGGGGGGTTCTGATCAGCCAACTTAGGTGCTCTTGATCAAGGTCATCTGCTGATCTGAGAACTGTAGTGGGGACTTTTAATGGCAACTATAATCACAGGTAGTGTTACTCACTGTGTCTCCAGCTCTGTGGTGTCTCGCAGCAGTGACACCTATACCGAAATCAGGAGATAGAATCTCCTTCAGCCCCTCCCACTTCTCATTCCTCACCAGTCAGCTGACCTCTAGTCTCTGCCCCTCAGCCATGCTGTGCACCCAAGGTGAGGCTTTTTTTTATATTCTCCTCAGTAATATGCCACTGACGATCTATTTTAGCTGCCCTGATTATTCTCTTATTTATCTTAATTAGGCATCTCCTATTGCATTCTTTGTACCTTTGGAATGCACATGGTGACCCTTCTTATATTTTCTCACAGCAGCCGCAACACCAAGCTAACTCTTTAAAGTAACAGAACACCTGGAGTTAGGCTTTAGGAGAATATGGCCATAAAATGTTTATGCAGCTGCAAATGCATTTGGCCTCTGCATGGTAAAAAAACCATGTGCACATTCATGTGATTGTCCCATTAGTGCATTCTGCAATTGCTAGCATGTGCAGGCTGTTGGGTGTGTTACAGCTGCACTTCTGTTACCACAAAGCATAGGTGGACATTTGGCCTCACGTGGTAAAGTAGTGGCCAGCTACCCCTTGATTATTATTATTATTATACAGGATTTATATAGCGCCAAGACAGTACAGTTACAATACAATTAAATACAAGAGGGTTAAGAAGGCCCTGCTCATAAGAGCTTACAATCTAATAGGGTGGGGCAAGTGGTACAAAAGGTAATAACTGGGGGGAGATGAGCTGATGGAAGTGATAAAAGTTTAGTTAGGCATGATAGACTTTCCTGAAGAAATTCGTTTTCAGGGATCATATAAAGGCAGCTAGAGTAGGAGATAGCTGGACAGAGGTAGAGAGTTCCAGAGGATGGGAAAGGCTCTGGAGAAGTCTTGGAGACAAGCATGAAAAGAGGGGACAAGGGAGCTAGAGAGTAGGAGGTCTTGGGAGGAGCGGAGAGGACGGTTTGGGTGATATTTGGAGGCAAGATTGGCGATGTAGCTCGAGGCAGAGTTATGAATGGCTTTTTATGTTGTTAGTATTTTGAGGCTGGGTTCACACTGTGTGCGGAAATTTGGACCTGAAACTGAGCCAGAAACACACAGGACTCTTCTGCTGTGCACTCCACAGGCACCCCTGAGATGTGTGGGCTGGCTCCTGTCATGTGAATTGGATGCGGGGAAACCTACATCCAATTTGCAATAGCGTGACCCAGCCTTAAATGTGAATTTCTGGGCAATTGGCAGCCAGTGGACAGAGTGGCAGAAGCAGGTAGCAGACACGGAGCGGTTTGATAAAAGGTAGAGAAGTCTGGCAGCACCATCCATGATAGACTGAAAAGGAGAAGTCTATGGAGATGGATCGGTAGGCCGATGAGAAGGGAGTTTCAGTAGTCAAGGCCAGAGATAACAAAGGTGTGAATGAGTAGTTTGGTGGTTTTGTTCGTTAAAAAGGGGCGAATTTTAGAAATGTTTATGGAGCTTTCAACAGCGATTGATGAGCTTTGTATATAAACTAACCCATCAGTGCATTCTGAAATCAATACCATTTGTAGGCTGGAGATCTGTTCAATGGTCTTTATTTACCAATGTTATAACGTGTGCATTACCCATCAATTGAATAAAAAGCAAATAATGTGGAGAAATGAAAATGATAAAAAAAGAACATGGAGAGAACATGAAAAATAAACCTACAAACAGACAAGATAGGAATGCTAAAATGCATATACACTCATAAGTTAAGTCAGTAAGGCTGCGTCCACACGGGCGGACTGTCTGGCCTACTTAGTCCGTCGAAACACATTTCAGCGGACAGTCCGCTCGTGTGTGGGCTTCAGCGGACTTTTTCAGCGTGCAGTCTGGCGCACTAAGTATTTTGGATTTTTCAAAATACTGTCCGTCATACTTTGGTTTCAGCGGACAATCCGCTCGTCAGTATGCTAGTTCGACGGACTAAGTATGGCGCATGCTCAGAAAGGATTTACACGGCGAAAGGTTGCATTGCTGTGTATTGGACTTCCTATTTCTAGTCCCGTTGTACGTGCTGTACACGTCATCGCGCAAGCTTTCGACGGACTGTTTGTGCATTCCGTGTGTGGTCAAGTCCGTTCATTCGAAAGTAGGACGGACTGTCCGTCGGATTGTATGACGGACTAAGTAGGCCATACAGTCCGCCCGTGTGTACGCGACTTAAGGGTCCATTAAAACACATTTAAACAAAAGAATACTTACAAATATATAGATCTAGGTAGAGCTCCAAGAAAATGTATCTTGATCAACAATTGATGTTAAAGATCCTTTTGGAAGTGCATATGGGATATAAAGTCAAGTGCAAGAGTTTGAGAACAGTTACCTTCAGTTTGTGTCTGTTGGACCCACACTATAACAAATGACACATCTTACCTAAAGTAATAGGATGGATATTAGACATGCAAGGCCGCCTCGGGTGTGTTTTTTACGGTCACCGTTAAACAGCTGAAATGGGATCGATCTCTCTCTCTCTATTATATATATAATCAGATCAATCGTGGGGCCAATAATGGTCCTTCAGATGTTGAATTGAATTGTGCCTGAAAGACAGCAGCTGTTGTGTATAATTCTTTTTGCATACTAAATATGAACATTCATGGTGTCAGACCAATAGAAGGCCCTTCCTTTTCATTTATAGTGATTGATGTGTTTTTTTTTTCCCAGTATGTAGAAAGCCAATTCACGCAATGTGGAAAAACGGTGGAGGTTCAAAGCAAGACCTAAGTTCTAGGCATTACTATCGGTTACTACCTAAAACTGCTCTCAGGCCAGGTTCACACGGACAGCTGTTTTTTTTTTTTTTTTTTTTTGGACAGTTCTGAAAATTGATCAGTGGATCACTTTCAGAGTTGGTGTTCTATCGGGAAATGCCCTCCATCGAAAAAAAATGCCTCCAATGGGTCTGCACATGTGCAGTACGCCACGTCACTCTAGCTGATATGTTGATCAGCGGGCGTGACGTCAACACAGCGCATGCGCAGATCGTAGGAGGCAGTATCTGACGATCTGCTAAGCGCAGAGGGAGAATGAAATTGTCAGATTCTGCCCCGGGGGGTGGGTTTTGACTGTATGAAACGGCATGTTTTCTGTCTGTTGCAGGGCGTTTTGAGTGTGTTCAACGTCGGGTTTTGGCTGCGTCTTAGACCTAGACATGTGCACACTGAAATATTTCGTTTCGGAATTTCGATTCGTTAACTAAATTTATTTGTTACTCCCGAAATTCGTTTTTATTTATTTTGTTTCGTTAAAAAATGCATTAGTCCGAAAATCCAAAATAATTAAAGGTTCAATCCGTCATTGAAGACTTATGGTGTCTGTCGAATGTTCTATGAAGATTCAACGGAATAGCTTGTAGGCGGAAGATTCGACAGAGCAGCTAAACTGTACGACGCTGCAATCGCGCATTTCCGGTCGAATGTTCCGCCTACAAGCTATAGTAGAATTCTAATGTTGTATGACACTAGAAATAATTATTTTAATCAATCAACCAATATTAGAATTCTTCTATAGCCTATGGGCGGAGCAGTTGACCATAAATATCCGCTCGCAGCGACTGCTTTGTCGAATCTTCATGTCGAATCTTTCTTCTCTATGTGGAATAATCTTGGACTAATATAGTTAGGTTAGGCACATTCAACCTTTTCTGCTATTGTCTCTATAATGTCGAATCTTTTCTCTCGATGTCGAATAATCTTGGACTAATAGAGGTAAGGTTTGGCACATTTGACCACAGGTTCGATGGACACAGATTGCTATTGTCAGTGTCATGTCGAATCTCCTATCTATATCGAACTGTTGTCGCAACAAAAACCAAAATAAAAGCATTTGTTTTTGTCGGATCTTTCGGATTCTGCACATTCATTATCGTTTGTTAAAACGATAATGAAAATACCCGAAATTCGGGCGAAAATGCATTCGGACGAAAACGAATGCACATGTCTACTTAGACCCCTTTCACACTGAGGTGGTGCGGGCCTTAGTGGTTAAGCCCCAGTAGTTTTAGCGCCGCTTTACCGCTGTTATAGCTGCACTTTTTGGCTGCTAGCGAGACGCTTTTAATCCCCACTAGGGGCAGAGGAAAGGGTTACTAGCGCCCATTTTGCTGCACTGCTGAATCACTTTGCAGGCGCTTCAGCAGTGCTGCCCATTTATTTCAATGGGCAGGGGCAGTAGAGAAGTGGTGTACACAGTGCTCCCGCACCACCCCAAAGATGCCGCTTGACTTTTTTTTCCCCCCCTGTCCTGTAAGTGCACCGCCCCAGTGTGAAAACACTTTTCACACTGGGGTGGCTTGAGAGGCGCTTTTCAGGTGCTATTTTTAGCGCTAAAATGCCTGAAAAGTGCCCCAGTGTGAAAGGAATCTTAGGGGCGGATTAACCCCTTCCCGCCGAGCGTACGCAGATGTGCGTACTTGGCTTCCGGGGGGTATACCGGGATGATGCCCGCACCGTTTTTTTTTAGCGAGCGATTGGCTTTCCAGCCATAACAACCGAAGGGGCTAAAAGCTGCTCGGCTGTTATACCGGAGGAGCGGGAGGGGACGTCCCCCCCTCCCGCCGCTGTTACCGGTGCTCCCGCTCAAACGGGAGCACCGGTTCGCGATCCGACGCCTCCGGCTGCTGGGGAGGAAGTGGAACAAAGCCGTAAGTCATGACGTCACTTCCCGTTTACTCGGCTGCCAATGGCGCCGCTTTTAAAAAGATATACGGTATTCAGAATGGCCGTTTTTGGCGATCTGAATACATTGAAGTGTAAAAGGAGGGGTGGGGTGTCTTTTAGACCCCCGATCCCTCCATTAAGAGTACCTGTCACCACCTATTACTGTCACAAGGGATGTTTACATTCCTTGTGACAGCAATAAAAGTGATCAAATTTTTTTTTTTTTTTTTTTTTAAACAATTTATTCATTTTCAAAAAAATTAAAATAAAATACAGCGCCCTGCCGTCCCCGCGAGCTTGCGAAGCAAATAAAAAACGCATACGGAAGTCGCGCCCGCATATGTAAAAGGTGTTCAAATCACACATGTGAGATATCGCCGCGATCGGCAGAGCGAGAGCAATAATTCTAGCACTAGACCTCCTCTGTAACGCTAACCTGGTAACAGTAAAAAAAAATGAAAGCGTCGCCTATTGAGATTTTTAGGTACCGTACTTTGTCGTCAATCCACGAGTGCGTGCAGTTATTAAGCGTGACATGTTTGGTATCTATTTACTCGGCGTAACATAATCTTTCACATTACGCAAATAAATTGGGCTAATTTTACTGTTTCATTTTTTTTTAATTCATGAAAGTGTCCCTTTTCCCAAAAAGTTGCGTTTAAAACACCGCTGCGCAAATACCGTGTGACATAAAATATTGCAACAATCGCCGTTTTATTCTCTAGATTCTCTGCTAAAAAAAAAAATAAAAATTATATATATATATATATATATATATATATATATATAATGTTTGGGGGTTCCAAGTAATTTTCTAGCAAAAAATATGGATTTTAACTTGTAAACACCAAATGCCAAAAATAGGCTGTCCTGAAAGGGTTAAAACACACACAAAACCCAACCTTCAACACACCCAAAACCCGCCCTGCAATAGCGAGGCAGAATCTGCCAATTATTCTCCCTCGGCGCTTAGCAGATCGTCAGATACTGCCTCTGACGATCTGCGAATGCGCCGCGTTGACATCGCGCCAGCTGATCAACATACCAGCTGCAGTGACGTTACGAACTGTGCATGCGCAGACCTATGGGAGGCATTTTTTGACAGAGGTTCTTTTCTCGATAGAATAGCGATTGACAGGTAGCTTGGAGGTGATATGTCTCCTGTTTTTTCTTTTTTTTTAGGGGACATCCCACCATTCCAGGACCATGTGCATTAGAGACAGCTGCACTGCATCCCAAATTCACATGAATGGCGACGGTACCGCCTACCACAAGAGACATAAAAATTTACAGCGGCAGTGTATACAGGCACGTCTGTGGGCTAGGTTAACTTGCTGGTGGGTGTAGAAGTAAACTTGTGAACCCAACATCCCATTTTCATCACCCATTTGCCACCCGTGTGAACAAGGCCTGAAAGTATTGCTAAACAGTAAAGACAATGAGGTGTCAGATCTGTAATAGTCCTAATTTGATCTTAAATTCATTCTTGAAATCAAAAGTGGGCTCAGGTACCTCTTTGTTGGCCCTAATAAAAAAAAAACGTGCCAGAAAAAGGGGGCTCAGGTTAATACTAAGGAACATTTTACTTGAAGAATCTGAAAGTACTTGTCCATGGCAACCTGATTCTTTCTATCATTCTTCTAATGGTGTATGGGAGAATGGAAGAGAGGATCCTAGTAGTCTGCAGTCTCTTAAAGGAATAGTTATTTAGCTGCCGTGGTGAATAAAGGACAGCACTCCCTTCAGATATTTTAATAATTAAAAAGTGATTGTAAATTCTCGTTTAAAAAAAAAAAAAAAACATGGTTATACTTTCCTCCTTTGTGCAGTCGGTATTGCACAGAGCAGCTCGGATCCGCCTCTTCTCAGGTCCCTCTTTGCTGCTCCTGGCTCCTCCCTCCCATCGAGTGCCCACCTCAGCCAACAGCTTTCTATGGGGGCACATGAGCCGAGTCAGAGCTCCGTGTAGCCATTCAGACACGGAACCCCGACCTGGCCCCGCCCCCTTTCTCCGACAGCCACTGGCACCGCTGCTGTGTCTCAGCCAATCAAGAGATTCACGTTTAGATAGGATTGCAGTCCGCCTTGAGGACCTTTTATGTGGAAAACTATTAATAAACATAAAAAATATAGGAAAAAAGATGTTGCTTCATCTAGATCAGGGATATGCAATTAGCGGACCTCCAGCTGTTGCAGAACTACAAGTCCCATGAGGCATTGCAAGACTCTGACAGCCACAAGCATGACACCCAGAGGCAGAGGCATGATGGGACTTGTAGTTTTGAAACAGCTGGAGGTCCGCTAATTGCAGATCCCTGATCTAGAGACACCCCATATTGTGATGTTGTGGACCTCTGCCAGCCATGGGATTGTGCAGGATTTCATCTTGATTGATTTTCATGTTGCCTACCCTTTTTTTTCTGTTTTCTTCTTGAAAAAAAAAATAAAAAAAATCAGAGGAACAGAGGAATACGGCTGCAAATATTCTGCGGCTAATTCATGGTAAGATATGCTTTCAGAAAGAAATGACATATAAATGTAGTGACATAATAATCTCACCAAAACAGCTTCTTATTTGCAGCTTTTCTACCCAGATCAAAGGCAGCCGGCTGTTTATAAATGTAAATTTAAATTGGCTTTAGTCACTGTGTGTTTTATCCCTCTTCCCTTTTACAGAAGGACTCTTTAAAAGCAGGATCCTATACAGAAGTTTAATGTAAAAGAGGGACACTATTTTACTAACCCCCTTATATCCAAAGACATATTTATCGTCTTTCTTCGCAGTGTGAAAGCAGCTCGTTTACCAGTCAATCACCTGGCACTAGAAAAAAATAGTGTGCTCACCGATCCACTACATCATGGTATAGTGTACACTAGGGATAGGCAATTAGCGGACCTCCAGCTGTTGTAGAACTACAAGTCCCATGAGGCATAGCAAGACTCTGACAGCCACAAACATGACACCCAGAGGCAGAGGCATGATGGGACTTGTAGTTTTGCAGCAGCTGGAGGTCCGCTAATTGCATACCCCTGATGTACACACAGAGAGAGGGGAGGGGAAGATCATCATGAAAGATGGCCTCTTCTATTTGGTTTGGATCTCCCCTACTATATCAAGAAATGGCCGTACACGCTTAGACCCCTTTCACACTGGGGCGTTTTTCAGGAGTTTTTCAGGCGCATTAGTGTTAAAAAAAGCACCTGTAAAGCTCTTGAAAGAAGCCTCATCTGCAATGACAATCTGAAAGCCCGAGTGCTTTAAGAGCCCTTTCACAATGTCAGCGCCCGGAAAACGCTTGTAAAGCGCCGCTTAAACTAGCAGCACTTTACCAGCATTTTTCGAGTGCTATTGGGGGCGCTTTTAACTCCTGCTAGTGGCCAAATAAAGGGTTAAAAGTCTCCACAAAACGCCACTGCCAAAAGCGCTTTTCAGGCGCTTCCCATTGATTTCAATGGAAAGGGGCACTTTAGGAGCATTGTGTATTCACCGCTCCAAAAGCGCTGCAAAGAAGCTGCTTGCAGGACTTTTTTTTTTACGCCCTGCCAGCGCAGCGCCTCAGTGTGAAAGCACTCGGGCTTTTACATTGGGATTGCAGTTGCGGCTTCTTTCAATCGCTTTACAGGCGCTTTTTGTAACGCTAAACCGCCTGAAAAACGCCCCAGTGTGAAAGGGGTCTTAGACCCCTTTCACACTGGGACGTTTTTCAGGTGTTTTTCAAGCGCTTTAGCGTTAAAAAAAGCGCATGTAAAGCTCATGAAAGAAGCCTCATCTGCAGTCCCAATGTGAAAGCCTGAGTGCTTTAAGAGCCCTTTCACAATGTCAGCGCCCGAAAAACGCTCATAAAGCGCCGCTTAAACTAGCAGCGCTTTACCAGCGTTTTTCGAGCGCTATTGGGGCGCTTTTAAGCCCTGCTACTGGCCAAATAAAGGGTTAAAAGCGCCCACAAAACGAAGCTGCCAATAGCGTTTTTCAGGCGTTTTACAGGCGCTTCCCATTGATTTCAATGGGAAGGGGCGCTTTAGGAGCGTTGTATTCACCATTCCAAAAGCGCTGCAAAGAAGCTGCTTGCAGGACTTTTTTTTGACGCCCTGCCAGCGCAGCGCCTCAGTGTGAAAGCACTCATTTACATTGGGATTGCAGTTGCAGCTTCTTTCAGGCGCTTTTTTTAACGCTAAAGCGCATGAAAAACACCCCAGTGTGAAAGGGATCTCGGTGTGAAAGCACTCGGGCTTTTACATTGGGATTGCAGTTGCGGCTTCTTTCAGGCGCTTTTTTTAACGCTAAAGCGCATGAAAAACGCCTGAAAAACGCCCCAGTGTGAAAGGGGTCTTAAAGCGGACCTCCAGTCATTTTTTTTTTTACCTTTCCATCTATTAAATCTTCTGCCCTTGTTGTTGTTTTAACTTTGCATAGTAAAACATTTTTTTTTCTGCCAGTAAATACATTATACAGCCCACGTCCTGTTTCTTGTCTGGTAAAAAGCCTAGGCTTATGACATCATGCACAGCTCTCTCACTCTAGTGAGAGTTTGCCAGGAAGGGAGGGGGGGGGGTGAGTCATAAGAAGGCCAATGAGAGCTGCAGAGCTGGGGGTGTGTGTCTGTGTAAATCCAGGAAGTGAACAGGCAGAAGCTTCAGCTGCCCACAGTTAAAATGGCTGCAGCCAGACTCAGTGGAGGGAGATTACTGCAGGATATTTGGCAACTACAGAATCACAGAATATATAAAATAATATGCAAAGGGGTTGGAGGGAAGCTTCAGAATGGCAAAGATGTTTTTATTACATATTATGTGATCAGACTGCAGTTCCTCTTTAAGCTAATGGGTGGCCATTTTTAAAAGCTATATAGAGTGTCTGTGCTCACTGCTCCATTACATCATGACACAGTGTACAAAGAACAGGAGAAGGAGAAGCTACTATTACAGTGATGGTGAACCTTGGCACCCCAGAGGTTTTGGAACTAGATTTCCCACGATGCTCTGGCACTCAGCAGTGTAGTTGAGCATCATGGGTTATGCAGTTTCAAAACATCTGGGGTGCCAAGGTTCTCCATCACTGTACTATTACATGATGAAAGATGGCCTATTCTTTCTGGTTCAGACCTGCTCTGCTATGAGATCAAGGAATGGCTGCACGCTAATGGGCCGATCAACTTGGGTACATCCAGCCTGACAGATTTTACAAATGCGATTATCGCTAGAAGTGGTTAAAGCCACAAGCAATAGTTATGGTTTTCTGCCTAACCGGCAGGAGGACTTCCCCTGTCAACACTGTGTGTTGATGGGGGAATAGACCTGTGGTTGCAGAAAAGAAATTTGCACCATGTATGGGCTTAAGTTTAGACTTAAGCAGCACAAAGATTATGCAACTTTGTTTCCTTCCAACCATGTGTGGAAGGAAAGAAAATTGCTCAATTGCCCCATAAACACAGACGGTGTTGTACAATCACCTTTAGATTGTAATATTTGGACAACACTAAACAATACATTTGGTTAATTGCAAATGAATTGCCCTTGCACTACATAGTTGGTTGTAGATCTAAAGGAGATTGTTCACTTAGATTGTATAGGAGCAGTGATGGTGAACCTCCGCTGTTTTGGAACTACATTTCCCATGATGCTCAGCTACAGTGCAGAGTGCATGAGTATCATGGGAAATGTAGTTCCAAAAACATATGGGGGTGCCAAGGTTCGCCATCACTGGTATAGAGTATGGTTTGTCTAATACTTTAAAGCGGAGTTCCACCCAAAAAAAAAAAAAGTAATTAATGTGCGTGAAATAAATAAAAAAAACATTTAGAATTTTTTTTTTTTTTTAATCACCTCGTAATGCCTGTTGCTAGGGGGTCCCTCGTAATTGTCTCCTTCAGCGCCTGGGCTCCTTACGTCACTTCCCTCGGCGCTGGAAGGGTGATCACCTCTCCCCCCTCCCTCTAGGCAATCATCTGGGACACGTCACAGGTCCCAGATGATTGTGCGGCCAGTCACGGCGCCAATGCGTGGGGGGGTGTCCGGCTGTGAAGGCACAGCCGGGCGCCCGCAGTTACAATGCCGGCACCACCGAGCGCGGTGGGGGGAGAGACGAGCGGGGCATCGATCCCCCACATCGCTGGACCCTGGGACAGGTAAGTGTCCGATTAATAAAAGTCAGTAGCTGCAGTATTTGTAGCTGCTGACCTTAAAAAAAATTTTTTAAAGCGGAACTCCACTTTAAGCAGCCCATAGATTATGCCATTTTCTTTCCTTCCACCTTGAGTCAGTGCTGATGGGGGAATTCCTCCCACAGAACTATTTCCCAAGCTTTCCCTACCGGCAGAACACAATCATCAATGCTGGGGGCTAAAACCCCCTGTAGTGATCGCATAAAAAAAAAAAAAAAATCTGACAGGCTGGTTGTACTGGTTGTCGATTCTTGCAGCTGGGAGGACGGTTGTATGCGACTAGTGGTGGCCACTCAGTTTGTAATGACAGGCTGAGAGAGGCCGTCACTTATTGCATGTATCCACACACCCAGAGATTACGGCAGATGAGCAAACCTGGATGAAGACAGATGCATCTAGGCTTGGACATCAGTCCCTGACTGCAAGTAATACAGTTGGGCAGCTTTCTGATTTCATCAGATGAAAACACTATTTAGTGGTCATATACAGGGATTGACAGCAATCATTTCATATAATGTATACTTTGTATTATTGCATACAGTGTATATTAAACACACACATCTATATTAATCCAAGTATTTCTCTACACATCCTTAGACCCACTGACCAGCCACATGGAGATGGTGACGGAGATCGTGGTACCGACAGTGTGTACATTGTGCATTCTAATCAGCGCTGTGCTCCTGATGATTCTTCTGCGAAGACAGAGCTAGGACATTATATATATATATGGAATACGGACAAGATCACGGACAGTACCGCCATCTCTGCCCAGCACAGACTTTCTGAAGAATTGTGACCCCCTTCTCTTCTGTTTCCCTGATGAAAAAAAGAGAAATGCAGTGTTAGAGTTATCCACATATAGTGTACAGCGTTACCCTCCACACCATACAGTGTACAGCGTTACCCTCCACACCATACAGTGTACAGCGTACAGCGTTACCCACCACATCATACAGTGTACAGCGTTACCCTCCACACCATACACAGTGTACAGCGTTACCCACCACATCATACAGTGTACAGCGTTACCCACCACATCATACAGTGTACAGCGTTACCCACCACATCATACAGTGTACAGCGTTACCCACCACATCATACAGTGTACAGCTTTACCCACCACACAATACAGTGTACAGCGTTACCCACCACACAATACAGTGTACAGCGTTACCCACCACACAATACAGTGTACAGCGTTACCCTCCACACCATACAGTGTACAGCGTTACCCTCCACACCATACAGTGTACAGCGTTACCCTCCACACCATACAGTGTACAGCGTACAGCGTTACCCACCACATCATACAGTGTACAGCGTTACCCTCCACACCATACACAGTGTACAGCGTTACCCACCACATCATACAGTGTACAGCGTTACCCACCACATCATACAGTGTACAGCGTTACCCACCACATCATACAGTGTACAGCGTTACTCACCACATCATACAGTGTACAGCTTTACCCACCACACAATACAGTGTACAGCGTTACCCACCACACAATACAGTGTACAGCGTTACCCACCACACCATACAGCGTTACAGCGTTACCCACCACATCATACAGTGTACAGCGTTACCCACCACATCATACAGTCATACAGCGTTACCCTCGACACCATACAGTGTACAGCGTTACCCACCACATCATACAGTGTACAGCGTACAGCGTTACCCACCACATCATACAGTGTACAGCGTTACCCTCCACACCATACAGTGTACAGCGTTACCCTCCACACCATACAGTGTACAGCGTTACCCTCCACACCATACAGTGTACAGCGTTACCCTCCACACCATACAGTGTACAGCGTTACCCTCCACACCATACAGTGTACAGCGTTACCCTCCACACCATACAGTGTACAGCGTTACCCACCACATCATACAGTGTACAGTGTTACCCACCACACCATACAGCGTTACCCTCCACACCATACAGTGTACAGCGTTACCCACCACACCATACAGCGTTACCCTCCACACCATACAGTGTACAGCGTTACCCACCACACCATACAGTGTACAGCGTTACGCTCTACACCATACAGTGTACAGCGTTACCCTCCACATCATAGAGTGTACAGCGTTACCCTCCACACCATACAGTGTACAGCGTCACCCTCCACACCATACAGTGTACAGCGTTACCCTCCACATCATACAGTGTACAGCGTTACCCTCCACATCATAGAGTGTACAGCGTTACCCTCCACATCATAGAGTGTACAGCGTTACCCTCCACATCATAGAGTGTACAGCGTTACTCTCCACAGTGTACAGCGTTACCCTCCACATCATAGAGTGGAGGGTAACGCTGTACACTTTATGTCACCATGACATCTCCAACCCATTCCCTGCATCTATTACCCTTTGTAGCACCCCCCCCCCCCCCTCCCTTTAGAATGTAAGCTCTACGAGCCGGGCCCTCCTGTCCCTTCTGTATTGAACTGTACTGAAATAGTGCTGTCCCCCCTCTACATTGTAAAGTGCTGCATAAACGGTTGGCGCTGTATAAATCGTGTATTATAATAATAATAGAGTGTATAGCAGAGAACTGTTGTTAAATAAAAACCTGGTTAGTGAGCTTTTATTTTAAAACAGAAAAAAGTGAGTAACATTGATTGGTATAATACAGTGTCTTGAAAAAGTATTCATACCCCTTGAAATTTTCCACATTTTGTAATATTACACCCAAAAAAACTTAAAAATGTATTTTATTGGGATTTTATGTGATAGACCAACACAAAGTGGCACATAATTGTGAAGTGGAAGGAAAATGATAGAGTTTGCATGTTTTTTTTTACAAATAAATATGTGAAAAGTGTGGGGTACATTTGTATGGCGCCCCCCGGAGTCAATACTTTGTAGAATAGCCTTTCAATTCAATTGGAGGAAGAAGGAAGATACGCAAGGAAGCTCTGGGGGCTTACATAACTATATTAGCAAAGGAAGGGAAAGACCCAACATTATGCTCCTTTAGACCCATTTCTCTGATCAATGAGGTTATAAAAATGTATGCAAGGATCTTGGCTGAAAGATTGAAACAGTATATGCCAGATTGCATAGAAGGGGATCAGGCAGGTTTTGTCCCAGGGAGGGAGGCGAGGGACAATATACTGAGGACAACCCTTTTAATGCATGAAGCCAAAAGGAGGAAGCGGTCTTCCCTTTTTTTTTTTATCGGTAGATGCCGAAAAGGCCTTTGATAGGTTAGATTGAGAATATATGTTGCAGACATTACAGAAATTTGGTTTCGGTCCAAGAATGTTAAGGTGGATAGAGGCTTTATATTCTAATCCCACAGCTCAGATTCAGGTGAATGGAACTTTATCAGATGCTTTTGGACTTTACAATGGGACACGCCAGGGATGCCCGCTTTCTCCCTTACTTTTTGTATTCTCTCTTTGTATCCTTTATTGGTATCCATAAGAGTGAATTACGAAATTGAAGGAATAAAGGTCTCGGGGCAGGGAGCATAAGATATCTGCGTTTGTAGATGATGTTATGCTTTATATAACGAATCCTAAGCAGTCCCTCCCTAGGATCCTGCAGGAGTTAGATGAATATGGGAGAGTTTCGAATTTTAAGATCAATAGGGAGAAAACTGAGATATTAAATGTGTACACCTCCCCAAGGGAGAGAAGAGAACTTAGAGCTCTTTTCCCCTTTGTGTGGAAAGAAAAAGGTCTAAAATATTTGGGAGTGTATCTATCGGCATCAGTCGTGGACTTATACCAGGATAACCATCTCCCTCTCCTCAATAGAATTAACCACTTTCAGACCGGACCAATTTGCTGGTCAAAGACCAGACCACTTTTTGCGATTCTGCACTGCGTCGCTTTAACTGACAATTGCGCGGTCCTGCGACGTGGCTCCCAAACAAAATTGACGTCCTTTTTTTCCCACAAATAGAGCTTTCTTTTGGTGGTATTTGATCACCCCTGCGGTTTTTATTTTTTGCGCTATAAACAAAAATAGAGCGACAATTTTGAAAAAAACGCATTATTTTTTACTTTTTGTTACAATAAATATCCCCCAAAAATATATATAAAAACATTTTTTTCCCTCAGTTTAGGCCGATACGTATTCTTCTACATATTTTTGGTAAAAAAAAAATCGCAATAAGCGATTATTGATTGGTTTGCGCAAAAGTTATAGCGTTTACAAAATAGGGATAGTTTTATAGCATTTTTATTAATTATTTTTTATTATTTTTTTTTTACTAGTAATGGCGGCGATCAGCGATTTTTATTGTGACTGCGACATTGTGGGGGACCCATCGGACATTTTTCACACATTTTTGGGACCATTGTCATTTATACAATAATCACTGCTATATAAATGCAGTGATTCCTGTGTAAATGACACTGGCAGTGAAGGGGTTAACCAGTGGGTGGCAGTGTAGGGGTTAAGTGTTCCCAGGGGCGTGTTACTAACTGTGGGGGGGTTGGGCTTTCATTTAGTGAACACTGAGAACACTTAGCGTCACTAGTTGCTAGGCAGAATGGAGAAATGTTGTTTACAACGGCACTTCTCCATTCGGCCGCTCCGTGAGACGATCGCGGGGATGCCCGTGGCGATCGAGTCCGCGGGTCCCGCGACCGGACTCACGGGGGTCCCGACCAGCGTAGGAGCGCGCCGGCGGGCTCCCGATGGCAGGGCGGCAAATTTAAAGGGACGTACATGTACGCCCATTTGCCTGCCCGTGCCATTCTGTCGACGTACATCGTCGTGCTCTGGTCGGCAAGTGGTTAAACAAGATCTTAAAAGGATACCCTGTACATAGATTGTCGTGGTTTGGTAGGATAAGCGTAATTAAAATGATGATCCTCCCAAAAGCCCTGTACATTTTCCAGAGTCTCCCGATTAATGTCCCAGGGGCTTATTTTAAAATTATTAAATCCTTGAATCAGAAATTTATATGGAACAGAAGAGGAAGTCGTATTTCTTATAAGACAATGAGTAGACCTAAGGATAAGGGGGGGGGGGATATCCCTCCCAGACTTTCAGAAATATCACATAGCAGCAGTAGTGAGGAGAATTTTGGATTGGGTCTACAACGCCCCATATAAAAAATGGGTTTCACTGGAAGATAATATAACAGGGGTTGACAAATTTGCTTGGAATCTAGGAGCCAGCTAAAAAAGTTAGGAGCCAGGTCCGTGACGGCGATCTGGACCTGTCCCTGGCCTGACATGGAGACGAGTGAGGGGAAGATAGTGCCGCCCCCCACCTGTCTCCAAGTCATTGCCCATAGCTCTTAGAGGGACATTTTATTTATTTTTTTCAAATGACAAATTTTTTTTAAATTGCATTTTAGTGTAAATATGAGATGTGAGGTCTCTCTGACCCCAGATCTCATATACAAGAGGACCTGTCATGCTTTTTTCTATTACAAGGGATTTTTACATTCCTTGTAATAGGAATAAAAGTGACACACTTTTTTTTTTTTTTTTTTAAAGAACAGTGAAAAAAATAAAAATAAAAGTTAAAATAAAAAAAAAAATATTTTAAACGCGCCCTGTCCCGCCAAGCTTGCGTGCAGAAGCGAACGCATATATGAAAGCGGTGTTCAAATCACACATGTGAGGTATCGCTGCGATCGAGAGAGCAATAATTCTAGCCCCAGACCTCCTCTGTAACTTAAAAAGTGCAACCTGTAGAATTTTTTAAATGTCGCCTATGGAGATTTTAAAGGGTAAAAGTTTGTCGCCATTCCATGAGCGGGCGCAATTTTGAAGCATGACATGTTTGGTATCGATTTACTCGACACAACATTATCTTTCACAATATTAAAAAAAATTGGGCTAACTTTACTGTTGTCTTATTTTTTTTTTTTTATTAAATACATTTTCCCCAAAAAAGTGCGCTTGTAAGTCCGCTGTGCAAATACGGTGTGACAGACAGTATTGCAACGACCACCATTTTATTCTTTAGGGTGTTAGAATAAAATATATATATAATTTTTAGGGGTTCTGAGTAAAGGGAAGGAAGATAGGCTGGCAGGCAGGGAAAATTAGCATTGCATCCATTAGCATTGCTGGTTGTAATTCCAACGGCCACCACAAGAGGGCGCCAGATTACAGAAGGAACCATAGGATCGTAGAAGGCCTCAAAGCCGGGGGCTAAATTACCGGCCGCCGGCGGCGCGGCCCGACGCGATCGCGCCGGGGGGGGTCCGCAGAGACAGCAATCCCCCCAGCTGTGCTGCCCCAGGCGCCAGTTCGCTAATTCTAGTCGCAAATGCGATCTGGCGCCCGGGTTTTGTCGAGCCCTGTAATATAATATAAGTAAAGTTGCCCTGAGTCAGACCATCTGGATCCCAATGAGGTTTAGAGGTCTCCCTAGAGCAGTGATGGCGAACCTTGGCACCCCAGATGTTTTGGAACTACATTTCCCATGATGCTCATGCACTCTGCAGTGTAGAGGAGCATCATGGGAAATGTAGTTCCAAAACATCTGGAGTGCCAAGGTTCGCCATCACTGCCCTAGAGGAATATCCCCGATTACAATGGAAACATTAAGAGCATGGGATGGGGTTCTTAAAGGTACAGTAGGGCAAAATAATAGCCCTGTAATGCCCTTGTCAGGAAATAACTTCTTCCCCCCCCCCCCCCCCCCCGGGGAAATAAAATAAAATGTACTTAAAATAGACCCACACGGATCAATTGAGATTAAAGGATGTGATAAAAGTAAATAGCCTGTGTTCTCTAGCGGAGCCTACGAGAGAAATATGGCATAACACCGTGGGATGGATGGAGATATAGACAACTCCAACACTTTGTAGAGTACCTCCCTAAACCCCTCCGTTCAGGTGATAGCTTAAACCCTTGGGAAAAATTGATCGATCGAGGAGGGACGGGTAGACAGGGGAGCTCTCAAATATATAGGATGCTAATAACTTTGATGGATGATGAGGTTATGTCTCCTCTGGGGAGATGGGAAGGCGAACTGAATCAATCCATTTCGGAAAAACTGAAAGGGAAAGTTATGGACTATGTCCACTCCACCTCAATGGATACAAGGATAAAAGAAATGAATTATAAATTAATGATTAAGTGGTATTATGTTCCATTTAAAATGCATAAAATGAATCATGATTTATCACCTCTATGCTGGAGAGAATGTGGGAAGGAGGGAACTCATGCCTATATATGGTGGCAGTGTAGCTCAATTCAGTTATACTGGGAAGAAGTGTTGGGACTTATTAAAGAGATCGATGGGAGGAAATAGAGCTGGATCCCTGGAAATGTTTGTTCCATGCGACTGGGGGTCCTAGGGAAAAATACAGGGCAGCACTTACTCCATTCTTGCTGAATGCAGCGAAAGCATTAATCCAGAGATATTGGAAAGTAAAGGAAACACCAGGGATGGGAGAGTGGTTTAGAGAAATAGATAGAATAAGGACTATGGAAGAATTAATACATCTTCAAAGGGGAGCAGGAATAAGATTTCAGGATACTTGGAAGAACCGGTTGGAATTTAGAAAGTCCTCAACTTATTTGGGAATTATGGGGGATGGAGAGAGCGCCTAGTGCTTTGTCGCTGGACGCCTATAATCCATCACCCATGTTTTTGGAGGGGGGTGGGGGGGGGGGGGGGAGGGAAGGACATAAGACAAGTATTTGGCGCAAATCAAAGATATTAGGTTTCCACTTAAAAAAAGTCTATAAAATTACATATGATAGTGAGTGCAGGAAATGCACTACTTTGTCAAGTCCAAAAAAGGAAAATTAAATGTTCTTTAGTTCCTGAGGAGAGGGGGGGGAGAGGGATGGAGAGGGGGGATGGATCCGCATGCAGGGCTGCCACCTTCAAAGAGCTGAAACTCAAGCTCCTGGATTGCTGTAGATAAAGGAGAAAAGGGAGAGAAAGGGGCGCCTCTGGGTGCAGATTTTTCAAAAGGTTTTATTTTCAGTGTAAAAACATAAAATTTTGCACTCCCATTTAGTAGGCAAAAAGTAAGCATTAAACACAGAGGGTCATCTGGTGTATCTGAATAATGGGACGTCAGCCAGTGATCCGGTCCACATCTGTCATCTCGTTGTTCCTGTTCCTCTCACATGAGGTCCACTACAGGTGTTTTTTATGAAGCAGCCGGCTTATGGTGGACACGAGATGTGCGGTCTTCAGAACAAGGCTTGGGAGGCAGAGATGACCAGGGCGCGGGGCTGTGACGTCAGAGGGTATGCGACGCGTTTCTTGAGCGTGCAGGTCGAGATTGTCGGACGACCGCGCTCTTTCAACAGGCAGAATCAGAATAAAGTGAAGGGGACTAGGGATTTAAATAGGGGCAGGGAAGGACCCCCCCCCTTTTTTTTTTATATTTACTTGGAGTTATGGAAGAAGGGAGTGGGGATAGAGGGAGAGGAACCCCTAACTTACACATATTATATATTGAAATTAATAAATCACGGGGAAGAGGAAATAGTAAGGTCAAGATAGGTCTTATAAGGCGATAATTTAGGGCACAGGGGGTCTTTCTCTCTCCTCTTGATTATAGAGGTATGTTAAGGATCGATCCAGTCGGGGACCCAATGTAAATTCTTTCTCTCCTTGTTTTTATATAAATATTGAATATCATTATGAATGCTATATAAAGTGATTTGTAAGAGTATGTATAAGGAAAACATTTTTTTTAATTGTCTTTGTAAATGTGGAAAATGAAATAAAAATATTTAAAACACTGCAATTACAGCTGCAAGTCTTTTTGGGGATGTCTCTACCGGCTTTGCACATCTAGAGAGGACATTTCTGCCCATTCTTCTTCTCTGCAAAATATCTCAAGCTCTGTCAGATTGGATGGAGAGCGTCTGTGAACAGCAATTTTCAAGTCTTACCACAGATTCTCAATTGGATTTAGGTCTGGACTATGATATTCTAACACATGAATATGCTTTGATCTAAACCATTCCATTGTAGCTCTGGCTGTATGTTTGGGGTCGTTGTCCTGCTGAAAGGTGAACCTCCACCCTGGTCTCAAGTCTTTTGCCGACTCTAGCAGGTTTTCTTCTAAGATTGCCCTGTATTTGGCTCCATCCATCTTCCCATTAACTCTGACCAGCTTCGCTGTCCCTGCTGAAGAAAAGCATCCTCGCAACATGATGCTGCCACCACCATGTTTCACAGTGGGGATGGTGTGTTCAGGGCGATGCGCAGGGTTAGATTTCTGCCACACATAGCGTTTTGCTTTAAGAACAAAAAAAAAAATAGGATTTTTGTACTCACTGTAAAATCTTTTCTCTGAAGTTCATTGATGGACACAGCTCCAGTAAGCTTGACCATAGGGTTATTATGCCACTTTCAGGAGAAGACTAGGCAGAACATGTTATACATGTGAAAAACAACAGAACTTTACAGTTCCGCCCAGGGAGCGGTCCCTCTGGTAATAACCCCTCAGCCTGCTTCCTGCAGCTCAGTACGTCAACAAGCAGTACAACATAAACCAATAGGAGGGGAGGGTGCTGTGTCCATCAATGAACTTCAGAGAAAAGGATTTTATGGTGAGTACAAAAATCCTATTTTCTCTTTTGCTCATTGACGGACACAGCTCCAGTAATCTTGACCGTAGGGACGTCCCCAAGCAGTGTCATAACGAGAGGTGGGAACAGCAACATAACTTCACCCAAAATCAGCAGTACTCCCTAACAGGGGAGTCACCATCTTACTAACCGCATCAGAACTTGCGGTCAACAAATGCAACAGTGCATTAATACTCAAAAATAGCTTTTTCTGAACAGAAGAAAGAGTGTAGAATTGCAACATTACACAGCCACCTGCAAAACTTTGCAGCCAAAGCAGGCATCAGACGATGCACTTACATCCACTTTGTAAAGGTGTGAACGGATGACCAAGTCTCCTACTTACAGACTTGAGCGACTGATGCTTGATGTCAGAAAGCCCAAGAGGTCCCAATTGCCCTGGTGGAATGGGCCGTGACAGGAAAGGGGGGCACCTGCCCCTTCAAGGTGTGGGCCTGGAACACAATCTGTCTGATCCACCTGGAAATGGTGGCCGACGAGACCACTATACCTTTTTTCGGACCAGCTACTGAAACGAACAGAGGGTCTGACTTCCAGGAGGGAGCCGTGGTAGACAAATATACCCTTAGAGCCCGGACCACGTCCAGGGAATGAAGGGCCACCTCCTTAGGATGTGTTGGTTTAGGACACAGACATGGTAACAATGTCTTTCGGTAGAAAAGAAGGTTGCGGACGCAACACAACCTTATCCTTGTAGATAACCAGATAGGGCGACTTGCAAGACAATGCCGCCAGTTCCAAAACCCTCCTGGCCAATGTAATGGCCACTAGGAAGACCACTTTCTGAGAAAGTCAATAAGGGAATTTCCCTGATGTTCTCAAACGGCGGTTTCTGAAGCGCCGATAGCACCAGGTTCAGACCCCATGGGGGCAAGGTTGGACGCACCGGAGAGACTACCTGCCGAACAGCCATGCCATTAAAACCAGCGATGGTAAAGCAGGATGGAGAATCAGACCTTGAGACAGAAGATCTTCTCGCATCGGTAGCCGTCAGGGAGTGTACTAGGTCAGCGTACCAGGAATGCCGGGGCCAATCTGGGGCAATCAGTATCACTGGAATCCCCACGGCCTCCACTCTGTGGAGCAGACGTGGTAACAGTTTTAGCAGAGGAAAGGCGTAGATCAGTCGGTACTGATCAAACGGAGCCACCAACGCGTCTGACGTGTCCGCCCAAGGATCTCTTGTCCTGGATACGAATCTCGGCACCTTCCGATTAGGATGGGAGGCCAGGAGATCCATGTCTGGTGTGCCCCACCGCAGGCACAGAAGCCTGAACACCTCCGGATGCAACGACCATTCCCCTGGGTCCAGCATCTGGCGACTACAGATAGTCTGCCTGCCAGTTTTCTACTCCCGGATGTAAATGGCCGACAGGGCCGGTACATGTTGCTCTGCCCACCGAAGGGTGTGAGCGACATGCCTTGCGGCAGCCGAGCTTCTTGTTCCTTCTTGACGGTTGACATATGCCCCAGGCCATGGCATTGTCTGACTGGATCCTGATCGGACGCCCTCTTAGTCTCGTCAACCATGTGGAAAGGCATAGCCTGATCACTCGGAGATCAAGCACACTGATCAGCCACTTGGATTCCTCCCCCGACCAGAGGCCCTTGGTCGACTGTACTCCCAGTACCCCAGCCGGTCAGGCTGGCGTCCGTTGTGATCACCGTCCAAGGCAGAAGTAGAAACGATTTCCCGGACCAAAGTGCCGGGGATCTCAGCCACCAGAGCAGGGAGTCCCTGACTGACTGGCTCACCCGAATCTTCTGATCCAGGGATAACGGAGATTTGTCCCATTTTGTCAATATCTCCTTCTGAAAGACTCTGGTGTGAAACTGGGCGTACGGTACCGCCTCGAAGGAGGCCACCATGAGGCCCAGGACTCACATGCAGAAGCGCAGCGACGACCACCTGCCGTTCATCAACAGCTTCACCGCAGCTCTGAGAGTCTGCAGTTTGTCTGAAGGGAGAAACACTCTCGCTTCCATGGAGTCCAGCAGTAAGTCTAGATACTCCAGGCGCTAAGTCAGCACAAGCACCGACTTCTTTAGGTTCAACAGCCACCCAAATTCCTGCAGGGTTTGCATGGTGATTGCCACATCCTCCTTTAATTCTGAGGCGGAAGCTGCTCTCAGGAGGAGATCGTCTAGGTAACCCACGATTGCGATCCCACTTGTCGCAACAACACCAAAATTGGAGCCAATACCTTGGTAAAGACTCGGGTGCTGAAGCCAAACCAAAAGGGAGAGCTACAAACTGGTAGTGAGCTTCCCCTACTGCAAATCGCAGAAACCTCTGATGCCTGAGGCATATGGATATGTGCAGGTACGCATCCTGGATGCCCAAAGATGCCAGGGAGTCCCCTTGATGGAGTGCAGCGACAACTGAGCGAACTGATTCCATTCTGAACCTCTGTACTTTTACAAAGCAATTGAGGGCTTTTAGGTCCAAGATTGGACGTACCCCTTCATTTTTGGGGACTACAAACAGATTGGAGTAGAACCCCTAAAACCTTTCCATTTCTGGAACAGGCACTATCACCCCGCGGCTTAGCAGGTCCCTTACTGCCCCCAGTAGGGCCTCCCGGAGAGCCGGGAGTAAGGGTATGCTGGAGGGGAAGAATCTGTTTGGTGGCCAAGAGAGGAAATCTATCTTGTAGCCAGATGAAATCAGTTCGCAGACCCATTGGTCGGACAGCCGAGAGGCCCACCAGGCTGCAAATTTCCAAAGCAGGTGTTATAAAATGCTGCCGCAAACAAAAAAGTCACTTCACACATGCCACTAAATGGATGAACTTAGGGCTCGTTTACACTTGCTTCAAAATGTGGCATTGGACACGCAATTTTAAAGCACTCTGAATGCCAATCAAAGCTCCTCTCCCTAAATAAAATGGTTACCTTACTGTACTGTTTACATGTTGCATTTGCTTCAAAAATAATATGCCATGTCGATTTCTTGGTGCTCCAAGGCATCTTCAAAGCCTGCATAGAAGTCTATGGCAACACTCGGTTACAGCACCTGCAGCTTTTGAGAGGCTTTTATTCAGCTTTCACTTTGTTTTGACGGTATTGCAGGTATGAGAGATCACTTCCGGTTCATGTGTATATATATTCTGAGCGTGTCTGGTGCAGATGTCACATCTGATGTGCAGTGTGGAGCAGCAGGAAGGCGAGCGGGGTCTGGAACTGATCAGAGCAACTAACAGAGGGCACACGTGGTGTGCAACATGGGAATAGCAAAAGGTGAGCGGGGACCGGAGAGAGAGGACCGAGTGGCAGAGGATCAGCAGATCTGGGGGACTGGAGCAGGAGAAACTAGCAGATGTCACACGTGGTGCGGAGCGTGGAAGCAATACAGTGGGAGGGGAGCAGGGACCAAAGAGAGAGAGGAGAATCAGCAGAGCTGGGGGTTACTACTGAGTGGATGATCAGCATAGCTGGGAGTTACTGCTGAACAGGGGATCAGCAGAGCTGGGGGTTACTACTAAGTGAGGGATCAACAAATCTGTGATTTACTACTGAATGGGAGATCTGCAGAGCTGGGAGTACTACTGAGCGAGGAATCAGCAGAGGGTTACTACTGAGCGAGGGATGAACAGAGCTGGGGGTACTACTGAGCAGGGGGATCTGCTGAATGAGAGTACTAATAAGCTGGGGATCTGCTGAACAAAGGTACCAATGAGCTGAGGATCTGTTGAGTGGATGTCCTACTGAGCTGGGGATCTGATGGGCCTCTTTAAAGTGGATGCAAACCTAATTCCTGAAATTTGACCTATGCACATATATCTGTAGTGTTTTCTTTTCTCTCTCCAAAGCCCTAAGTCCCGTTTCTTTTTGCTGCTTTGTTCTTTTATCATCATGATAAATTCTGACAACCGTGATAAAACCAGCCTGCAATTAGTGTCGGGATGGGTGCTATAAAAAAAAAAAAAAGAAAAGATTAGCAGAGAGCTTGTCTATTCACAGCACAGCTCTGCACATTCCTTCCTTCGCCTATGTGGAAGGGGGGGGGGGGGGGGGGGTGACTCTTCTGCAATCCACTGTCACACAGTATATGCCAAGACTTCACTCTCAGTGCTGAACAGGAAGAAAAAAATCTCCAACACCATGTGCACTTTCTAAAGAATATAGCAAGCTCAACACAGCAGATATAAAATGTATAAAACCTATGTAGGGAGATTTGTTTCATCCCTGTGTATCATCGGGGGCTGTTCACCTCACTGGGTATATGTGAAGTTCTACATTCACTTTAAAACAAATACTGGACAGGAGAGAGAAAACTGAGCAGCAGAGGATCAGCAGAGCTGTGGGACTGGAAAAGGAGAAACTACATCACACGTGGTGCGCAGTGTGGGAACAATCTAGCTGAAGTTGAGTAGGGACCAGAAAGAGAGGAGGATCAGCAAACCAGTCACTGCATCAGATGGCGGAGACGATACTGAATCTTCAATTGGAGATATACCACCTTTGCCTGGAACCACTATATAAGAATTGGATCACATCTCAAGCGATCCAGAAGGAGGGTTTGAGTTGAATATCTATAGGCATCTTTTTGTATGCTGCCAGTACCCGTCTTACCTCTGAAGTGGATCTTACGAAGATCGCATATTAAGGAAAAGACTGTGGGAAAATATTGACACATCCTGTGTGTGGGTCTCTGGTGGTGCCCTTGTGGTGGATCAGTGTGGATGAGAGTGGACCCATTTTTAACATCGCTGCCCTTTGGACATCGGGGTTGTCTGACCGCGATTTAAATGCCGCCATTGCTTCAGCAGTGAAAAACTCCATGGTGACCGCTATGGTGTGATCCCCCCTGAAAGTTTTTCCCTGGCGAAGGGACATCTCAGTCCCAAAATGCGTAGGGCTGCCTGGACATTTTATGGGAATCGTCACCATCAACACCATTGTTTTATTGGTTTGAATATTGTATTGTGTGTACTGTTTTTGAATAAATCATAATATATTTTACTCTGTTGCCGTTAAAGTCCCATCTTTGGGGGTTACTTCCATGCCATCTCTTATACTAGGGATGTTGGCAACTGTATCAGGTATAATTTGATGTTCATCTTTTATATCAGCAAACCAGGGGATCAGCAGAGCTGGGGGTTACTACTGAGCGGGGGATCAGCAGAGCTGGGGGTGCTACTGAGCGGGGGATCAGCAGAGCTGGGGGTGCTACTGAGCGGGGATCAGCAGACCTGGGGGGTTATTACTGAGCGGGTGATCAGCAGAGCTGGGGGTTACTATTGTCAGGGAGGGGGATCAGCAGAGCTGGGGTGGGGGTTACTACTGAGCGGGGGATCAGCAGAGCTGGGGGTTACTGTTGAGCGGTGGGTCTGCTGAACAAGAGTATGAATAAGCTGGGGATTTGCTGAACAGTGGCACCAATTAGCTGGGGATCTGCTAAGTGAGGCTACTGTTTGTTTGTTTTTTAATTCAGCCTGTTGATTAAAAAAAAAAAAAAAAAAAAAAAAAAATCCACCTGTGGCCAGCCACATACTAGATCTGTAGCTGCAGTCTATCTCAGTAGGAATACTTATTCTAATGTGGAGAAATTGTGATCAATCACCATGTAGCAGGACATCTACGTCACCGGACTCCCCCCCCCTTCCCCAAGTGCCTCCGTCTGCTAATGAAGGGAAGGGGGAGGAGTCTGGTGACGTAGACGTACCGCGGACGGGGGGAGGAGCTACACATGACTTCACCCGCTGCTGCCCTACAGAACTAACACGATTGTCGGCTTTACATGCTGTGTTTTTATCATCTTCATGTGAGTAGTTTGAACACAAAAATTAAATCTTATACTTAAGCGGTGAGCACTTAGCTCTTTTCTTTCTACCCATGACCCGGCGTTTTGCTGATATCTAAGGAGACGTGAGAGAAGTTTATGGTCCGTGTTAACCCTTTTGATACCCGCTTGTAGGACCACCTGTTTGCACAGGGGTCCATGCCATAAGGTGAGAGTGATTAGTTAGACCGGAGGTGGAGGGATTGTCACGCTACTGTGTAAAAAAAAAAAACGTATGGCAGTGCTACAGTTTGAATTTAAAACGTATTTGTGTGAACTGTGAAGTTAAATCATGGATTATGGAAACTAACTAGTGTCGGGTGATTGTATATAGTGTACATTTACCACTGACTAATGCAGAGTTGCAACGGAAGGAGATCAGCTAAAAGTAGTTGGATCTGTATGTACGTTATAATTAATCGAAATGAGTCGATTAATCGATTAAAAAAATAATTCATTAATCGAACACGAAAATTTTAATCAGTAACAGCCCTATTTTAATGTGAAAGATGATGTTACGCCGCGAGAATCGTGATCTATCTTCTAAGCAAAAAAAATCGTGATTCTCATTTTAGCCAGAATCGTGCAGCTCTAATTTATAGTATAGTTCATAACCTCGGGAATCAAAGAAGCTAAATCCATCCCAGGACTGGGGATATGATTTGCAGACTGGGATCTGCTCAACATTTTATACTATTGATCTTCATTCAAATAAGTTGTAGTGTCAGTGACAGTGTCAGCAGAAAAAGGATCGTGCTGCATGAGGAGAAAAAGGATCCATCCTGCTACATGAGGCCGCGTACACACGCGGGGACTGTTCGCTCAACTTTGTCCGCTGAACAGTGTTTCGGCGGACAGTCCGCTCGTGTGTGGGCTTCAGCGGACAGTTTCAGCGGACAGTCTGACGAACAAAGTTTTTCGGAAATTCCGTAAAACTGTCTGCTGAAACTTGGTTTGAGCGGACAGTCCGCCCGTGTGTAGGCTTGTTCGTCAAACTAAGTTCCGCGCATGCTCAGAAAGGATTTACACGCCGAAGGTTGCATTGCAGTGTATAGGACGTCGTATTTCTAGTCCCGTCGTACGTGCCGTTCACGTCATCACGCAAGTTTCAGCGGACTGTTCGTTCGTCGTGTGTGGCCAAGTCCGTTCATGCTAATTTTGAGCGTGTGTACGCGGCCTAAGATGATAATAAAAAGGAACTGCCTCCGATTACCCGCTGCCCTATATCACCAAATTATCTTTAGTTGGAACAATGTAAATAATAAAATCAAGAAAATGCAGTTTAATAGAAAATAATTTATAAAATATGGTTACAATGTAGGACAATATTCACCGGTGTGAAATCTCAGCAGAAGCACACGTGACTGCAGCTGATCTGGGCTTGATAGTAAGCGACGTCCTCATTGTCTACATTAATTGTCATGTCATTCTGTACACCTAGGAACACAAATACAACAACTCTCTGAGGTCACGTCATAACTATTCTTATGTCTATGGGAATATCAGAAATAATGAAGAGTTAATTCAAGCATGAGAAAAATTCTACACCACCAAATCTGCACATTAAAAGCGCAACTCCACTTTTGTTGGGAAAAAAAAAAAAAAAAAAAAAACATTCCCCTCTGGGTGATCTCTGTACATTGCAGGGATTTTAACAGATGTTGTTGCAGATTCCTCCCTTTTGTTATTCTGCAGTAATCCCTGTGTGTTGAACATAAAGGGGTGATAGGGGGCGCTAAGTGAAAAAAAATGAAAAACCCTTGTGTGACTCATATGACATGGAAATAAAGTGAACATGCGCATAAAAGTGCAACAATAAACTTTGCAACAAAGATTAATCACCGCCGATCAACAGGGTTCAGCTAAAATCTCCTGCTCCAATCACAGCACAGGTCAGCAGGGGGGCGCCCGTGCATGCGTGACCCAAACTCGGAAGGAAGCTTGCAACATGCCATCGGCAGGTTGTTAATTTATTACCTTCCAAGCGCTGACTTCCCTGGCTGACAGCTGATCACGTGGTAAGGGGCCTGGATGGGCCCCTGACTCGGATCTGTGATCACCCGAGACTCATTGACTTGGGCGATCACAGCGCGTGCCGCACGTCCCCTGCAGGAGGGGGGGAAATGGCCAGCTTTGAAAGGGGAGGATGTCAATAGACGGCCTCCTGGCAAAGCAGATCCGCGCTGTAGCTGTCATTCAGCTTTAGCGCGGATCTGAACAGGTTAAAGTGGACCTCCACTCAAAAGTAAAAAGTGCTACTATTCCTACTACCCCTTACCCCCAAGGCCCCTTTCACATAGACCGTGGATATGGACAGAGCCCGCTCTGTTCTATGGGTGGCCAGGAGAGGACCCCGCCGTCCGTTTACACCCAACTACCCTTCGATCTGATTTATGTTTTTTTTTATTAGCGAACCGAATCGGACCTTTCAGCTCCCATTACCTCAATTCTCACCTAGGTGAGAATAACGTCTACTTGGGTCTGCCCCAATCCTCCTGGGACACGACCAAGCAGGCTGCAGGACCATTCTTACAATGTTGTGCAATCTTGCGCATGTAGAGTGGGGAGCCGGCTGCGATTCTTTAAGAAGTCAGTTGGCTCCCAAATCCAAGATCGCAGTGCCAGGAACCTGCAGTGGTGAGAAGAACTGGCTGCGGGATTCCACATACTGGTAAGTATATGATTAACAGCTACAGTATTTGTAGCTGCTGACTTTTTTTGTTTTTTAAAGGCTGAAAGCTGTTTAACCACTTCAATATCTTCCTGCCCACACCAATTTTCAGCTTTCAGTGCTCTCACATTTTGAATGGCAATTGCGCAGTGATGCAGCGCTGTACCCAAACAAAACTCCCACAAATAGAGCTTTCTTTTGGTGGTATTTGATCACCTCTGCCTTTTTTTTTTATTTCTTGCACTACAAAAAAAAAAAAAAAAAAAAAGAAAGATTAAAAAAAAAAAAAAAAAAAAAAAAAAAGTTTTTCTTCATTTCTGTTGAAAAACTTTTTAAATATTAAATTTTTCTCCTTCACTGGTGGGCACATATGAGGTGGCACTTATATGCAGCACTAATAAGCACCACTGATAAGTGGCACTGATATACAGCACTGATGGGGTGGCACTTATATGCATCACTGATGGGGTGGCACTTATATGCAATTTCAGGGGTTGGGCTTGGCGCCTTAGGTCCAGTGAAGGGAACTCTTAAGGCATCAGCATACCAAGACATGTTGGACAATTTCATGCCCCCAACTTTGTGGGAACAGTTTGGGGACGGTCCCTTCCTGTTCCAACATGACTGCGCACCAGTGCACAAAGCAAGGTCCATAAAGACATGGATGAGCGAGTTTGGAGTGGAGGAAATTGACTGGCCTGCACAGAGCCCTGACTTCAACCCGATAGAACACCTTTGGGATGAATTAGAGCGGAGACTACAAGCCAGGCCTTCTTGTCCAACATCGGTGCCTGACCTCACAAATGCTCTTCTGGAAGAATGGTCAAACATTCCCATAGACACACTCCTAAACCTTGTGGACGGCCTTCCCAGAAGATTTGAAGCATTATAGCTGCAAAGGGTGGGCCAACTCAATATTGAACCCTACAGACGAAGACTGGGACGCCATTAAAGTTCATGTGTTTGTAAAGGCAGGTGTCCCAATACTTTTGGTAATATAATGCAACTATAAATGCCCCTTTCACCGCTTAGAGCCGCCAGCAGACACTTTGTGTGGTAGGTGGCTGCCAATAATCCTGGCTATTTCTGATGGGTCTAGCCTCTTTCATCATTGTGAAGATACAGCTGTACTAGACTGTAGTTCTCGTCAGTACAAATCTTCAGTGTAACTTATGTAAATATTTTGAACCAATGCACCGTTATGTACCCTTAGAGTAGTGCTTCTCAACCTTTCTAGTGCTGTGACCCCTGGATAAAATTCCCCAAGTTATGGGGACCCCTAAGAGTAAAATTATTTTCTTTGGTCATTTCATTGCTGTAATTTTGTGACTGTTAGGAATCCAAATAGAAATATCTGATCTGCAGGATGTATTTTCATTCTTACAAATTTAACATCTAAAAGCGTAGTGATTAATCACAAAAACAATCTATAATATATAGTGCAAAATACTTATTTAAAATTAACATATACGTTACAAATTAATAAAATGCCCCACTGAGAGACAGGGTAAGTGCCGGGCAGGCGGGGGGCACAGTGGGAGCATTTGATGGTACAGTGAGTACACTTGATATGGCACAGTGACTGCGTTTGATGGGCACAGTGGTGGCAATTGATGTACAAAAATGCTTTTATTAAAGAGGAAGTAAACCCTGATGGGTTTACTTCCTTTGTCTCCCTGCAAATGTAAAGCATAATGGGCTACTACGGTATATATCACATAGTAGCCCATTATGTGTCACTTACCTGACACAGGAGCCAGCGATGTCACCGCTGTCCCCTGTAGTTCGGAGCCTCCATCTTCTTCCGGGTGTCGCTGCTCTGGCCACTCACAGCGCCGGAGCAGCGATGACGTCACTACCGCGAATGCGCACAGGAGCCGCTGCTAACGCCGATAGTGTGACTGCGCGTCGCTGTCTACGGCGCATGCGCCGTAGACAGCGGTGCCTGTCTTTTAGTAAATATCTCCTAAACCGTGTAGGTTTAGGAGATATTTCTTGGACCTACAGGTAAGCCTTAATCTAGGCTTACCTGTAGGTCAAAGGGGCTTGTAAGGGTTTACAACCACTTTAATTAGTGTCTCAGACTTACCAAAGTCACTCAGGTGTTCCGTCAGAATTAACAACCCGTCTAATGTGTTAACCAGAAGTGGCGTTTCGTTGCCGCCATCTTGTTACACTCGTCCACAGCAAGGCTACAGTTAGAAGTCGGCAAGCGGACATCTTTTTACACCCACCGAAGTCTTGCATTTTACACGTATTTTTACCAGTAAACTGAGCTTATATACTATATTAGCCTTATATAGTATATAAGCTCAGTTTACTGGTAAAAACTACGTGTAAAATGCAAGACTTCGGTGGGTGTAAAAAGATGTCCGGTTGCCGACTTCTAACTGTAGACTTACTGTGGACGAGAGTACCAAGATGGCGGCGATGGAATGTCACTTCCACGCAGTCTCTCCTCTCCCGGAAGTGACATCTCGCTGGCCGAGACAGACAGACTCCGGCGTACACACAGTAACTTCGGGTCCGTCTCAGCCAGCTTTCCAGGTTGGTTTGTCTCATCCATGTAAACTGATATGTTCTGCTAGGGAGCTTGAGTTTCTGAAAAACAGACTTGCTGGCTGGATCACCAGATCACAAATATATTAAAGTCTAAAAAAAAAAAAAAAAATTAATGCAGCCATCACACCTAAGAATTGGGTTTAATACGGTTTTAAACTGTATCTGAAAAATAAATACACACAATAAATGATGCAGTATGTTTGTGTAATACCTGAAACATCACATGGCAGATGGTCTACAGGTGGTCGGGCACTGAGCTGCCATGTTGTTTTTACTTCTTTTTGCCCATGTCCACTGATGATCTCCAGTCTCCATGTCTGAGGGTGTGAACTGCAGAGGAAACAATCAATATGAACGGTTTATTGAAAGTTTGAGGCAATCAAATATCAAAGACCGTAATAGATCCTTTATTTGTTATTTACTAAAAACTGGAGAGAGCAAAATCTAGTGCAGCTCTGCACAGAAATCAATGTTTTTCTATGGTGGATGCTCTGGCCAATTTCTCTGACTTTACATGTGTAAATATGCATATTAACCCCTTGCCACCCAGGCCAATTCTGACATTTCTCTCCTACATGTAAAAAAATCATAATTTTTTTGCTAGAAAATTACAAAAGAACCCCCAAACATTTTATATATATATATATATATATATATATATATATTCTCTTTTTTTTCTAATATATAGCAGAATAAAACGGCGATCGTTGCAACTTTTTATTTCGCACGGCATTTTTTCAAACACTTTTTTTTTTTTTGGGTGAGGTGGGGATGGAACAGTTTCATGCATTAAAAAAAACTGTAAAGTTGGCCCAATTTTTTTGTATAATGTGAAAGATGATGTTACGCCGATTAACCGATTAAGGACCGCCTCATGCCGATGTACGTTGGCAGAATGGCACGGCTGGGCACAGGAATGTTGCTCTTTAAGTGCCCAGCCGTGGGTTACGAGCGCGCCGCCGCACTTTCGACCCGCTCTGTGACCGCGCCCGCGGGACCCGATCGCAGCCGGGGTCCCGCGATCGGGTCACAGAGCTGAAGAACAAGGAGAAGTGTAAACAAACCTCTCCCCATGCTTCCTACTGAAGCTGCCACTGATCGTCTGTTCCCTGTTATAGGGAAAGACGATCAGTGACGTCAGACACCAAGCCACGCCCCCTACAGTTAAAAAAAAAAAAAAATAACACACACCCACTGCCCCCTAGTGGTTAACCCCTTCACTGCCAGTGAAATTTTTACAGTAATCAGTGCATTTAATTGCACTGATTGCTGTATTAATGACAATGGTCCCAAAAATGTGTCAAAATTGTCCGACGTGTCCGCCATAATGTCGCAGTCACAATAAAACCTGCTGATCGCAGCCATTACTAGTAAAAAAAATAAATTATTAATAAAAATGCCATAAAACTATCCCCTATTTTGTAGCCGCTATAACTTTTGCGCAAACCAATCAATAAACGCTTATTGCGTTTTTTTTTACCAAAAATATGTAGAATATGTATCGGCCTAAACCGAGGGAAAATATATTTTGGGGGATAATCATTATAGCAAAATGTAAAAAATAATTAGTTTTTTTCAAAATTTACGCTTTTTTTTGTTTATAGGGCAAAAAATAAAAACCGCAGGGGTGATCAAATATCATCAAAAGAAAGCTCTATTTGTGGGAAAAAAAGGACGTCAATTTTGTTTCGGAACCACACCGCACAATCGTCAGTTAAAGCGCCGAGGTGCCGAATCGCAAAAAGGGGCCTGGTCCTTTAGCTGGAAAATGGTCCGGGGCTTAAGTGGTTAAATTTATACTTAACATGTCACACTTTAAAATTGCGCATGCTCGTGGAATGGCACCAAACTTCGGTACTTGAAATTATCCATAGGCAACGTTTAAAAAATGTTAACAGTTACCCGATTAGAGTTACAGAGGAGGTCTAGCACTAGAATTATTGCTCTCGCTCTAACTATCGCGACAATACCTCACATGTGTGATTTGAACACTGTTTACATTTAGGGGCACGACTTGCGTATGCGTTTTTCTTTGGTGCATGAGCTCGCGGGGATGGTGGGGTGCTTTAAAAAAAAAAAAAAAAAATATTCTTTATTTATTTATTTATTTATTTTTTTAACACTGTCCCTTTAAAAATAAAAATAAAAGCCTAGGGTGTCTGCATGGGAGAATAAAATCAATGCTATGTTGCCTCTTTACAAATTGACTTATCTAAGTAGGAGATGTCCTTGGAAGTTTGACAAGGTATGGTCCCCTTGGACTGGACCTACCCTTGGATAGTAGGCGGAGGGTGGCGAGGTGCCCTGTGTCTTACTCCTCTTACATTTTTTTTTTGTTTCTTTCTGGTGAGCTCCCTCTCCTCCCCCCCTCCCCCCTCTTCTTTCTGGCATCTCCTCCTCCCTCTCTGCTCTCGCCCCCCCCCCCCCTTTTTCCTTCTGTTTTCCTTTCCTCCTTTCTTCTTTTCTTTTTCTGCTGTCGGCTGTCTTGCCTCCACCCCCTTTTTCCCCCCCAAGAGGGTTTTATCATTGTTATAGCTATCCTTTGGCTCACAGATCCTCAGTGTTCACTATGATTGTTTTGCTGACCTTGGTACGATGTTACAGTATGCCTTGTATGCAGATTTTGTATTATATGTATATTTAATAAAGCACTCCTGATTGTTAAAAAAAAATAAAAAAAAATAAAAATAAAAAATCTGATCACTTTTATTGCAGTCAGAAGGAATGTAAGCATCCCTTGTGATAGAACCAGGCGGTGACAGGTACTCTTTATGGAGGGATCGGGGGGGGGGGGGGTCCAACAGACCCCCAAATCCCTCCTTTGCACTTCAAAGTATTCAAAACGCCAAAATCTGCGTTTTGGAATACTATCATTTTTTTTTTAAATCTGCGCCATTGGCAGCCAAGTAAATGGGAAGTGACATCGCTTCCGTGTTGACCCGATCAAAGCCGTTGCCGGCTTCGCTTGGGACTCCAAACAGCCAGCGGACGTGCCGGACGGTCGCTCCCAGTCTACCGGAGCACTCACAATCACTTTAAGTGAAAATTAAACGGGCCAAAGTAAAAGCATAAAGGGAAAAATACATGATTTGGACATTTAGACTTACTTTTGGTAAAAACTGCCGATGACAGTCGGTCTGATTGGAAGCTTAAACACATGCTGCTCATTCCAGGGGTTCTCTTTGTAATGCTTGAGACAGATTCTGTGCAGGAGGAAACAAATAGGCTTCAATGTCTGCTTGGTGAAATCAACAGAACTGACATATCTAAATATATAAACTGCAGAAATCTAGAAGATGCCATGCAATTTAAATGTAATGTTCAGTAGAAAAAGTGCTACTCAGACCAACCAATCAGAATGCACAGAAATGTGTATTATTTGTTATGGGCTGGAGCGTAATGTATCACATCTGATTGAATAAAGCCGGCCACACATGGAATCGAAATTCGTCCTGTTCAGCAGGGAATGGCTGAATTTTGATCCATGGTATGGGCACCATGGTGGTGCAATCTACTGATCGACTTGTGTACAACCTGACCCCTAGGGTTATTTTCTGAACAATCTGTGCTGGCAGCACTGATCATCAGCGATGTAATTAACTCAGTTAAAATAAATGGAGTTACTTAACGCAGTTACTTTAGAGGGTAACGAGTAATCTGATTACTCTTCCCCTCATGGTAACGCCGTTCCCATTACTTGGATGGCGTTACCGCAATTACATCTACCACCCGGGACCAGGTAGATGGGACTAGCGAAGGAAGTGAATGTCGCCGCCTTCATCGGCGAGATTGACACCTCGCGAGCCCCGTCGCCTGGTATGGATTTAAAGGGGGACCCTTACGCCAAAAAAAATGGTGTGGGGGTCCCCCCAAAGTCCATAGCAGACCCTTATCCGAGCACACCCGGTCAGGGAAGGGGGTGGGGACGAGCGAGCGCCCCCCCCCCCCCCACCTCCTGAACCGTACCCGGCCACGTGCCCTCAACATGGGGGGTGCTTTGGGGAAGGGGGGGCCCTGCAGCGCCTCACCTCAAAGCACCTTGTCCCCATGTTGATGAGGACAAGGGCCTTTTCCCGACAACCCTGGCCGTTGGTTGTCGGGGTCTGCGGGGGGGGGGCTTATCAGAATCCGGGAGCCCCCTTTAATAAGGGAACCCCCAGATTCTGGCCCCCTACCCTATGTGAATGAGTATGGGGTACGATCTACCCCTACCCATTCACCTGGGGAAAAAAGCGTTACAAAAAAAACACAACACAGGTTTTTAAAGTACTCTATTAGACAGTTCCGGGGGTCTTCTCGCCGGGCTCCTCCACTATCTTCTGCTCTTTTACCGCTAGCTCTTTTACTAGTGGAGGAGTCTGGCTTTCCCCTTAGTCGCCGCCACCGTCCGGGGGTCTTCTCCCGCTCTCCGCTTCTTCTGCAGGGCCTCCGCTATCTTCTTACAGCTCTTTTACTAGCGTTGGCCCGGTATTCTTCTTCTCCCGAAGTCAGAAGAAGAAGACCCCTGGACGGCAGCGGCGACGAAGGAGAAAGCCGGGCTCCTCCACTAGTAAAAGAGCTAGCGGTAAAAGAACAGAAGATAGCGGAGGAGCCCAGCGAGAAGACCCGCGAAGTAGTAAGAAGACCCCCGGAACTGTCTAATAAAGTACTTTAAAAACCTGTGTTGTGTTTTTTTATCAACACTTTTTTCCCCAGGTAAATGGGTAAGGGTACATCGTACCCCATACTCATTCACATAGGGTAGGGGGCCGGAATCTGGGGGCCACATTATTAAAGGGGGCTCCTGGATTCTGATAAGCCCCTCGCCCGCAGACCCCGACAACCAACGGCCAGGGTTGTCGGGAAGAGGCCCTTGTCCTCATCAAAATGGGGACAAGGTGCTTTGGGGTGGGGGGGGCGCAGGGACCCCCTTCCCCAAAACACCCCCCCATGTTGAGGGCACGCGGCCTGGTACGGTTCAGAAGGGGGCGCTTGCTCGTCCCCACCCCCTTTCCTGCTCGGATAAGGGCTGCGTGCTCGGATAAGGGTCTGCTATGGGCTTTGGGGGGACCCCCACGCCATTTTTTCAGCGTAGGGGTCCCCCTTTAAATCCATACCAGGCGACGGGGCTCATGAGGTGTCAATCTCGCCGATGACGGCGACATTCACTTCCTTCGCTAGTCCCATCTATAGAATATTTAAAAAAAAGGTCACAGTTAATTTGTTGAGTAACTAATTCATTTTCCAATGTAGTAACCAAATTACTAACGCAATTACTTTTGGGAGAAGTAAGTTGTAACTTAACTAATTACTTTTTTAAAGTAAGATGACCAACACTGCTGATCATTGTATTGATGGCTGGGGAGGTCTCCCTCGCTGTCAGAAAACAAAAGCACAGCGGGAGATATATCCCCCAACCACCCCCAAATGTGTCCATGGGGGATTTGGATCTTTTTTTTTTTCTCATTCAACGGCCCTGGTTGAAAGAAAAAAAAAAAAAAGGATCAAAGTATGGACGCCCCAAGTCTTTTTTTTTTTTTTTTTAAATCAAATAATTTTTCTTTTTTATAGCTATAAAAAGAAAAACTATATCTACTAAATATCAAAAATTATCAAATAGTATAGAAAAAAAAAGAAGCACAAAACAAGGAAAAAATAAAAAAATAAAAAAAAATATGGATGCCCCAAGTCCAGTTATCTGTTTTAGGCAGGGCATAGATTATGCGATTATTATTCCTGGAAACAAGGTTTGCAAAAAAAAAATTTAAAAAAATTGCCCGATTCACCCATCAACACAGTCAATGTTGATGGGGGAATTCCTCCCGTGGAGCTATTGTGTTCTCCCAGCAGGGATGGGCAGGGTGTTCGCAGGGAGCCGTCCCTATCGGGAGAACACAATGATTAGCCACCAGTAATAATTGCATGCTAAAAATGCGACATGCTCATATGTGTGACGGAACCAATCCCTACACTGTGCTTGAGTGTTTCCGTCAGTAGACCGCTTCCTAATACTGACTATAGATATCAGATATTCCAACCGCTCACAAGCACAAAACAAGACGACACTTGCTTAGCTGCTCAACATGGACTGCTTTATTAGAATCAAAATGACAAGTATTT
>NW_027507881.1:5628763-5763193 GCF_037356315.1 Lithobates pipiens
CACATTGCTCATGCTCTGGCATAGTGTGTTAGCTTGCCCACATCAACATGTTGCTGACCAGCTATCCCAGAGCACCTGAGTGCATAAAGACGGCTCCGGCAGCGGTGGAAGCAGGCGGCTGCGGAGGAGAGCGGGAGCTCCATAAGCTGATGCTTCCTCTGTAGCGCGGACTCCTGTACCAGGCAGAGTGATACCAAGTGGAGACGAGTCCTGCTGTCTGTGTCAATTGGCGCAGAAGCAGAACACGGGAGCACGCCCGCATGGATGCCCCCGAGGGAGAGCGCTTCTCAGATGGGGCACTCGAGAAGAAGAGGAGCCAGGAGCGCCACTCAGGGACCCCAGAAGAGGAGGTTCGGTGCCACTCTGTGCAAAACCAAGTGCACAGAGGAGGCAAGTATGACATTGTTTGTTCAAAAAATAAATAAATAAATAAATAAAAAAATTTAAAAACAAAGAATTTCACAGATCTGATGCTTTCAGTGCTAACCTATAAAGGAGTTCAAATAATCTTTTTTCATCTTGTCTAGACCAATCTCAAGCAGCATGCGGATAGGAGTGAGGCCTGAAAGAGGGATACTTTTCATCTCTCCATGGTACGATTGTTGTATTAGTTGACTCAGGGTACTGCTGCTCCCACGGTGGATCTGCAAAAAGCAGTTGCAAAAAAATTATATTAACAAACCGGAAAAACGACAAAGTATTCAAAACAAAAAAAACAGACCTACCACTTGCCTACACTCACACCTCTCACATATACATCTACATTTTTGCTAGAAAATGACTTCGAACCCCAAATATTATATATTTTTTTTTTCTGAAGAAGAGGCCCTAGAGAATAAAAATGGTGCGCAGCAGTTTTTCAAACAATTACAAACGTTTGGGGAAAAATACACTTCCGGCAAAAACCTAAATAACGCTAAACCTGCTCTCTGCCACATTCTATACCTAAACAGCTGTAAAGCAAAATAAATAAATAAATAAAAATCGCTATATTTACCTTTGCTGCAGCCGATCTGGTCCCAGTCCCAGCATCAGTGGTGGCTTCAATGTGGGTGCAGGAGAAGTAGCTGACAACGGAAGCCGTATATTAAGTCTATGGGTGATGTCACTTCCCAGCCATTTTACAGCCGTTGTCAGTCCCTCTCCTGCACACAGCTTCCCGGATAGATGAGGTTTAGAATGTGGCAAAGAGCAGGTTTAGCGTTGGTTATTTTTTCCCTGGGCTTTAATGAATTTTAGTGCACGTAAACACAATTATAATACTAAATTTTCTGTTAAAATATAAAAAGATGATGTTATGCCGTGTAAATAGATACCAAATATGTCAAACTTTAATATTGCGCACGTGGAACGCGCCAAACTGCGGTACAATAAATGAACCATAGGCAACACTTTACCTTTACACAGGAGGTCCGGTGCTAGAGTTATTGCTCTCGCGTTGACGGACGTGGCCATAGCCCACATGTGGCCCTCCCCGGTCTTCCTCTTCTGCGGTCCCCCGGCGGCGCTGGTAGCTCCTCCCCGAATCGAGTGCCCACATTGGAGAAGACTCTCCTAAGGTGGACACCCGTGCGGGCGCTCTCCCGAGTCCTGCTTCTGTGTCCATTCACACAAAATGCAGGACTCGGCCCATCACTGCATCATTGGATTTGATTGAAAGCAGCAGGAGCCAAATGCTGTGCTGCCATCAAGCTATCCTATCAGGAGCCGAGACAACGGGCAGGGAGGTAGAGCATGAGACAAACGGGTTCAGGTGAGTGTTAAAATGGGGGGGGGGGGCTGGGGGGGGGTATTGGACAGAAGTTTTTTTACCTTAATGCATAAGATGCATTAAGGTGAAAAAAAAACAAAAAAACACAAAGGTTTACAACCCCTTTAAGCAAGTTCACAATTTTGTGTGGGGCTGCATTCGTAGCCGTCTTGGACCGCAGGTTGGACACCCCACATTGTTTTCTTTACCTTAGCAGTTCAAAGGTCGCCTTTTGTCAAGCTCTATCTTTTAGTAAATGTAGCAACGGAGTTCTTATTCAACTTGCAGTGTATTATTATACAACTTGTATAATAGTATTGCTTTTAAGTTAAAGATTGGGGTATAAATCACTTACCCAAGGGTGCACTTCGCCATATCTCATAGCCTGGATGACCAGAGAAAAGCAGGTTACAACATCTTGGTAACAGGAAACGCCTTCATAATAAAACACAAAAAAGGTTTAATTAGCCTTTGCTTCCAGCAAGTCGTTACAAAGAGGCTGCAGGAGATCAGTGGCACTAAGATGTCACAAGGGATGAGAAAAGGCCAATCATGATACGCAGTACAGGCATACCCCACTTTTAAAGAGGTTGTAAAAACCAACTTTGACCTACAAGTAAGCCTAGATTAAGGCTTACCTGTTGTGGTCCAAGAAATATCTCCTAAACCTATACGGTTTAGGAGATATTTACCCGAAGACAGCCACTGCTGTCTAGGGCGCATGCGCTGTAGACAGCCGCGCGCAGGCGCACTGGGCTCCCCTGCGCATGCGCTGTGATTCGCCGGAGCCGCGAGACCCGGAAGTCGCTCCGGGATCCACGGTAGCGGCAGACATGAAGACGGAGGACCGCTTCGGGGGCTTAGTTCTCAGGTAAGTTATTCATAATGAGCTAAAATGCTATGCATACTAGCTCATTATGCCTTTGCCTTACAGGGTGTGCTTTTTTTTTTTTTTTTTAATTGCCTTTACTTCCACTTTAAGTGCACATTGGGGTTTATTTACTAAAGCTGGAAAGTGCAAAATCAGGCTCACTTCTGCATAGAAACCAATGAGCTTCTAACCCCAGCTTGGGGTTGAATTTACTAAATGCATATAGACTGTGCACTTTGCAAAGTCAAGAAGTTGCAATAGAAGTTGCTCCAGAGCTTAGTAAATGAGCAGAAGCTCTGCCGATTTCCATCATCCAATCATGTGCAAGCAAAAATGCTGTTTTTTTTTTTTTTTTATATTTTCCTTGCATGTGATTGGGTATTATTTCAAAATGAAGCATTCCTTATTTACTACGTCCTGGAGCACCTGCTGAGTGCAATCGCCCTTTGCAAAGTGCACAGTCTATTTGTGTAAGTTGTGTTAGTAAATCTACCCCTTATGAAAACCCACCTTGTGTACAGTTACTCTCCAAGTCTGGGAATTCCTTTTCATGGGGTTAGAGAGCGCAACAATATAAAGTTATAATCGGGTTTTTATATCTTATGTATATAAAACACATTTCCTGTTTTTACTAGACCAATACATGGACTATACTGCATTCTAATTTCCCTAAATATCAGTTTTAGTATATAAAAAGGGTGTCACTTACTATTCCTCATCTTGCACCACAACATCTCAGCAAAGTCCAGATCTCCTCGTTCTGAGAGAAAAGAATGGATGGAACTCTCTACTTCTGCCGCATCACTCTTGACTTTCTAGAATGATATAATAGGAGGAATAAGAATCTAAAAGGCAAATAAACAAATTTGGTGTAGTAATTCATGACGCACCGAAAATGTAGGTCGTTGAAAACGATCGGCCAGAAAATAAGGTTTTCAGCGGTGTGCCAAAAGAAAAACCTTGCAGAGATTAAGCACAGGAGGGATGCCCCATAGTGTAGTATATTAAAAAAAAAAGTATTTTATTCCATATAAAATAAAAGTAAGATGGGTACTCACATAGAAATGAATAACAGGTAGTGTAAAAACCAGCAGCGAGCTCGATGGCGTCACTTCCAGTATCACAGTGCCCGGCGCGTGTCCGTCACGATCACGCGCCGGGCACTGTGATACCGGAAGTGACGCCATCGAGCTCGTTGCTCGTTTTTACACTACCTGTTATTCATTTCTATGCGAGTACGCGTCTTACTTTATTTTATATGGAATAAAATACTTTTTTGCCATCAAGCTCGCTGCTTGTTTTTTGCACTACCTGTTCATTCATTTCTATGTGAGTACCTGTCTTACTTTATTTTATATCGAATAAAATACTTTTTTAATATACTACACTATGGGGCATCCCTCCTGTGCTTAATCTCTGCATATGGCCTATTGGCAAGGCCCTCCCACCCCGGATTTCCCAAAGATTACCACTTAAGGGGGACTCTAACACCGATTATAGGCAGGACACCTATAACAAAAGCCTGGGGCTACTACACTAAGACGGTTACCCTAAAGTTATACACTTATATGCTGTTACCTTACAGCAGTAAGGTAAGGGGACACCCATATATTTAATCAGCACAGAGGAGTTCACAAACCACCCATCACTAGCAGCACCTTCCTGAAGTTTAATTGCCAGCACCTGCACTTTATTTTTACAAGAGTCACTATATGTTTGCACTACATATATTGTTTACAGAAAGAAGGATTTTTATGGACGCTGTGATATATGCTTTTATGGACTTATTTTTTATGCATAAATTATTTTTTGCACGGCCCTTTACTTATTTTTAATTAATTTGCTTTATTAACATTTTTCACTTGGAATATATGCACCTTAGTTCACGTATTGCAAGTCTGGTTATTGCCAACACTGCCTTACCTATACTTTTTTGCACATTGCTCTCTGATATTTTTTACGATTAGCCAGTGCTGTGTTTCTTTCCATCTATTTTTCAGTCTGGTAATTGCCAGCACCTGCTTTTGGGATATTGATTTTATTTCATGCATTAGAAATCTGGCTATTGCTTACACTTATTTTCCTATGTTTTGCTCATCATTGTGATATTATTTGTTCATGATTAACCAGCATCAAGTTGTTTGCTAGTTTGGTTACTGCCGGCACGTACCTCTAAGCCCCTTGTACACACGGTCGGAGATTCCGACAACCAAATCCGTCGGATTTTGTCCGACGGATCTTGTCCGAAACTGTTGCATACACACGGTCGGACAAAGTTGTCGGAAATAGGTGAGAGAAGGAGAATAGATGTGGCGCTATACCTTATTAAACTCACTAAAAAAAATATAAAATATAAAATAAAATTGTACAAATTTTCCAGCTTGCTGGCTAATATTTTTTAAAAACAGCGAGAAACCTTGATGGACTGAATAGTAAAATCAATAGCAAAATCAATAAATGATAAAGTGCTGGGGGTTAATCCTTATTAAATAGTGAATGCAAAGTGAATATAAATTTTCCAGCGTGCTAGTTAGTAAATGCAATAAAACTGTACGGTCCACTCAAATTAGGTAAAGATGAATAGATAAATATTTAGATAAATAATTAGTAAAGCTATCATGAATCAATCAATACTCAATAGTGAAAACTACTAAAGGTGCTTGTGACTGTGATTGTAGCACAACCAAATGAATGGACACAAGGGGAACAATCAAAATTATATAAACGTGAATACTGGTGGGATGGTGGGTGTGAACACACTGTGTCAAATCTCAGAACATGCCAAAAATGTCACAATATTAAAATAGAAAAAATAGAAAATTAAATAAAGATAAAAAATTAAAAATTAAAAAATTAAGTCCAGAAGGTAAAAAGTAAAAAAATCTTGCTGTGACAAGTCAAATGTGAAAGTCCAATTGAATAAAGTTTAAAATTAATATTTAAACATGAAACGAATATTTGATGGTGAGAAAGGTAAGTGAAGAAAGTGACTTCGATATTCGTTCGCAGTGAACATTTGCAGTGAACGTTTATGGATTTTGCTCTCACCAGAGATATGACCCCGTCCGGGGTGGATCAGCCTCCACAGTATAAGCCACTGTGTCGCTTCTTGGGCTGTCTCTGCTGTGCTGCTGGGGAGATCCCTCGTTCTTCCGTGGGGATGTTGTACCTCGTTTACATGTGATAGAAAAGAGGACTGCCCATGGTGTAGTATGTTTGAAACTCAGTTTATTTGAAACAACCTTAAAAATACTCACATTTAGTACGAAAAAAACACGTATTGTATTAAAAGCGTTCGGAACATCCACTCGGCTGACACGCCGTTTGTGCTGAAGGTGTACGCATCTGGCCACGCCCTACGCGTTTCGTCATTCAGACGTCATCTGGAGCTCCAGATGACGTCTGAATGACGAAACGCGTAGGGCGTGGCCAGATACGTACACCTTCAGCACAAACGGCGTGTCAGCCGAGTGGATGTTCCGAACGCTTTTAATACAATACGTGTTTTTTTCGTACTAAATGTGAGTATTTTTAAGGTTGTTTCAAATAAACTGAGTTTCAAACATACTACACCATGGGCAGTCCTCTTTTCTATCACATGTAAACGAGGTACAACATCCCCACGGAAGAACGAGGGATCTCCCCAGCAGCACAGCAGAGACAGCCCAAGAAGCGACACAGTGGCTTATACTGTGGAGGCTGATCCACCCCGGACGGGGTCATATCTCTGGTGAGAGCAAAATCCATAAACGTTCACTGCAAATGTTCACTGCGAACGAATATCGAAGTCACTTTCTTCACTTACCTTTCTCACCATCAAATATTCGTTTCATGTTTAAATATTAATTTTAAACTTTATTCAATTGGACTTTCACATTTGACTTGTCACCGCAAGATTTTTTTACTTTTTACCTTCTGGACTTAATTTTTTAATTTTTAATTTTTTATCTTTATTTAATTTTCTATTTTTTCTATTTTCATATTGTGACATTTTTGGCATGTTCTGAGATTTGACAGAGTGTGTTCACACCCACCATCCCACCAGTATTCACGTTTATATAATTTTGATTGTTCCCCTTGTGTCCATTCATTTGGTTGTGCTACAATCACAGTCACAAGCACCTTTAGTAGTTTTCACTATTGAGTATTGATTGATTCATGATAGCTTTACTAATTATTTATCTAAATATTTATCTATTCATCTTTACCTAATTTGAGTGGACCGTACAGTTTTATTGCATTTACTAACTAGCACGCTGGAAAATTTATATTCACTTTGCATTCACTATTTAATAAGGATTAACCCCCAGCACTTTATCATTTATTGATTTTACTATTGATTTTACTATTCAGTCCATCAAGGTTTCTCGCTGTTTTTAAAAAATATTAGCCAGCAAGCTGGAAAATTTGTACAATTTTATTTTATATTATTTTATATTTTTTTTAGTGAGTTTAATAAGGTATAGCGCCACATCTATTCTCCTTCTCTCACCTATTTTACTGTTCCATCCATCTGGATGGAAACACAATAGAGGCTGCTCTTACCTATATTACACTACATACTCTCTGTATAACAGATTCCATAGCGCACCCTATCCCTCTGTTTTAAAGTTGTCGGAAAATCCGATCTTTCAGAACGTGATGACGTTATTTCGTTACGATGGGACTACGTTCAGGCTAGTAGCCAATAGCTTTGATGTAGGAATTTGATCTGAGCATGCGTGGCACTTTGTCCGATCGCAATTCTCTACACATGATCGGAGTATGTCCGATCGGAGCATTTTGTCGGAAAATATTTCCGGCAAGTTGGAAAATTTGGTCCGACGGATATTCCGATGGAAACAGTCCGACGCAGACCACACACAGTCGGAATATCCGACAAAACGCTCCGATCGGACACATTCGGTCGGAATCTCCGACCGTGTGTACAAGGGCTAATACTGGCCTATTAGGATTCTATACATCTCCATGACTTTATTTTATGTGTATAGCGCACCACTTCTTTTATCTTCATCACATTGGGTTCAGACATTTCCCTCAGTGCGTGCAGCAGTACACGCTTTATAGCCATTTGAGTTGGTGCAGGAATACCCCTCTTGACTAAAAGAAAAACCTTGCTTATCCCCCTTAGCGACAGCCGTACACAAAATTTGCTTTCATGGCTTGAAGGGGTTAAACCGGGGTAATGCCTGCATCAGCTGCAGACATCACCCTGGTACCGTTCTTTAGAGCCAGCGGTTGGCTTTATAGTGATAACAACTGATAACGTCCCACCGAGAGACCCGATCCACGATCAAGCACATCCGCCGGCTAGGCTGAGACTGGAACTAAACACGAAATGGCTTTGATCGAGTTTCCTATGTAAAAACACGGAAGCGACGTCACAATGTCACTTCCGGTTTACTTGGCTGCCAATGGAGCAGAATTTTTAAAAATGATAGTATTCAGAATTGCCGTTTTTGTCCTGTGGACAGATTCTCCCCCCTGAGCTGTGGATCTCTGTAGCTCCTCCAGAGTTACCATGGGACCTCTTGGCTTCTTCTCTGATGAATGCTCTCTTTGCCCGGCTGGTCAGTTTAGGTGGACGGCCATGTCTTGGTAGGTTTGCAGTTGTGCCATACTCTTTCCATTTTCAGATGATGGATTGAACAGAGCTCCGTGAGATGTTCAAAGCTTGGGAGATTTTTTTTTTTTTACAACCTAACCCTGCTTTATACTTCTCCACAACTTAATCCCTGACCTGTCTGGTGTGTTCCTTGGCCTTCATGATGCGGTTTGTTCACTAAGGTTCTCTAACACTCCTCTGAGGGCTTCACAGAACTGCTGTATTTATACTGAGATGAAATTGCACACAGGTGGATTTTATATACTAATTAGGTGACTTCTGAAGGCAATGGGTTCCACTAGATTTTAGTTAGGGGTATGAGAGTAAAGGGTGGCTGAATACAAATGCACCCCACACTTTTCACATATTTGTAAAAAATCAAAAAATATGAAAACCATTTATCATTTTCCTTCCACTTCACAATGATGTGCCACTTTGTGTTGGTCTATCACATAAAATCCCAATAAAATACATTTAGGTTTTTGGTTGTAACATTTCAAGGTGTATGAATACTTTTTCAAGGCACTGTATGCCCGCCCCCCTCCCCTCTGCTGCACATTCACAGAAGCCTTTGTATTTTGGGAATACAAAGGCTTCTGTGAATGGGCAGAAGGACGAGGGCGGGCATAGCAGTTCCAGCAAATCTACTTTTGGAACAGAGACCACAATGAGAAGCTCCTGAGCTCTAGAATTTACCTTACTGAAGCAAAATAAACTTGTCAGATGTGAATAAGAAAGAGAAGTCTTTGAGGCAACAGGCACCTCGTTAGACTTAACTCATGGTATGACTGCGGTTTTTACAAAGAAGCTGAATTCCTGGAATGCAGCTTTAAAACAAATATGGCGACTCCTACATAGAAGCTTATACAAAGTTATTGAGTGAGCAGGGGTTGGAACCTCTATTAGATTATTAGTCATAAAGGGATGGACATGGTCAGCAACAATACTCAGGTAGGTTGTGATGTTTAAACTATGATCAATTGGTACTAAGTGGCCAAAAGTGTGCCAAGAAAATATCCCCCCCCACACCATTACACCAGTGTTTCTCAACCTTTTTTCAGTCAAAGCACCTTTTAAAATTATGGACAGTCTTGAAGCGTCCCATTCTAAAATGTAAAAAACGATTCTAATAGTTTTATATCATGCAGCAGCATCAATACACATAGGACACCCAATGTTACAGGCGATTAATTCTTCCAAAGCAAACACACTTTTGCAAACTAGTACTGACTAGTATTCCAATGTTTCTCTTCTCCTTCAGTTTTTCTCCATCATTTAGCTAATGAGACCCCAAAGCTCATGGAGAGAGGCCAGTGAGGGTCAAACAAGGATGATATGCAGGCAACCGATATCCTCTTTATCAAGTGATGAGGTCATTGGTTGTTAGGTGGTTGGCAGCTAGAAGGTTGAAATAGTGTACAATGAAAACCTGTGGCTTTGTTTAACCCACCCACTGGCTTGTATACAATTTTGGGGCATTTTGCCAAAGCACCACTGAGGAAACCTCGAGGCACCCTGGTTAAAAAAGGCTGCATTCCACACCCCCAACACCGGCCTGAACCGGTGATACAAGGCAGGATGGATCCATGCGCCAAATTCTGACCCCACCATCTGAATTTCGCAGCTGAAATCCAGACTCAGACCAGCCAACGTTTTTTCCACTCTTCTATTGTCCAATTTAGGTGATCCTGTGCCAATTGTAGCCTCAGTTTCCCGTTTTTAGCTGACAGGAGTGGCACCCGTTGTGGTCTTCTGCTGCTGTAGCCCATTCAAGGTTGGATGTGTTGTGCGGTCAGGGATGGTATTCTGCATACCTTGGGTGTAACGAGTGGTTATTTGAGTTACTGTTCTATCATTTCAAAATGAGTCTGCCCATTCTCCTCCGTCATAAACCATGCATTTTCCTCCACACAACTGCCGCTCACTGGATATTTTCTCTTTCTCCCACCATTCTCTGTAAACCCGAGAGATGGTTGTGCGTGAAAATTCCAGAAATATTCAGACCGGCCCGTTTGCCACCAACAATCATGCCACCTTCAAAGTCACTTAAAGTGGCTGTAAATCAGGGGTCTCAAACTGGCGGCCCTCCAGCTGTTACTAGCGAAAATACAAGTCTGCCTGTAGAAGTCATGCTTGTAACTGTCAGCCTTGCAAGGCCTCATGGGACTTGTAGTTCCGCAACAGCTGGAGGGCCGCCAGTTTGAGACCCCTGCTGTAAACCCTGTTACACCGCTTGTACCTACAGGTAAGCCTATAATAAGGCTTACCTGTAGGCACTGTAAACATCTCCTAAACCTACAAGGTTTAGGAGATATTTACCATATACCCTTGCGCCAACGTCACCGACGCATGCACATTGAAGAAACGACCCGCTCGTGCCGTTTTTTTTCAGCAGTCATGCCCGAGGGCTCCCACACGCATGCGGGAGTGATGTCATTGCAGCTCCAGCCAATCACAGCGTCGGAGCCCACGAACCCGGAAATAACTCTGGGAGACATGTCACCGGTCACAGCGGTGTGCGGGGACCTCTACAACCTAAGGTAAGTATTTCATAATGAGCTAGTATGCGATACATACTAGCCCATTATGCCCTGTATTCCAGGGTATTTTCTTTTTAGGTTTACAACCACTTTAAATCCCCTTTCTTCTCCATTCTGATGTTCGGTTTGAACTTCAGCAAGACGTCTTTACCACGTCTCGATGCCTAAATGCATTGAGTTTCTGCCATGTGATTGGCTGATTAGAAATTTGTGTTGCCAAGCGATTGAACAGGTGTACCCAAGAGTGGCTGGTGATGTACTCCCAGTTCTCTGTATCAGTATTGTCAGGGCTGGGCTCAGCCCTTCCTTCTCCGAGCTGGCCGCTCAGCTGTCGGCTAATTGCCAGCTCCTATCTCTCTCCACTGTTAGGCCTCTTTCACACGGACTGTCCGTTCAGGTCCGCCTGTCAGTTTTTTTTTTTTAGGCGGACCTGGATGGACACTCCACAGACCTCTATGGAGCGTTGGATGTCAGCAGTGACATGTCCGCTGACATCCGACCCGCTCCAAAAAAAAAGCGTGATGGAGGAAAAACCTACTTTTCCATCCGCCTGAGGATCGGGTGACCACAGACTCTATGGTCCATCCTCATCCGATCCCCCATAGGGGAGAGCAGCGCTCTGACAGGTCCATCCCTTCACAGTGTTCAGAGACGGACCTGTCATCTTCCTGCTCAGCGGGGGATCGACAGAGTGATCCCCCGCTGAGCAGAGCAGGCTCCGTACACGGACACGTCCGTGTGAAGGAGCCCTTGCTCTGTTGATATCCTGCTCGTCAATCCTGCCTACTTAAAGTGGTTGTAAACCCTTACAGACCACTTTGACCTACAGGTAAGCCTAGATTAAGGCTTACCTGTAGGTCCAAGAAATATCTCCTAAACCTATACGGTTTAGGAGATATTTGCAAAAAGACAGGCACCGCTGTGTACAGCGCATGTGCCGTAGACAGCGACGCACAGGCACACTGAGTATGCCGCTAACGGCGATATGCCATTAGTGGCGGCTCCCGTGCGCATGCGCAGGAGTGACATCATCGCGGCTTTGGCCAATTACAGCGCCGGAGCCATGATACCCAGAAAGAAGATGGACGCTCCGTGGAAGAGGGGACAGCGGTGACATCACTGGCTCCTGTGTCAGGTAAGCGACACATAATGGGCTACTATGCGATGCATAGTAGCCCATTATGCTTTACCTTTGCAGGGAAACAAAGAGGAAGTAAACCCGTCAGGGTTTACTTCCTCTTTAAGTTGTCCAGTCCAGAGGAGCTCTGCCTTCGCCTTGGTCAACATTACAGAAACGATCTCCTGCGATCCTTTGCAAGACTTGCTTGGCTGACATCCCTTCTGGCTCCAGATCCTGCTTGCTGTTCCACTACACTGATTCCTGACTTCTGGCTTGGCTGACTATCCGTTCCGGTTACTGAACTTTGGCTATGTTTTGACTATTTGTTCTTTTTATTTTTATTATTAACCACTTCAGACCCAGGCCAATTCTGACATCTCTCCTACATGTAAAAATGCTAATTTTTTTGCTAGAAAATTACATAGAACCCCCAAACATTATATGTTTTTTTAGCAAAGACCCTAGAGAATACAATGGCGGTCATTGCAACTTTTTATCTCGCACGGTATTTGCGCAGCAATTTTTCGAACGCGTTTTTTTGCGAAAAAAAAACTGTTTCATGCTTAAAAAAAAAAAAAAACAGTAAAGTTAGCCCAATTTTTTTGCATAATGTGAAAGAGGAGGATACGCCGAGTAAATAGATACCCAACATGTCACGCTTCAAAATTGCATGCGCTCGTGGAATGGCGCCAAACTTTGGTATTTAAAAATCCCCCAAATTTTTTTACTGGTTACATGTTTTGGGTTACAAAGAAGGTCTAGGGCTAGAATTATTGCTCTCGCTCTAACGTTCGCAGGGATACCTCACATGTGTGGTTTGAACACCGTTTTCATATGTGGGCGGGACTTACGTATGCGTTCGCTTCTGTGTGCGAGCTCACGGGGACAGGGGCGCTTAAAATTTTTTTTTTTTTTTATTGTTAATTTTTTTTTTTTTTGTTTTACACTTAAAAAAAAAAAATTTTTAAAAAATTGATGACTTTTATTCCTATTACAAGGAATGTAAACATCCCTTGTAATAGGAATATGGCACAATCGGACCTATTTACAGTGAGATATGGGGTCAATAAGACCCCATATCTCACCTCTAGGCTGGGAATAATAAAAAAAAAAAAAAACGAACGATCATGGCTTCCTAGCCAGATCGGCGCCGTTAATTTGAATACCGAGGCCGGGCATGACATCATAACATCGTGCCCGGCCTCCGAACGATCATAGAGACTCCGGGGACAATCTAGTCTGCCGGAAATCTCTATGATCACATGCTGGGGCCGGCGGATCCTGTGACCGACTCACCGATGGAAACGGTGAGTCGGTAGAAGCACCGGAGGGCGGCGGGAGGTGGCGTCCCCTCCCGCCGCCCGTAAGAACGATCAAGCGGCGGAACAGCCGCTATGATCCTTCTTATGGTGTAGGGAATCGCCGGCTGAAAACGGCAATATCTGAATGATGTCTGTGGACTCAGGCATCATTTAGATATAACCAGCGAAACCCCATGACGTCAATAGACGTAGTGCGGGTCTCAAGTGGTTAAACGTTAAGTGTGATTTAACTGTACTTCCATCTCAACCTGATTTCATGGTTTCTGACAAGTATCCATGCCGATTATATAAAGATGTAGGGGGGTGCTTGTATTATGGGGTTTATTACCTGCGTTCAGTTACTCACAAGTACCTGTGCACTTTGATAATCCAGACAGCGCCGATTATATTTCTGCTTTCTTCGGATTATGAATGACAGCTGAACACAGCGATAAACGTGTAATTATGGGTGGCTATGCTCCAGTAGCATGACCCGAATAGAGAGCTTAGCTTTGCAGCACTTGAAGAGTTAACAAGTAGTCAGCACAGCACTTAAAATGGCTTAGTCACCTGTTTAAGAGCAATACATATGAAAAATGCCTGAAAGATATTAAGTGTCCCCATCCATCATGTGTGCTGAGAGAAAGGGGGCATACATAATACATGAGCGCAGCAGAATGACTGGGAAATCGTTTTATCAAAGCTGTTTGGATACACCGTTCAACCCTCGAGAGTAAATCCTCAGCAGTCTACGAGCAACAGACCTCGACATGAAACGATTTGCCCGCTTGTTGTTTCCTGGCTTTCTATCAATTTTTATTTAGGTTTCCTTTTTTTTTTTGCACCCTGGGGCAAAGTAGCTGAATTGTGCAATCGTAATGTGCATCACTCAGTGTAATTGCCATGTTTAATAATTGGAATATTACTCCTGAGTATTACCTATATCAGCATGCGGCTAGGAGCAAGGGAACGGCTTTGTAGTAACCTTGTCATAAAGCGTACACCCTTTCATTGCCAGAGCCCAGCAGACAACCTGCTCATTAGTGTCAGGGATTCTTACCTCCGCTTCTTTCTTAGGTGCGGGATTATTAACCCCATCCAGTTTATTCTTTAATTCTGGAAAGAATAAAATAATAGCTATGAAATTAGAGAGGATGGCATAGCCAAAAACAAAACAAAAAAAAAAACACAACATTTTATTACAAACAGGCTAAACTAACAACCTTGACAATGTTGTGCTATCACTGACAGCTCTGGGTCTTGTACCAATGATCGGGGGCTGGGAAGACCCGCTCTCGATCACATGGTCACTGTGAAAGCCTGAAAGTGGTCAGTCACAGTACAGCCCACCCTTGTACTCTTTTTTTTTTTTTCCTCTTGAATGGGGAAAACTTACATTGAATCTCTTTCTCCTTGCTAGAGGAGAAAAATGTAAAGCAAAAAAAAAAAAAATTATTAACCACTTGCTGACCAGCGCACGACGATGTACGTCGACAGAATGGCATGGGCAGGCAAATGGGCGTACATGTACGTCCCTTTAAATTTGCCGCCCTGCCATCGGGAGCGCGCCCCCGTGAGTCCGGTCGCGGGACCCGCGGACTCGATCGCCGCGGGCATCCCCGCGATCGTCTCACGGAGCGGCCGAATGAAGAAATGCCGTTGTAAACAACATTTCTCCATTCTGCCTAGCAACTAGTGACGCTGATCTCTGCTCCATGTGATTGGAGCAGAGATCAGTGTTCACTAAATGAAAGCCCAACCCCCCCCCCCCCCCCCACAGTTAGTAACACATCCCTAGGAACACTTAACCCCTACACTGCCATCCACTGGTTAACCCCTTCACTGCCAGTGTCATTTACACAGGAATCACTGCATTTATATAGCAGTGATTACTGTATAAATGACAATGGTCCCAAAAATGTGTCAAAAATATCCGATGGGTCCCCCACAATGTCGCAGTCACAATAAAAATCGCTGATCGCCGCCATTACTAGTAAAAAAAAAAAAAAAAAATTAATAAAAATGCTATAAAACTATCCCTATTTTGTAAACGCTATAACTTTTGTGCAAACCAATCAATGGCTTACTGCGATTTTTTCTACCAAAAATATGTAGAAGAATACGTATCGGCCTAAACTGAGGGAAAAAAATATTTTTTTATATATTTTTGGGGGATATTTATTATAACAAAAAGTAAAAAATAATGCGTTTTTTTTCAAAATTGTCGCTCTATTTTTGCAAAAAATAAAAACCGCAGGGGTGATCAAATACCACCAAAAGAAAGCTCTATTTGTGGGAAAAAAAGGAAATCAATTTTGTTTGGGAGCCACGTCGCACGACCGCGCAATTGTCAGTTAAAGCGACACAGTGCCGAATCGCAAAAAGTGGTCTGGTCTTTGACCAGCAAAATGGTCTGGTCTGAAAGTGGTTAAAGAGGAACTGTAGTCTGCTCACATAATTTGTAATAAAAACATCTTTGCCATTCTGAAGCTTCCCTCCAACCACTTTGCAAATTTTTTTATATATACTTTATATTGTAAAGCGCTGCATAAATTGCTGCCGCTATATAAATCTTGAATAATAATAATAATAATCTGATTCTGTGGTTGCCAAATATGCTGCAGAAATCTCCCTCCATTGAGTCTGGCTGTAGCCATTTTAACTGTGGGCAGCTGAAGCTGCTGCCTGTTCACTTCCTGGATTTACAGAGGCACACCTCCAGCTCTGCGGCTCTCATTGGCCCTCTTACAACTCATACCCCCCTCTATTCCTGGCAAACTCTCACGAGAGAGAGAGAGAGAGAGAGAGACAGAGAGAGAGAGAGAGCTTTGTATGATGTCATAAGCCTAGGCTAATGACCAGACAGGAAACAGGAAGTGGGCAGTATAAGGGATTTACTGGCAGAAAAAAAATGTTTTACTATCCAAAGTTAAAGCAACAAGGGCAGAAGATTTAAAAGATGGAAAAATGAAAAAAAAAAAGACTGAAGTCCCACTTTAAATCAAAGAAAACATTTATGAAATACTTAAAGTGACACTTAGGCCCCGTTCACACCTATGCGAATTAGATGCGACTTACACCACATCCAATTCGCAGGACATTTCAAAATACATTCATTTTAATGAGGCTGGTTCACATAACTGCGGTGCATTTGCACTCCGCATTGCACAAAAAACGTGTGCGTTTTCTAGGCAGTGCAGACCGACTCAGGTGCGAATTCAGGCCCATTATCTTCTATGGGCACGCATCTGATTCGCAGATGTGTTCCCTTGTGAACAGGATAAAATACTGATGCAATCCGGAGCCGATACTGAAGAAATCCTGAGCAGATATTGATCAAAAACTGACATGAAACGCTGAACAACTGAGTTTTCTCTTTGCAGGAAAACCTGAGCTTCAATTCGCACCACACATGCGTGAGCCCAGGCTAAAGCTTTGTTTTTTGTTTTTAAATAACAAACATATCATACTTACCTCCACTGTGCAGCTTGTTTTGCACAGAGTGGCCCTGAACATCCTCTTCTGGGGTCCCTTGGTGGCTCTCGCGGCTCCTCCCCACATTAGATAACCCCCTAGGAGAAGTGCTCTCCCGAGGGGGTTACCTTGCGGGCGTGTCCCCGAGTCATTCATTCAGCGTCCATAGAAGCCGAATGAATGACTAAAATGTATGAATCAAATTGGATTTGATTGACAGCAGCGGGGGCCAATGGCTGCGCTGCTATCAATCCATCCAATCAGGACCTGGAGACACCGGCTTTTGTTGGTGTGCTCGTCCTCGAGACGAAATAGAGGGCGGGTACAGGTAAGTTAAACGAGGGTTCGAGGGGCAGCATTACAGGAGGTTTTTCACCTCAATGCATTGAGGTGAAACACCTCGAAGGTTTACAACCCCTTTCATCACTTCAGCTCCAGAAGAATTATCCCCCCTCTTCATGACCAGGCCATTTTTTTTGCAGTTCAGCACTGGGCTACTTTAACTGGCAACTGGCTTGGTCATGCACCACTGTATTCAAATGCAATTTTTGTCCTTTTTTTTTTTCCACACAAATATAAAGCTTTCTTTAGGTGATATTTGATCAACACTGTTGTTTTTTTTATTATAGAAATGGAAAAAAAAATACCAAAAATTCTGAGAAAAAATAAATAAATTTTGCTATAAAACATCCAATAAAAAATAAATTAAAAAAACACACACACACACACACAACACAAAAAAAATCTAAGTTCTTCATAAATTTTGGCCTAAATGCATTCTGCTACATGTCTTTGATAACAAAAAAGTGTTTGATTGGTTTGCGTAAAGGTTAAAGTGCCTACAAACTATGGTATATATACTGGAATTTTTTTTTTTTTATACTTCTAATGGCAGTGATCAGCGACTTATAGTGTGGCTGTGATAGTTCAGCAGGCAATCTGATAACTGAAGCTGGGGGATTTAGCTAACTGACACTGAAATCACCAGTAACACTAATAAAGTGATCATTGATAATAATAGACACTGTCACTGTACTAATGAGACTGTCTAGGAAGGGGTTAACATCAGGGGCGATCAAAGGGTTAAACGCGTGCCTAACAATGTGTAATGTGTGTGTAATATGTGCTGTTTTTACTAAGTAATGCGCCAGTTTTTTACTCCCTGCTTAGCAGGGAGAAAAAATAAAAATAAAAACAGCACATTGCTACTGTCACTGTGTTGTTTACCTACACAGGGCTCTCTTCTGTCATTTACTCAGCCAAATGTGGTACTGCACACCCCAGTGGCTTGAATCTGGCTTGTCTTGCGAGGAAACGCTCGCAAAGTGAGTCAGGATTTTTTTTTTTTTTTTTAAATAGCTCGTATTGCGAAACGCTTGTAAACCACTTTACTCGTAATCTGAGATTCTACTGTACCGCCAAAAGAAAGCTCCATTTCTGTGAACAAATATAAAATTTTGTTTGTGTACATTGTTGCATGACCGCGTTTTTTTTCCAAAGCAGCGCAGTGCTGAATAGCAAAAAAAATGGCCTGGCCCGGTAAAACCTGTCAGAGGTCAAGTGGTTAAGATCTGTCTGGTAAACTTATCAACGACAAGTACTTCTTTAACTGCCGGTCAGGAAAATGATCTGCCATTTCTGGTCGCAAAGACACAAAAAAGATATAGGAGATATAATCACCATTCAAATGTTCCTGCACCATCTCCACAGCGGACTTTGATTCGGAGGTCTCTGGCCATTCTGTTACTCCGGTTCTTAATCCTTCAGACAAAACCTGACAAGACATTATTTCAGACACTTCCTTAAAGAAACACAATACAAACTACTTTGCGAAAAAGCTGCTTACTAAACAAAAAAAATCAATAAAAAAATAAATAAAAAACAATTAAACACTAAAAAAAGGTAGCCAAAATCAAAAACAGAAAAAAAAAAAAATCAGCAAAAGGGACATAATGTACAGTCAGAATTTGTCCCTTATGCAGATTTCCTATTCTGTTAGTAGCAATCCTCCTCCACCCTCAGAATTTTGGATTTGCAAGCCTGCAGATTTTTTAAAACCCCGTTTTTCATGGAGATCTTCAGAGGTTCAGGCAGCTAAAAAAAAAAAAAAAAAAAAAAAAAGGAAAACGATTTGTGCATGGAAGGCACAAGAAATACTGTGAGGGACATATAGTGTGTTCGTAGTAGACAGGAGACCTTCAACAAAACCAACAGTTGAAAGGGTCCGAGTGTAGTCCAGGGTTTTCTTTGGTATCAGATACTGTTATTAAGGCGCAAAAAGGGGCAAGGAAGGCAATATGGTGGTAGAGATGATAGACGTGTAGAACTCAAATTACACTGGACTAGTTGGCCGCTCCTCCGTTAGTCTCTCGGCACAACCGCCAGGTTAGTACCTCTTCAGGATCCTCAAAAAAGTGGACCCAGTCATCTATTTCCACTCGGAGGCGGGCAGGGAACAGCATTGAATATCTTAGATATTGAATTTGCAAGCGCCGTTTAACATCTGTAAAAAATTCTTGCAGTGACGTTGCACTTCCACCGAGAAGTCCGGAAAGACTTCCACTTTGTTGTTCCCAAAGGGGATATTTCCTTTCTCTCTGGCAAGCGGAAGCGCCATATTGCGGTACTTATAGTTAAGAAGTTTAGCTATGAAGGTGCGAGGAGGGGCGCCCGGTGGTGGAGGCCTTGCCGGCATGCAGTGGGCCCTCTCTACCGCAAAAGTAGGGGAGAAGGCCTCGCGGCCTTAAGTAGCATTGAGTAGTTGCTCCAGGAACGTCATCGGGTCTCTTGCTTCAGCTCCTTCCGGAAGCCCAATGAAACAGTGGTTGCATCTTCTGATCCCATTTTCCATATCGTCTTGCCGGTGTCTTGTCAAATAGCATCCTCCATCAGATAGTGTCCCCTGCGTACTGCTAAAATTCACAACCCTGTGTCCGCTTGGATGGTGGGGCTACCACCTCCACTCACGGCGCAGGCGCCGTTCAGCTTCGGAGATTTTCCGAAGCTTCGTCTGCTCCGCACTGCGCATGCGCAGTACGGAGTGGACACTATGTGATGCCCGGACTCTATACGGCAGAACACCGGCATGCAGTGGGGCCTCTCTAACGCAAAAGTGAGGAAGAAGTCCTCACAGCCGTAAGTAGTTTCGAGTGATCGCTCCAGGAACGTCATCGGGTTTCTTCCTTCAGCTCCTTCCAAAAGCCCAGTGAAACGGTGGTTGCATCTTCTGAGCCTATTCTCCATATCGTCTTGCCTTGCCGGCATGCGGTGAGCCCTCTCTACCGCAAAAGTGGGGGAGAAGGCCTTGCGGCCATAAGTATTGATAAGTAGTTGCTCCAGGAACATCGTTGGGTCTCTTATTTGAGCTCTTGCGGGAAGCCCAATGAAACAGTGGTTGCATCTTCTGAGCCTATTCTCCATATCGTCTTGCTTTTGTACCAGCTGACTGATCTGAAGTTGCATGCGTTCAGAGACCGTCTGTAAAAGGCGAGAGCGCCTTCCACACCGCTTACCCTGGTCTTGGAGTTTTGACCCGTTCCTGGAGTTTCTGCAAGTCTTGACGGATAAGTGATATATTAACTTTCACCTCTTCAATTTTTATCATCAACCTGGTTTGACAAGATGCGATAGCTTCTAGTACCTTAGCTATATAACTTCCCACCAAGTCGGTCTCTCCTGCTGTAGCGCCGCCATCTTCCCTAGAAGTATCTTTATCTTGCCGACAAAAACTATCCAATTTAGCCCCAGCCTCTGTGGATTTTTTTGGATGGGGACATGTTGAGGCAGGATGATGGATCACCTCCAGAATAGATCAAGCCCAAGCAGGAGTTTGTTGGGTCACTGGATCAGCAAAACAGGAGATCTAGCAAGCATAGCTCTGCACTCTCATGTGCTACAGTGTAGGATGTGTGTGCAGAGCTCTGCTTGCCAGATCTCCGGTTTTGCTCATATTGTGACCCTACAAACTCCTGCTTGGGCTTGATCTACTCCAGAGGGATCCCCCATCCTACCTCAACATGTCCCCACCCAAAAAAATAATAATAAAAAAAAAAAAAAAAAAAAAAACACGGACACCAGGGCTAAATTGGATAGTTTTTGTCAGCAAGATAAACCTACAGGCCACACCCCTTTCACAGGGAGCTTTTTTATTTATTTTTTTTTATTTTTTTTTAATAGGCATTTATTTGTTTCAATTTCTTTTCCCCTTCCTGTCAGTAGGGTCCTTAAATGCCAGAGCCCCTTCTACCAGAATCGTGGTTACTTTATTTAACCTGGATACTGGGGGTCCACAACTGGGGGAGCTGACCATTTTTTAAGGAGGCTCTCTTCAAAGGGGTACCGCACCGCCATTCTTTTTGGGACCAAAAAGGTCCGTTGCGGGCTTCCCCATTCCTTGTATATGAACTTATAAAAATAAGTAAGATATGGAAACACCTTGGGTGTATGGGCTGGCTTACGGGACCCAAAAGGGACTGCCACCTCAGCAGAGGATCCTGTTGCATTCTGTATTTTCAGGGTGCTCCAACTAGCGCTTTTTCCTGCACTGACCCAGACACGGAATCATCCTCACTGTCCGAACGGTCCTGGTCAGCGTCCTCTGACACATCAGAACAGGGGCCGCCAGTCAACATGGGGCCCGATCCTAAAGCTCTCCCCAGAGGAGGTGGGGGGGATGGGCAGGGGGCGTTTTTTCACCCCCCTTGTGCCCGCACGCCACCTCCACCCTGGCAACGAATGCGTCAAGGACCACCGACAAAGCGTCCAAAGGCACTGCACTGTTCTGTTTGCAGGTGAGCCAGTTGCAATTGCAGGAAGTTCTGGGAAGAAACGCCAGCGTCTGCCACCCTTGGGGACTTAGGACAAGGTGCTCAATCCCACACTCCTAGCGGCTAACAGACTGAGGGGCCCCACCGCAGGACTCCCCACCCTGACCGAGTGGTGCGCCGCAATGTGTCAGCTCACAAGTGTCCAAGAATAAAAAACGCGCTGTTCTGAGGCACAGAAACCAGCTCTGGAGAGAAAAAAACACGCTAAGGCTACAAGAAAATGGCCGCCGGGCATCCTTGTATTGAAAAAAGCACAGGTAAAATGGCCGCCGGACTGAGAAAATGGCTGACGATTATCCTTCTCACAGAGGCCAACAGAAAATGGCCGACAATCATGCTGAGAGTACACTGAAAATGGCGGCAGTCAGCGATATGGCGGCAACACATGCAGAGCCCACAGACACCAGCAAGAGACAGATGACAGCCCAGGGACACAGACAGCCAGCACAGTCCCCAATCAAGGATCAGAGACCCCCGGGGGACCCCCAGCCCAGGTGCACACACCACACTACAGCCCAGTCATGCAGCATCCCCCACGGGGAGAGGGAATACAAGGACAGGGAGAGAGAAAAGGGAGAAGAGGGACCCCCTAATCGACCTCCCAGCTGCTCTGTCCTGCCGAGACAGGGAGAGCTGTATTTACCATGCAGACGAGCTGGAGGCATTCCATCACAGACCCACACCCGAGCAGTACGGGGTGGCTGCAGGCCACGGCACACTGTGACAAAGACATCCGTAGTCCGGCCATATGTGTGCCCCGGAGCATTGATCTCACCGGCCACCCCTGGAGCCTGAGGGGCATGTTGTGGCCGACCCAGCGCATAGCTAGGGTCTGCACACGCTCGATGGCTAGGCTGCGGAGACAAGGATCTATATTTATCCAGCCTGTCACCCAGCCGGCTGTTGATAGAAGATCACAGGATCAATATCTTGCGCAAGAGGCAAAAATCCAGAAAAAAAATTTGATGGCATTATACAATCCTGCCTTGTTGCTAGGATGTTGCTAAGAGACTCCTACCTCTTACTGTCAACTCCCACCATCACAGAGAGAAAGAAGTATGCCTACCAGTAAAAACTCAAGCTCCTTATACACGGGGTAGACAGGACTTCTGGGATCTCCGGATTCTACCATGATGTTCTAGAAAATGACAAAGAAATGGAAGGCATGTTGGAAAATCAAAGAGAAAATACTGTGTAATAATGGCGAGTACATATTTTGACCTATTACAACAGAGTTTGCATTAAATCAGAACTCCACCCCCCCAGGTGCCAAATATGGCAACGGAGGGGGGAGGAAGCAAACAAGTGGAGCTTCCCCTTTTGGGTGGAGCTTCGCTTTCCAGGTTTTGAGTCTTTTTCCAGGTTTAATATACAGTGATATCTTGGATTGCGAGCATAATTTGTTCCAGAAGAATGCTTGGAATCCAAAGCACTCGTATATCAAAGCGAGTTTCCCCATAAGAAATAATGGAAACTAATGATTAGTTCCACAAGCACAGCTGATGTATGCACTACTTTATCTGGCCAGAGGTGGGGGGGTGGGGCTGGGGCACTGGTGAATGTAGTACTGTATGTGGCCAGAGATGCCGGGGCGCTGGTGTATGCAGTAATGCATGTGACCAGAGATGCGGGGGGCGCTGGTGTATGCAGTAATGCATGTGGCCAGAGGTGCGGGGGCGCTGGTGTATGCAATACTGTATGTGGTCAGAGGTGCGGGAGCGCTGGTGGCTCCTGGGCTTCCTGGAGAAGTCAGAGATGCGCAGAGACACTTGGGAACTGTTAAAACTTTTGAGTGCTCCGACGCATGTTACACACGCCCCACCCAGCTGGGAGCATCTCAGAGTGTCTCCACAAAGCGATGGGAGCAACCAGCGCCCCCGAAACCTCTGGCCACATGCAGTACTACGTACACCAGTGGCTTTACTACATGGATTGTACTGCTCGCATATCAGGTCAAAATTTTGAAAACATTTTACTCATCTTTAAAAACGCTAGTATACCGTGTTACATGCAAACCGAGGTATTACTGTATAGTGAATGATTTATGCTGAATGATATACCATACCAATGTGGCTGCAGATGTCAATGGTGGGATCTGCAAGATCGTGTCCACTCCGTTCCAAACAAAATCCACTGTGACATTAGTTTGTGATTCTATAATAGAGCTTTCCACTGTGCTAAATAAGTCATACTGAGCAAATCCTCTTGTCTGCATCTAGGAAGGAAAAAGAAAGTATGGGAAAGATATTAGACAATGCAACTAAAATCGTCCACTTAGATTCACCCCGACTTGTCCATGTTTTGTTTCAACTTGACCCTTCCTTCTAGATTGTAAGCTCTGACGAGCAGGGCCCTCTGATCCCTCCTGTATTGATTTGTATTGTAAGTGTACTGTCTGCCCTCATATTGTAAAGCGCTGCGCAAACCGTTCGCTATATAAATCCTCGGCTATTTTCGGCCACATTCGGCCGTTCTCTGCGGCTTTCAGAAAGCTGAAAGCCGCAGAGAACGGCCGAAAATAGGCAAGAAGGGCCGAAAATACCCGAAAGCCACAAAGAATGAGCGCCGCCGAGATACACAGGACATCCACTCTGTATCTCGGCGGCGGCATTTTTAAAATGGCAAAGACACTGACAAGCCTGCAAATAACTGACAAGGCTGCAAGCGACTGACAAGGCTGCAATGCAAGGCTGCAAATGACTGACAAGGCTGCAATGCAAGGCTGCGAATTACACCGATAAGCCTGCATTGATGGCATTTAAATGTAAGTTTTTTTCCTTTAACTTCCCTCCTAAAAGTTATATTCTTTTAAATTCCATCCTAAACTTGGGGTGCGTGTTATACGTCGGCGCGTGTTATACGCTGATAAATACGGTATATGCTAAATTTCAAGAAGATTGGATAATATTTAGAGGTTGCACACTTTGATTCGTTTTGTTAATTACTTTTATTGGGAAAACGAGAAAATCACAAACTTAAAATACTATTAAAACTATAAACTAAGATTAACCCTTTCATGACTAAGCCTATTTTTGGAATTTGGTGTTTACAAGTTAAAATCCATATATTTTGCTAGAAAATTACTTGGAACCCCCAAACATTATATATATATATATATATATATATATATATATATATATAATTTATATATTATTATTTTTTTTCAGAGACTCTAGAGAATAAAACGGCGATTGTTGCAATATTTTATGTCACACGGTATTTGCGCAGCGGTGTTTTAAACGCAACTTTTTGGGAAAAGGGACACTTTCATTAATAAAAAAAAAAAAAAAACAGTGAAATTAGCCCAATTTTTTTGTGTAATGTGAAAGATAATGTTACGCCGAGTAAATAACTACCAAACATGTCACACTTTATAATTGCGCGCACTTGTAGATTGACGACAAAGTACGGTACCTAAAAATCTCAATAGGCGACGCTTTAATTTTTTTTACGGTTACCAGGTTAGCGTCACAGAGGAGGTCTAGTGCTAGAATTATTGCTCTCGCTCTGACGATCGCGGCGATACCTCACATGTGTGATTTGAACACCGTTTACATACGCGGGTGCGACTTCCGTATGCGTTTTATTTGCTTCGCGAGCTCGCGGGGACGGCGTGCGCTTTAAAAAATTTTTTTTAATTTTTTAATTTATTTTATTTTAAAATGACTAAATTGTTTTAAAAAAAAATAAAATAAATGATCACTTTTATTGCTGTCACAAGGAATGTAAACATCCCTTGTGACAGTAATAGGTGGTGACAGGTCCTCTTTATGGAGGGATCGGGGGTCTAAAAGACCCCCCACCCCTTCCTTACACTTGAATGTATTCAGATCGCTGAAAACGGCGATTCTGAATACCGAATATTTTTTTTAAACCGGCGCCATTGGCAGCCGAGTAAATAGGAAGTGACGTCATGACGTCGCTTCCGTGTTTACGATGAGGAGACTGGAACGAAGCCGATTACAGCTTCGTTCCAGTTCCTCCGCAGCAGCCGGAGGCGTCGGATCACAAATCGGTGCTCCCGATCGAGCGGGAGCACTGGTAACAGCGGCGGGAGGGGGGGGGACGTCCCCTCCCGCTCCTCCGGCATAACAGCCGAGCGGCTTTTAGCCGCATCGGTTGTTATGCCTGGATAGCCAATCGCCTGCTGCAAAAAACGGTACCGGGATGATGCCTGCAGGTGCGGGCATCATCCCGGTATAACCCCCGGAAGCCGAGTACGCACATCTGTGTACGCTCGGCGGGAAAGGGTTAATAGGTAATATGATAGGCAAAACATGTGTTATATTAATCAACTTTGAACGATACAATCCCTTTGTTTTGTTCGCTTGGTGACGACTTTTTTTGTGATGCTCGACGATCCTCAACAAGAATTGTTTTTGTTGTTCATCTCTGACCAATTCAATATACCTTTTTATCAGAGCAATTCCTCTTTCTGCGGTATCATTGACAACCTTAAGAGCGTTCACATGGCTTCTTAGAGAATCACTGCAGTATTCTGTCACGTCATGGACCCCAAACAATTCAAAGAACGTCTTTGTTTTATTAGTAACGAAATGGCTCGGGTCTTTTCCTTCAAAAACCATGTTTTTACCCTCTATTCATTTCACTTCCTATTTCTTTGCAGGTTTGGTTTCAAAATTTTTAGTCATATTTTCCTTAACAGCCTGTGTAACATAACATGCCTCAACATACATATATACTACCTGAAGGACCAATGTATTGAAATATATGGCTAATACCTATTAGTACAAGTTTATTAAATATACATAAATGTACATATAGTATATTATACATACAGTATGTTATAAATTCAGTTTTAAGGCTACTGCTGTTTGTGAGTGAAAAATAAAAAAGTTATTTAAAGCGGAACTAAACCCAGCGATTTAATAGTTTCATAAAATCAATAAGAGCAAATTCACACTATATTCGGTGACAGACGTTTTACGGCATGGTAAAAACGTCTGTCACCACAGGGACACAATAGAAACAAAATTTTTCCACACATAGTCCCATTCACACTGCAATACAGCCCAGCGCTGCAGAGTGCTGCAATAAAATGCAAACATGCTGCATTTTATCACAGCGTGCCGGCCCAAATTGCTCCATTGCATTGCTCCACCTGAAATTGCAGTGAACTAATCGCCAGACTGCTCTGCGATGACTGAGGACCAGTGTGATATCACCTTTACATTCCCAGGATGCCAGCACAAATCAGCAGATCTTGGGCGAAATGCCTAAATCCTGAAGACTGTCAATACACGGTCTGTCTGTACCTCTGATATGGACTGGCAGGAAAAAATCAATGAACTACCAAGGTGCTCAGAGTTCATGGAGAGCTACAAACCGCAATGGCTGACGGTACTTGTAGTCTCCTTATACACAGGAAACTGTGAATGATTGATGCGGCCGTGTGGGGGAGAAGCTTTCAAATGGTGACAGTGGGTGTGCGGATAAGACCCCCCCCCCCCCCATCCACTGTCACAGGGAGGGAAGTACTGGTGGTGGGTGTAACATGCTCCTAAAAGGTGAACTTATCCTTCAATCCGTGAAAGCATCTGTCAGTATAATAGTTCAGACCCCTGGAACGTTCTTTTGATGGACAGGTTGGACTGCTTAAAAATAAAGTGTTTATATATATATATTCCATCAAAAGAGATAGAAATGAGTTCCACTTAGGAGCAGATTATACCAGCACTCCCCTCCCTGTGACGGTGGATGGGGGGGGGCTTCTCCCCATATCTACTGTCACCATTTGAAAGCAGCAAGGCTGTGTATGGCTCTGCCAATAAATATAAAAAAAAATTATAATATATATATATATACATACATATACACACATACACACATTTTTTTTTTTTATATATATTTATTGGCAGAGCCAAAAAAAAAATATATATATATATATATATATATATATATATATATTTTTTTTTTTTGGCTCTACCAATAAATATAATATATATATATATATATATATATATATATATATATATATATATATAAAAAATTTTTTTTTTTTTTTTAGATATATTTATTGGCAAGCCATACACAGCCTTGCTGCTTTTCATATGTCGACAGCGGGTGTGGGGAGAAGCCCCCCCTCATCCACTGTAACAGGGAGGGGAGTGCCGGTGTAATCTGCTCCTAAGTGGAACTCGTTTCCATCTCTTTTGATGGACTGCCTATATAAAAAATAACACTAAAATATTGTGTGAGAATATTATATACACACACACACACACACACACACAAGCAAGGGTTGTTCAAAAAGTTTATGCACTTTAATATATTTGTTGGAGTTAAAAAAAAATATATAAAGTGTGGAAACTTTTTTAATAGCTCTTGTGTATATGTGAAATTAAATTATGATATCCTCCACAGCCAGAATAATTTGTAATTCATTCGATCTATGACAGTAGTAAAAATACAAAAGAGAGCACTTGGTAAACGATGAAAATCAGGAACTCACAGCGGATGAGTGATGTCTCTCTTTGTGTGATCTCTTCAGGGCTTCTAAGCTTGGGAATGAGGTTTTGTCTGTGGTCGGGCCTGTGAATGAACATCAAGATTAGTACAAGGAGTATAACAAATCCCCTCTAATTAATATTTATAACAAATTAAACATGTGAATTGCATTATATCCTCTCATGAATATAAAGTGGTAAACCTGTGGCAAATATAGAAATCCAGTTACTGTAGTCTGAAAATGACTTTACATTGTGATTATTGTACCCTCCTGACGAGGCGGCACACTGAACCTTGTAATATAGGTATCAGATGGTCAATATTGACCACTTCACGCCCAGGCCAATTCTGACATTTCTCTCCTACATGTAAAATTCCTAATTTTTTTGCTAGAAAATTACATAGAACCCCCAAACATTATATATGTTTTTTTAGCAAAGACCCTAGAGAATACAATGGCGGTCTTTGCAACTTTTTATCTCGCATGGTATTTGCGCAGCAATTTTTCGAACACGTTTTTTTCAGAAAAAAAAAAACAGTTTCATGCTTAAAAAAATAAAAATAAAAATCAGTAAAGTTAGCTAATTTTTTTGCAGTGAAAGAGGAGGATACGCCGAGTAAATAGATACCCAACATGTACAAGAGCACACTTCAAAATTGCACGCGCTCGTGGAATGGCGCCAAACTTTGGTATTTAAAAATCCCCATAGGCGACGCTTTAATTTTTTTTACTGGTTACATGTTTTGGGTTACAGAGGAGGTCTAGGGCTGGAATTATTGCTCTCGCTCTAACGTTCGCGGCGATACCTCACATGTGTGGTTTGAATACCGTTTTCATATGTGGGCGGGACTTACGTATGCGTTCACTTCTGTGTGCGAGCTCACGGGGACGGGGCGCTTTACTTTTTTTTTTATTGTTAATTTTATTTTATTTTTTTAGTTTGACACTTAAAAAAAAAAAAAAATAATAAAAAAAAAATTGATGACTTTTATTCCTATTACAAGGAATGTAAACATCCAGTGTAATAGGAATATGGCACAATCGGACATATTTACAGTGAGATATGGGGGGTCAATAAGACCCCACATCTCACCTCTAGGCTGGGAATAAAAAAAAAAAAAAAAAAGGATCCTGTCTTCCCTGCCAAATCGGCGCCGTTAATTTGAATACCGAGGCCGGGCGTGACGTCATAACATTGCGCCCGGCCTCCGAACGATCTTAGAGACTCCGGGGACGATCTGGTCCGCCGGAAATCTCTATGGTAACTGGCGGGGGCTGGCGGATCCTGTCACCGACTCACCTATGGAAGCGCTGAGTCGATACAAGCACCGGAGGGCGGCGGGAGAGGGGAGGGTGTCCCCTCCCGCCGCCCGTAAGAACGATCAAGCGGCGGAACAGCCGCTATGATCGTTATTATGGTGCAGGGAATCGCTGGCTGAAAACGGCAATATCTGAATGATGTCTGTGGCCTCATTCAGATATAACCACCGAAAGCCCATGACGTCAATAGATGTAGTATGGGCGCCAAGTGGTTAAAAAATATGTCAGCTGTAAAGGACAGACTGATAAAGTAGGTAAAATACTAATAAAGACACCCTTGCAGATTAGCTAGTAAAAATATAGAAAACTTTATTAGTTACAAAATTTGATATAAAAAAAAACCTCAATATAGTAAATACCTATAGTCACACCTTACAGTAGTGCGGTAACAATATTTTTTGCCCTAATATTCATTCTGGATAATAGCGTCCCATTGGTTAATGACTTACGTCATTAGAGTCTCCAGGAGCCAGGAACAGAACACACGATTTTAAAACTACTTGCTGACCAGCCGCCGCCGTTGCACCGCGGCTGCGCAAGTCACCGTCATTGTACGTCGGCTGCGGACGCCGATCGCTCCACATAGAGCCAGGACAGAGATCTGTCAATGTAAACAAACAGATCCCTGTTCTGTCAGGGAAGTAGAGAGAGATCTGCTGATCCTAGTGATCAGGAACAGTGATCTTTCTCCTCCTCCAGTCACTGCCAGTCACCTCCCTAGGGAACACTTAACCCCTTGATTGCCCCCTGTGTTATCCCCTTCCCTGCCAGTGACATTTACACAGCCATCAGTGGCTATGATTAGCTCTGATCGCTGTATAAATGTCACTGGTCCCAAAAAAAGGGTCCAATCTGTCCGCCGCAATGTCGCAGTCCTGCTAAAAATCAATGCTCTCTGCCATTACTAGTGAAAAAAATATATATATCCCCTATTTTGTAGACGATATAACTTTTGCGCAAACCAATCAATATACATTTATTGCAATTTTTAAAATATGTAGAGGAATACATATTGGCCTAAACGGATGAAGAGATTTTTATTTTATTTTTTTAATTTTGGATTGCTCTTTTGCAGTAGGACGTCAGTTCCCACTGCATTACGGTTTGTGGACGGGCGGCCGATGTATGAGATGGTATCACCATGCTTGGCGCACCCTCTGGGCGTGTCCATGTGAGGTGGCCCCCTCTATCTGTCGGCCATTGGTACGGGCAGGGTTTTGGTGGAGGGGCGGCATTCTCTCCGTGATGTAGCTTTTCCTCCATAGCGTCCACTCTGTGTCATTACGGCGTGACGTCACACATCCGTCTGACGCACTGGGGAGGGGCCCCATCAGTCACGCTGCTGGAGTCCCTGGGAGTCCCATACAACATGAAACAGACATGTAGATTCATTTCGCTCAGTGACAGATTTCTCAATGCAATGTACTTACAGTGCGTCATTTAAATTTAAAAGGTGTGGTATACTTATAGCTTTGTTCCCCTATTTGTTCTTTGGTCTTGCCTGCAGACTTAAAGTGGTTGTTTACTCGATTTTTTAACTTTTACCTACAGGAAAGCCTATAATAAAGCTTACCTGTAGGTAAAAAAAATATCTCCTAAACCTGTACGGTTTAGGAGATATTCCCCTCGGTATGCGCCGCTGACTGCAGCGGCGCATGCGCACAAGGGGATTCTCGGCCTGAAAATCCGGCAGTGGCCGGCCGGCCGGAATGAAATCTCCCGCACGCATGCGCGGGAGTGACAATATCGTGGCTCCGGCCACTCACAGCGCCGGAGCCGCGATACCCGGAAGAAACGCTGAGGGAGCATGTCAGCTCCCTCGGCGTGGATCGGGCCAGATGTCGGGGCCTCGTTCTAAGGTAAGTATTTCATAATGAGCTAGTATGCGGTGCATACTAGCTCATTATGCCTTTTGCTTTGCAGGTTTAAAAAAAAAAAAAAAAAATAATGTGCGGGTTTACTACCGCTTTAAGCCCCATACACACTATAAGATTTTCTACTGATTTTTTCCTTCAGATTTACCAAAACCATGTAGTGGAAGGGCCTGCCTGACTGCATGCAAATTGAAACTCCTAAGGTTTGACCTCATATTATATGGTTTTGGTCAATCTGAAGGAACAAATCAGCAGAAAATATGATAGTGTGTATGGGGCTTTACTCTCTTCATTTATGGCCATTCTTATGCCTCGTTCTCCTTTGGAGTCTCTGTACCCAACGGATCAAATAGCATATGAAGGCAAGTTCTTTTATAGAAGCAGGAACTTTTAAACTTACTAAATTAATACATAGGGGATCTTACTACAATTATATTGCATTGCTTATGCCCCCAATGTGATCTCACTTTCAGAGACCTGATCTTGGCCCTATACAGTTCAGGTTAACCACTTCAGCTCCGGAAGGATTTACCCCCTTCCTGACCAGAGCACTTTTTGCGATACGGCACTGCGTCACTTTCAGATCGGACCATTTTGTTGGCTTAAAGGGGTTGTAAAGGTTTGTTTTTTATTTTCGAAATAGGTTCCTTTAAGCTAGTGCATTGTTGTTTTACTTACCTTTTCCTTTGATTTCCCTTCTAAAAAATTTTCTTTGTCTGAATTTCTCACTACCTTTTCCTCCTCAGTAAGCTGTTCAGTAAGCTGTTCTGGCTAACTAAACACCGCTCGGACGATGGTGTGAAGTTTACTGAGGAGAAACAGGAAGTGAGAAATTCAGACAACGAAAACAAACAAGGGAAATCGAAGGAAAAGGTAAGTGAACCAACAATGCACTAGCTTAAAGGAACCTATTTAGAAAATAAAAAAACAAAGCTTTACAACCCCTTTAAGACCAGAGCACTTTTTGCGGTTCGGCACTGCATCGTTTTAACTGACAATTGTGCGGTCGTGCAATGTGGCTCCCAGACAAAATTGATGTCCTTTTTTTCCACAAATAGAGCTTTCTTTCGGTGGTAGTTGATCACCTCTGCAGTTTTTATTTTTTGCGCTATAAACAAAAAAAAGGAGCGTCAATTTTGAAAAAAAATAAAAACGCATTGTTTTTTACTTTTTGCTATAATAAATATCCCCAAAAAATATAAAAAAACATTTTTTTCCCTCAGTTTAGGCCGATGCGTATTCTTCTACATATTTTTGGTAAATAAATAAATAAATCGCAATAAGCGATTATTGATTGGTTGGCGCAAAAGTTATAGCGTTTACAAAATAGGGGATAATTTTATGGCATTTTTATTCATTTATTTTATTTTTTTACTAGTAATGGCGGCGAGCAGCGATTTTTATTGTGACATTATGGGGGACACATCGGACATTTTTGACACATTTTTGGGACCATTATCATTTATACAGCAATCAATGCTATACAAATGCACTGATTGCTGTGTAAATGACACAGGCAGTGAAGGGGTTAACCAGGAGGTGGCAGTGTAAGTGTGTCCTAGGGGCGTGTTTCTAACTGTGGGGGGCTGGGCTGTGTTTTACAGATCACTGATCTCTGCTCCAATCACAGGGATCAGAGATCAGTGTCACTTGTTGGTAGGCAGAACGGGGAGATGCTGTTTACAATTGCCATCTCCCCATTCTTCCTCCCCGTGAGACGATCGCGGGCATCCCTGCGACGATCGAGTCCGCGGGACCCGCGGTCGGACTCACGGGGGTCCCGACCGGCATACGCGCACATGACGTCACAGCGGCAAATTCAAAGGGATGTACCTGTACGCCCATTTGCCTGTCCGTACATCGTCGTGCGCCGGTCGGGAAGCGGTTAACTGACAATTGTGCAGTTGTGCGACGTTGCACCCGAACAAAATGGACGTCCTTTTTTTCCCCCCGCCACAAATAGAGCTTTTTGGTGGTATTTGATCACCTCTGCGGTTTTATTTTTTGTGCTATGAAAAAAAAAAAAAAAGAGAAATTTAAAAAAAACAAACAATATTTTGTACTTTTTGCTATAATAAATATCGCCATTTTTTATTTTTTATTTTTAAAGCAATTTTTTTTTCTCATTTAGGCTGAAATGTATTCTTCTACATATTTTACAAAAAATAAAAATAAATCGCAATAAGCAAATAACAAAAGTTATAGCGTTTACAAAATAGGGGAGAGATTTATAGCATTTTTATTATCATTTTTTTATACTAGTAATGGTGGCAATCTGTGATTTTTATCGGGACTGCAACATTATGGCAGACACATCGGACACTTTTGACACCATTGTCATTTATACAGCGATTAGTGCTATAAAAATGCACCGATTAATGTAAAAATGTCACTGGCAGTAAATGGGGTTAACACTAGGGGGTGATCAAGGGGTTAAATGTGTTCCCTGGTAGGTGATTCTAACTGAAGGGGGAGGGGACTGACTAGAGGCAGTGACAGATCGTGGTTTCTAGCTATAAGGAACACGCGATCTGTTACTCCTCTCAGAACAGAACAGGGATTTGTGCGTTTACGCACACACTTCCGTGTTCTGTCACTCGTGCTCGCGGGCGTTGGTCACGAGCATTGGCACCCCCACAGCGCAGCGGGCGCGTGTGCGTGCCTGCTATCCCTCAAGCCGATGTATAGCTACAACGGTTCACAAGATCGAGCCAACCAGCCGCTATAACTTTTGCGCAAACCAATAAATATTCGCTTATTGCGATTTTATGTAGAAGAATACGTATAGGCCTAAACTGAGAAAAAAACTTTTTTTATATATATATTTTTGGGGGATATTTATTATAGCAAAAAATATTGCTTTTTTTTTTTTTTTTTTTAATTATCCTTTTTTTTGTTTCTAGTGCAAAAAAAAAAAAAAAAAAAAAAAAACACAGAGGTGATCAAATACCACCAAAAGAAAGCTCTGTTTGTGGGGAAAAAAGGACGTCAATTTTGTTTTGGTGTAACAACGCACAACCGCACAATTGTTAGTTGAAGCGACGCAGTGCCGAATAGGAAAACGTGCTCTGGTCAGGAAGGGGGTAAAATCTTCGGGGGATGAAGCGGTTAAACTAAGGCCCTTTAACCACTTAAGGACCGAGCCTCTTTCTGAGATTTGTTGTTTACAAGTTAAAAACAGTTTTTTTTTTTTTGCTAGAAAATTACTTAGAACCCCAAAACAATATAATTTTTTTTTCTAACACCCAAGAGAATAAAATGGCGGTCGTTGTAATACTTTCTGTCACACTGTATTTGTGCAGCGGTCTTACAAGCGCACTTTTTTGGGAAAAAAAATACACTTTTTGAATTAAAAAAATAAGACAACAGTAAAGTTAGCCCAATAATTGTTTTATATTGTGAAAGATAATGTTATGCCGAGTAAATAGATACCCAACATGTCAGACTTCAAAATTGGGCCCGCTCGCGGAATGGTGACAAACTTTTACCCTTAAATATCTCCATAGGTGACGTTTAAAAAATTCTACAGGTTACACGTTTTGAGCTACAGAGGAGGTCTAGGGCTCGCTCTACCGATCGCGGCGATACCTCACATGTGTGGTTTGAACACAGTTTTCATATGTGGATGCTACTCACGTATGCGTTCGCTTCTACACGTCAGCTCGGCAGGACGGGGACATATTTATTTTTACCTTTTATTTTTACACCGTTTAAAAAAAAAAAAAAAAAAAAAAAAAAAAAATCCTCTTACAGGACCTCTTTTTTTTTTTTTTAAAACAGGTAATGTTTATTGAACATTATTGCAGAGATTACAATCACAGTGGCATACACCGAACATTCAAAAGGCGTTGCGTCATAACCATAACAGTAGATAAAAGACATTTTTCCATTACAGTAGCGATTATGTATCATAGTCAAGGAAAGTCCTAACATTGACATGTTATTTACTGTAACAGTACATCAAATTCCCTCATCACACGTGGCAAACCTCCTGTAGCCATTTATCCCATATTCTATGATATTTAGCTGGGCAACCCCTATTTTTATATAAGAATTTTTTGTATGGGAGCGTAAGATTAACTTCCCGTTTCCAGTCCTCAACCCGGGGTGGAAGGGGCCTCATCCACTGTCTAGCTATCACTTGTCGAACAGAAAACAAGGTTTCCTGCAGGAAAGTGCCAGTAGTTTTATCTAATACGTCAGGAAATATCCCTAGTAGACAAGGTTTGGGGTCTAGAGCCAAGGGCGAGCCCATAACATCATGCAGAAATGATACTACTTGTTTCCAAAGTTCCTGCAGTTTGGGGCAAGACCAGATAAGATGGAAGAACGTCCCAGTCTCAAGATTACACATCGGGCAAAGCACAGATTGATTCATATTATATTTGGCGGTCCTGAGTGGGGTGAGGTATGCTTTATGCACTATGTAAATCTGAGAAAGCCTGTCCTGGAGCCTAGGGGACACCAACTTGCACGTCTCCAGAGCCTCCTCCCATTCCTCGTCTGTCAGTTCACCCACATCACCCTCCCAGCGGGACTTCAGAGCATACGCTAGTCTCGCCGAGACGGGGGCCGTAAGCATACCATAAAAGCACGAGATAAGCTTTTTGGGATCAGTGTCCTTCACTATGGCGACAATAGGATTGGGAGCAGGCCGAGGCAATGACTGCGGGAATTGTGTTCTAAGTGCATGTTGAACCTGTAGGTACTGAAATAGCATAGTGTTTGGAATACCATATGCCTCCTGCAGCGCCTGAAACGTTTTAATAGTACCCTGGTGAATCAGGTGATGCAGGTAGTATATTCCCCTCGATACCCATAACTGAACACTCTGGATCTTTTGAAGTTCCGGCAATTGTTTGTTATGCCAAAGTGGGGTATAGTCATTTGGTGATGCAACATTCAGTTTAGTGGATGCCAGATCCCAAATCTTTCTGTAATGAAAAAGCATGGAGTGTTTACCTGGCTCCACGACGGAGCTCCCCGCCCCCGTCGAGATAGCAGCTATTGGATCATCTGCCATTTGTGCCCATGTAGGGGAGAGAAGGGTAAGAAAACGTTGTTTATCAGTCTTGTCTACATGGAAAAGCTGAGACAGTTGTGAGGCAACATAGTAATGATTTAGATCTGGAAGAGCCATGCCCCCCATATCAGTCGGGCTTTTCAAAGCCTGCCAAGCAAGCTTGTGTCTATTATTCCCCCATACAAAGGGTCTAAGGCAGTGATGGCGAACCTTGACACTCCAGATGTTTTGGAACTACATTTCCCATGATGCTTATGCACTCTGCAGTGTAGTTGAGCATCATGGGAAATGTAGTTCCAAAACATCTGGGGTGCCAAGGTTCGCCATCACTGGTCTAAGGAGACTTTCAAGGGATTTAAAGTATTTCAGCGGCAAATATACCGGGGCATGCCACAACACATACAGTATTTTAGGTAATAGGACCATTTTAATCAGATTTACGCGCCCCCAAACCCCAAGGGGGAGACGAGACCAGGCCTGAATCTTAGTACGCACCAGGGAGAATAATGGTTCTACATTCAGCGCAATGTAATCTGCTGGATTCCTAGAGACATATACCCCCAGATACTTAATAGTGCCGACTCGCTGAAGAGGCAGACTGGCCTGAGATTCTGACTGTGGAAAACTGTCAATAGGCAAAATTTGGGATTTTTCCCAATTTATACGAAGACCGGAAAAGCTACCGAACCACTCTATCTTTTGTAGGGCCTTTGCGAGGGAAGGGCCCGAGTCCGCCAGGTATAACAGCGTGTCGTCAGCATATTGACTGATTTTTTCGGTTAGTCGACCCATCGTCAGTCCCCTGATCGCTGGGTCCTCACGAATCGACACCGCTAAAGGTTCAGCAGCCAAGGCATATAGCAGCGGGGACAGTGGGCACCCCTGTCTGGTACCTCTACTAAGGCCTAACTCCCGGGAGGACCACCCATTCGCCACCACCTTAGCCGTTGGGTGATGATACAGCAGCCTCACCCACCGGATAAAGTTCGGGCCAAAGCCGTATCCTGCTAGACACCTCCACAGATACTCCCATTCCACTGAGTCAAATGCCTTAGCCGTGTCAAGTGTCACCACCACATGCTCACCCACTGCCTCATGCGTTGCCTGTAGATTTATATAGAGCCTGCGTAAATTGAACGATGTATTCCGCCCCGGCATAAAGCCCGCCTGGTCAGCCTGAATCAGGCTAAGGATCACTCCGTTCAATCTAGTAGCAAGTATTTTAGCTAAAATCTTAATATCTACCTGCAATAGGGAGATTGGGCGGTATGATTCCGGGAAACCCGGATCTTTGCCAGGTTTGGGAATCAAAACTATCGTTGCCTCCCTCATGGACGGAGGCAATGTCAGTGTATCAAAAAGACTCCCGTAGAGGGCAAGAAGCTTAGGCGCCAGCACGGCTTGATAACGGGAATAAAATTCAATGGGAAGACCATCTGACCCCGGTGACTTGGATTTTGCAAATTCCGCAATAGCACCCACTATTTCATCGGTGGTCAGGGGGGCCTCCAGAGCCTGCACCTGTTCCTCCGTAACCTGGGGGAGGGAAACCTGAGCCAAAAAGCTGTCCATCGGAGTGGTGTCGTAGGAGACTGTAGTGGTGTATAGGTCCGCGAAAAAGTCCCGAAATCTAGCTGTCACTTCAGAAGGGTCCGTGATCATTGTATCACCCTGACCCCGCAAATAAATAACAACCGGGGGCCTGTCTTCCCTGTGTACCAAATATGCTAGCAACTTACCAGCTCTTTCCCCGGATTCAAAGTATTTTTGTTTGGTAAAAAAAAAGTTTCTGTCGGGCCTTGTCTTGGTGTTCTTACAGGACCTCTTAAATATGAGATCTGGGGGGGGGTCAAAGAGACCTCACATTTCATACTTACACTAAAATGCAATAAAAAGAAAATAAATAAATAAATTATATATATATATATATCCTTTAAGAGCCATGGGCGGAAGTGACGTTTAAGTAGTTAAACTGCCATCACCGACTTACCTTAAAGTTGGAAAAATTTGATTAACAATTATGATTTTAAAATAAACGTCTGTACACACACTGTCACCACAGACAGGTACACAATATTACCAAAAGTATTGGGACGCTTGCTTTTACACGCACATGAACTTTAACGGCGTCTTAGTCCGTAGGGTTCAATATTTAGTTGGCTCCGCCCTTTGCAGCTATAACAGCTTCACCTCTTCTGGGAAGGCCGTCCACAAGGTTTAGGAGATGTGTCTATGGGAATGTTTGACCGTTCTTCCAGAAGAGCATTTGTGAGGTCAGGCACTGATGTTGGACGAGAAGAGCTGGCTGGCAGTCTCCAGACCCAAGATCTCTCCATAAAGAGTACCTGTCACTGCTTATTGCTGTGACAAGGATGTTTACATCCCTTGTGACAGAAATAAAAGTGATAAAAAAAATATTTTAAGCAAGTGTAAAAATAAAATAAAAAAAATGAATAATTAAAAATGTAAAGTGCATCCCCGCCCCCCCCCCAAGGCGAGCACGCAAACAAGGATCATTCCACACATGTGAAGTATCACCGTGAACATAAGACTGAGGGCAGTAATTCTAACACCAGACCTCCTGTGTGAATTTAAAGTATTACCCTGTAAAGGCTTTAAAAGCGCCATGTGTTGCGTTTGATAATTTTTAAGTCCGACATGTTTAGCATCGATTTACTCAGCGTAACAGTAAACCCACTGAATTTTTTTTTTTTTTTTTGACCTGCAAAGGAAAAGGCATAATGAGAGCTGGTATGCACCGCATACTAGCTCATTATGAAATACTTACCTTAGAATGAGGCCCCGATATCTGGCCCAATCCACGCCGAAGGAGCTGACATGTTCCCTCTGGGTGTCTTCCGGGTATCGCGGCTCCGGCGCTGTGAGTGGCCGGAGCCGCGATAGCGTCACTTTCTTTCCGGCAGGGTCCGGCATCTACCGGACCTTCAGCCGAGAATCCCCTGTGCGCCGCTGCACTCAGCGACGCATTGCGAGGGGAATATCTCCTAAACCGTACAGGTTTAGGAGATATTTTTTTTACCCACAGGTAAGCCTTATTGTAGGCTTACCTGTAGGTTAAACTTATAAAAATGACTATACAACCCCCTTAATAACCAGGCCATTTTTTACGATAAGGCACTGCGTCGCTTTAACTGACAATTGCGCGACCGTGTGATAGTATTTGATCACCTCTGCGGTTTTTATTTTTTGCACTATAAAACAAAAATATAGCGACAATTAAAAAAAAAAATAAATAAATAAAATCAATATTTTTTACTTTTTGCTATAATACATATTCAAGAAAAAAAAAAATTATATCTATATCTATATCTATATCTATATCTATATATATATATATACACATCTCAAAAACAAAATGTATTCATCAGTTTAGGCTGATATAAATTCTTCTATATATTTTTGTTTACAAAGACAGATCCCCATTCTACCTCTGTACTAGGCGACTGTGGGTCACTGGCAGTCATAGAGTCCCAGCGACCCGCGTGCTTGCTCCCGCAACGTGCAGCAGGTGCAAGAACGCACTGCTGACGGCGCGCTCCCGCCCTGCAACTGTACAGTGATGCCGATGCACGCAGGGGAGCCAACCTGCCGCAGTACAAGTGGTTAACCACTTGCTTACTGGGCACTTAACCACTTGCCGACCGCCGCACGCCGATGTACGTCGGCAGAATGGCACGGGCAGGCATAAGGGCTTACATGTACGTCCCTTGCCTCCCGCGGGTCGGGGGCCCGATCGGGCCCCCGCCCGGTGCCTGCGGCGGTCGGTTTTCGTTCGGGAGCGATCCCGGACGAGGGGACGGCCATTCATTCATGGCCACCCCCTCGCGATCGCTCCCGACGAATGGAAATCCCCGGTGACATCACTTCCTCTCCTGTAATGTAAACACAGGAGAGGAAGTGATGTATTCTCTCCTCCGTGTCGGTATTTTTCGTTCCGACACGGAGGAGAGCGGATCGGTGAGTTGCACCAACACACCCCACATACAGTAGAACATGCCAGGCACACTCACACCCCCCCTTTACCCCCCGATCACCCCCCCAATTACCCCTGCCCCCCAGTCACAGTGACACCAATGTCATTTTTTTTTTTTTGCATTGGTGTCATTTGTGACTGTAATAACTGTTAGGGCAGTTAGGGTTAGCCCCCTTTAGTTCTAATGTACCCCCCTAACCCCCCCAATAAAGGTTTAACCCCGTGATCACCCCCCGTCGCCAATGTCACTAAGGCTGGGTTCACATTGCAGCGGTTTATGAGAACGAATGTGATTCGCACCGCACTGCAGTGCAAATCACATCCGATCTCTGTGCGATTCGAGTTCAGCCATTCGCCGCACCCGCCGCACCCGCCGCAAACTCGCACGGGACCCTTTTTTTGGCCCGCAGCAGAATCGGATCGCATGGGTGTTCACACCATGCGATCCGAGTTTGCAGATCGCACTGCGATATGCGAACTGATCTGGGGGTGTCAGTAACATTTCACTGACACTCCCAGCAGTTCGCATAGGGCAGTGTGAACTGCCGCCGGGAGGCATGCGATGCGGGAACCCGCCGCGCATTCGCGGCGTTTCCGCATCGCTCCAGTGTGAACCCAGCCTAATAAGCGATCATTTTTCTGATCGCCGTATTAGTGTCACAGGTGACGCTAGTTAGGCAGGTAGGTATTTAGGTTCGCCGCAGCTTTTTATAGCGCCAGGGACCCCCATATACTACCCCATAAAGCCCCCTGATTGCCCCCTAGTTAACCCTTTCACCAGTGATCACCATATAACTGTTACAGGTGACGCTGGTTGGTTAGTTATTTTTTTATAGTTTCAGGGCACCCGCCATTTATTACCTAATAAAGGTTTAACCCCCTGATCACCCGGCGGGTGTCATTTGTGACTAATAACTGTTAGGGCAGTTAGGGTTAGCCCCCTTTAGTTCTAAGGTACCCCCCTAACCCCCCCAATAAAGGTTTAACCCCGTGATCACCCCCCGTCGCCAGTGTCACTAAGGCTGGGTTCACATTGCAGCGGTTTATGAGAACGGATGTGATTCGCACCGCACTGCAGTGCAAATCACATCCGATCTCTGTGCGATTCGAGTTCAGCTATACAGATAGTATGGCTGAATTCGTGTCGCACCCGCCGCAAACTCGCACGGGACCCTTTTTTTGGTCCGCAGCAGAATCGGATCGCATGGGTGTTCACACCATGCGATCCAAGTTTGCAGATCGCACTGCGATATGCGAACTGATCTGGGGGTGTCATTAACATTTCACTGACACTCCCAGCAGTTCGCATAGGGCAGTGTGAACTGCCGCCGGGAGGCATGCGATGCGGGAACCCGCCGCGCATTCGTGGCGTTCCCGCATCGCTCCAGTGTGAACCCAGCCTAATAAGCGATAGTTTTTCTGATCGCTGTATTAGTGTCACAGGTGACGCTAGTTAGGCAGGTAGGTATTTAGGTTCGCCGCAGCTTTTTATAGCGCCAGGGACCCCCATATACTACCGCATAAAGCCCCCTGATTGCCCCCTAGTTAACCCTTTCACCAGTGATCACCATATAACTGTTACAGGTGACGCTGGTTGGTTAGTTATTTTTTTATAGTTTCAGGGCACCCGCCATTTATTACCTAGTCTCACTAGTGTACCCCTAAATTTAGGGGTGTCTACTTTCTAAAATGGGGTCATTTGGGGGGGGGTTTGTGCCATCTTGGCATTTTATGGCCTTCAAAACTGTAACGCCCTTAGAAAGCCTGAAGGCGGTGCTTGGTTTTCGGGGCCCCGTACGCGGCTAGGCTCCCAAAAAGTCCCACATATGTGGTATCCCCGTACTCAGGAGAAGTAGCAGAATTTATTTTGGGGTGTTATTTCACATATGCCCATAGCATGTGTGAGCAATATATCATTTAGTGACAACTTTGTGTAAAAAAAAAAAAGTTTGTAATTTTCCCGCAACTTGTGGCAAAATATAAAATATTCCATGGACTCAACATGCCTCTCAGCAAATAGCTTGGGGTGTCTACTTTCTAAAATGGGGTCATTTGTGGGGGTTTTGTGCCATCTTGGCATTTTATGGCCTTCAAAACTGTAATAGGTAGTGAGAAGTGAACTCAAAAATTTACGCCCTTAGAAAGCCTGAAGGCGGTGCTTGGTTTTCGGGGCCCCGTACGCGGCTAGGCTCCCAAAAAGTCCCACACATGTGGTATCCCCGTACTCAGGAGAAGCAGCAGAATTTATTTTGGGGTGTCATTTCACATATGCCCATAGCATGTGTGAGCAATATATCATTTAGTGACAACTTTGTGTAAAAAAAAAAAAAAACATTTTTTTTTGTCATTATTCAATCGCTTGAGGCAAAAAAATAAAATATTCAATGGGCTCAACATGCCTCTTATCAATTTCCTTAGGGGGTCTACTTTCCAAAATGGGGTCATTTGGGGGGGTTTTGTACTGCCCTGCCATTTTAGCACCTCAAGAAATGAGATAGGCAGTCGTAAACTAAAAGCTGCGTAAATTCCAGAAAACGTACCTTAGTTTGTAGATGTGACAACTTTTGCGCAAACCAATAAATATACAATTATTGACTTTTTTTTTACCAAAGACATGTGGCTGAATACATTTTGGCCTAAATGTATGACTAAAATTGAGTTTATTGGATTTTTCTAATAACAAAAAGTAGAAAATATCATTTTTTTTCAAAATTTGCGGTCTTTTTACGTTTATATCGCAAAAAATAAAAATCGCAGAGGCAATCAAATACCATCAAAAGAAAGCTCTATTTGTGGGAAGAAAAGGACGCAAATTTTGTTTGGGTACAACATTGCATGACCGCGCAATTACCAGTTAAAGCAGCGCAGTGCCAAAGTGTAAAAAAAGACCTCTGGTCATTTACCAGCAAAATGGTCCGGTCTGAAAGTGGTTAAACCCCCCTCCTGCCCAGACCAATTTTCAGCTTTCAGCGCTGATGCACATTGAATGACAATTACGCGGCCATACAACACTGTACCCAAATGAAATTTTTATCATTTTTTTCCCACAAATAGAGCTTTCTTTTGGTGGTATTTAATTACAGATGGGAGTTTTATTTTTTGCTAAACAAACAAAAAAAGATGCAAAATAAAAAATCATGTTTAATAGTTTGTTATAAAATTTTGCAAACAGGTCATTTTTCTCCTTCATTGAAATGCGCTGATGAGGCGGCACTGGTGGGCACTGATAGGCGGCACTGGTGGGCACTGATAGGCACAGTTAAGGCGACACTAAAAGGCAAAGATAAGGTGGCACCGATAGGCACAGATAAGACAGTACTGATGGGCACAGATAAGGCGGCACTGATGGGCAAAGATGGGCACTGATGGGAGGCACGGATGGGTGGCACTAAGGGGCACTGATGGGTACCACTGATAGATGGGACTGATGGGCACTGATAGGTGGCATTGCTGGGCACTGGTAGATGACACTGATGGGCACGGATATGTGGCACTGAGGTGCAGCAATGTTTTTGAGGCAGATTGTGGGCACTGATAGGTGGCACTGTGGGCACTGATGTAAGGCACTGTGGGCACTGATGTATGGCACTGTGGGCACTGTGTGGCACTTTTTTAATCATCTGGGGGTTACTGGCAGGAGGCAGGTGGGCACTGATACGCTGGCCGTGATCGGGACTAATGTCCGAATCATAGCCGCCGGTGATTGGCTTCTTTTTTTCTCTCCTCACGCTATCAGCGCGAGGAGGAATAATAGCCGATTACCGGCTCCGTTGTATCACATGATCAGCTGTCATTGGCTGACAGCTGATCACGTGATAAGGGGTCGGGATCGACCCCTTGCTCGGATCCGTGATCAGGCGAGTCTCATAGACTCGCTGATCACATAGCGCGCCGGGCGTGCCCCTCAGGGGGTGCGCAGGCCGCTCGTGAATGGGACGACGTCAATAGACGTCGTCCCGGCAAAGCAGGTCCGCGCTGTCATTCGGCTATAGCGCGGATCTCAAGAGGTTAAACAAACCTGGGCATCTTAAACTAACATATGATAAAAAAATTATAATTCATAAGCAAAGGTTATCTTTGGTGAAAAGTTAATTATCAAAAAACAAAAAAACAAAACAAAGTCGGATCAATAGGTAGCCTTGCAAATGGGTGAAGCCCAGCTTTACTAATAGAGTAAAATGAAACTTGCTAATGATTTCCAGAGGTTTTGCTGCACAGATTCTTTTGAGAAATAATCTGATGGAAATCTGGGGGCCTTCTTTAAGTCTCGAGTTTGGTGGACGAGTCTCACATACCTGCATAAGTCACTTTATGGAAGGCCATTCCTGTGATCTCATTTCTGCTGGTTTTAATAGGCTCAGCGCCAAGCCAACAGGTCCCTTCCGGGTCGGAGCCGTCACATCGCACCCACAATTGAGGCAAGACGTCCACCGCTTTCCCATTCCTCAGCTCAGCCATGTTGGGGTTGTGTGTTAAAGTATAGCTGGAAAGTAGCTGCCTACAAAAAGGTAACACACAGAAAACTACATTAGTATTCACTATGGATACTACATTTTTATTTAACCACTTCAATACCGGGCACTTTTACCCCCTTCCTGCCCCTGGCCAATTTTCAGCTTTCAGTGCGGTCGCACTTTGAATGACAATTGCGCAGTCATGCAACACTGTACCCATAAGACATTTTTATCATTTTTTTGAAACAGAGCTTTATTTTGGCGGTATTTACTCCCCACTGGGGTTTTTATTTATTTTTTGCTAAACAAAAAAACACCCTTTTCTAAGTTTGTTAAAAAAAAAAAAAATATTGTGCAAATATGTATTTTCTTTTTTTCTTCATTGATGTGTGCAGATGAGGCTGCAAGGATGGGCACTGACGAGGCTGCATTGATAACCTGCACTGATGGGGCTGGGCTGATAATCATGGCACTATGTGGCACTGATAGGCAACACTATTGGGCACTGATGAGGAGGCACCGATAGGGCAGCACTATTGGGCATTGATGAGGAGGCACCGATAGGCAGCACTATTGGGCACTGATGAGGAGGCACCGATAGGCAGCACTATTGGGCACTGATGAGGAGGCACCGATAGGCAGCACTATTGGGCACTGATGAGGAGGCACCGATAGGCAGCACTGATGGGGCTGCACTGAATATCAGTGTAAAGAAAGTACTCACTATGCCCGGTCAGCCTAGCCGGATCTCTGTGTGAGGAAGAGACTGCCAATAACCGGCAAGTCTGTTTTCATGTGACCAGCTATGATTGGACACAGCTGATGACATGGTAAGGGGCCACTGCAATTGGCCCTTTACCATGATCTGCAAGTCTCTCACACACACATATAGTCTCCCTGGGTCATTCACCATATCCCATGGATTGGTAAGCCATCTGCTTTATGCCGTCTCCCGTCTATTACTTAACTCTAAAGGCCTGCTTGTAAAGTGACCTATCCTAACTTTTTTCTTTTCAGGCTTTGTGGGACTGTTGATGGAACAGTCACCTTTCCTTTCTATATAATTTGAACCCCTATGTGGTGCCTGCTTCTCCTAAAGTTCCCCATAAATGCAGGATTACTATCGAAGGATAGTCTTTTGACCCCCTCACATTCAATCTTTACTGGAGCGCGCAAATCATTACTGGTACAACTGGATGATCCGTGTGTCATTTAAACCCATGGATATTCCCAAGCATATTCTTTTGTAATTCCAAGTAAATTCATTTTTCTAACACTATGTACATGAAGATATCACTATAAATATAAAAACAGCTCATGGATATCTACTTGTATACATCTATATGGGTATCTCGGATAGATTCATGTATCTATTTAGGTATAATTATATTATACATACACACACATTATATTATTATTATTATACACGATTTATATAGGGCCGACAGTTTACGCAGCGCTTTACAATGTATAGGGGGGAAAACACAATTACAGTACAATACAAAAGGTACAGGAGGGCCCGGCTCGTAGAGCTTACATTCTAAAGGGAGGGGGTAGTTGTACAAAAAGTACAGTAATAGCTACAGAGAATGATAGGGGGGGGGCTCGGGGACAGTTGTTAGGTGGGTGTGGGATAGGCTTTACTGAATAAATGAGGTTTTCAGGGAACTTCTAAAAGTGGACAGGGTAGGGGCTGATCGGACAGACTGGGGCAGGGAGTTCCAGAGGATGGGAGAGGCTCTGGAGAAGTCTTGAAGGCGAGCATGAGTAGGTAACAAGGGAGCCACAAAGTAGGAGGTCCTGGGAGGAGCGGAGGGGATGATATCCACAGATGAGGTTGGTGATGTAGATGGGGGCGATGTTGTGGATGGCTTTGTATGTTATGGTTAGCATTTTGAATTTTACACGTTGGGGTATGGGAAGCCAGTGAAGGTATCGGCAGCAGTCATAGATGGATTAGTGCAGTATATATATATATATATATATATATATATATATATATATATATATATATATATATACACACACACACTTTTTTTTTTTTTTTTATACATACAGATACATCTATCCAAGTTGCTATAAATACTATACAGTAAAAACTTGGATTGCGAGCATAATAGATTCCGGAAACATGCTTGTAATCCAAAGCACTTGTATATCAATGTGAATTTCCCCATAAGAAGTAATGGAAACTCAGATGATTCTTTCCACAACCTTTTATTCATAAATTCTTTTGTTTATAGTCCATAAAAATAAATAAATAAAAAAGATTATAGTAATGTGATGGGTTGTGTAACCATAAAATGTCCATCCACAAAAAATCCAGCAGGAGCTACAGAGTATAAAAGAGAAGAGAGGCGCCTCTAAGTGTAGCAATATGGTTACATTTAATGAAAGTACAACATTTATCAACTCACATGGTTGATTAAAAGAGGCACATCTAAGTATGGAGGCATCCGGGGTAAAGCGGTCCACATATCATCCTCCTCACCGGCGGCTTTAAAGTCTGCAATCGTGACCCAGGAAGACTACTCTGCAGTAGAGCGATCTAAAGGCGAGGCTTGAACCGCTCGTATAGCGCAGCGTGGAAGGGACGGCGTTGATTGCTGAGCGGGGGGATGGTCTACGGAGACAGATTTACCCCGGATGCCTGGATACTTAGATGTGTCACTTTTAATCATCAACCATGTGAGTTGCTAAATGTTGCACCTTCATTAAATGTAACCATTTTACTACACTTAGAGGCGCCTCTCTTCTCTTTTATACTCAGTTGTGACATGGCACTACTTGTATATCAAGACAATCGCTTGTATATTAAGTCAAAATTTAAATTGTCTTGCAAAACTCTCTCAAACCAAGTTACTCTCAATCCAAGGTTTTACTGTATTTACTTTTTTGAAAGAGGTAGCGATTACGTGTTATATTGAGAATTACCTTCGGTCCGTACTCACTTAGTACTTTCTCATATTTGCTACCCCTGTGAAGTGAACACGTTATACAGTTTTAAGACTAGCTATGGCCATTCTCTATTTGACCCTACAGTTTTCCTTTTTCATCTTGAGCATACCTACTGTGGGACAGACACGGTGTAACCTCTCCTTGTACTCCAGTGCCCGCCTAGGGAGAATCGAACGCATGTATATTCAGACCCAGGCAAGGTGAATATATTACACATTAAATAAATGATATATATGTGCTTCTGTTAGTAATAACATGTGTAATGATATATGGTTTATTATCTATGAATTTTCTATTTGTATAGTGAGGCCCGTTTTTCTTATATTCCCCTTCTCGTGTGTCCTGAAGAAGTGGATCAGCGAAACGCATTGACACACAGGGGTTTACTCTCTTAATATCCTGTAACAAATCCAGTGTACTGGCCCTTGTTTTTTTCTACTGTGTGTTTATCACAGGAATGTTATATTATGACAACTGCACAAGCGCTGTATTTATTTTTGATTAAAAAATGTGCACTGTCACTGTACTAATGACAGTGGCTGGGAAGGGGTTACCATCAGGGGTGATCAAAGGTTCAATTGTGTGCCTAACCTGTGCTTACTCACTGTGGGGGATGTGATTTGACTAGGGGAAGGCCAAGATCCATGTTTCTGCTTTGTGGGAACACAGGATCGATACCTTCCCTTTTGTTAGAACGGCAATCTGCCTTGTTTACAAATTGTTGGCATGATCAGTCCTATTTTTAATATCAATGCCAACATTTCACAATGTCTGCAAGGGTATGCAAACTTTTGAGCACAACTGTATATGAACAAAGATAGGGATTTAACCAAAGAGCTACAGAATACACCACGATGCACGCCCTGGAAAACGAATTTCACAGGCCAGCCATGTCTCCTAATTCCGATTACCATGAAAAGGAAACCATGAAATGACAGAAATACCTAGCTTTCATGGAGGACAGCGGCAATGGTAGGCAGGACTCCTCCACAGGGACATTGAATGAATGGCTGGAACTGTCCTGGGATTTGTCCATATTCTCTTCATCTACTTTGAAAGGCTGGAAAAGAACAGGTACAGGAGATCACTTGAAGCATAACCAAAAGTAAAAACACTAAAATGACATATACGCTTCTGGTATTAATTCATCCCGCATATTTAACCCTTTCATGACTAAGCCTATTTCTGACATTTGGTGTTTACAAGTTAAAATCCCTATTTTTTGCTAGAAAATTACTTAGAACCCCCAAACACATATATATACACACACACACACACACACACACACACACACACATACACATATATATATATATACACACACATACACACACACACACATATATATATATATACACACACACACACATACATATATATATATATATATATACACACACACACACACATACACACACACGTTTGGGGGTTCCAAGTAATTTTCTAGCAAAAAAAATAGGGATTTTAACTTGTAATTATATATATTAAAAATGGGGGAGGGGGGAAAAGGAGAGAGGGTGGGACTTTAGATGAAGCACACAGCAAGTAAAAAAGTTGGTCAAGCGACTAGAAAATGACATTTATTCATATTTCATAATCCATAATCCACCATAAAACATTTTGGGCATCAAACCTCTATAAGGTGGATCTTAAATAGACATGCAATGTATAAAAAAAATGCATCGCAATCCGATAGATCTTAACATTTGAAAAAAGCAGCAATGACAATTAATGCATATAGTACACAGAGTGATAGTAAATTATATTGAATACACATAAAATCAAATGATGTCTTATTGTTCCATGATTAATGTAGAAATAAAAAATGATAAAGGCTCGACGCGTTTCGCGGCACGACAACCGCTCATCAGGAGCAAAATCATGGAGTAAATCTAAAAAAATAAAATGAAAAATGAACAAAAGATAAAAAAATAAAATAACAAAGATTGAATAAGAAATATAAAAGGAAGAGAAGTATAATTTTATAATTAATGAGAGCTATGCATCCAACTCACGTCTGCACCCACACACCAGCAGATTAGCATCGAGGATCGCCACAACATCGCAGAGCAAAACTCATGGTCACCACAAAGGCCAGCATGGGCGATAACACACTTGCTGTGTGCTTCATCTTAAGTCCCACCCTCTCTCCTTTTCCCCCCCTCCCCCCATTTTTAATATTTTGATAAGGATGGAGGCGGGCACCTCTTTGATGCTCGCTTCATTTAAAGTCCCAAAATTGTGCTCTGCTTATTTAAACTAATTAGGGATGGAAGCACACAGCAGTAGTTTAATCTCAATGTATTTTGTTGTATGCAGACATAGTTGGTTATATTAATGGCCCTACACAAATATATAATTTTTTCAATATTAAAAAATTACTATTCATTCATTTATTTATTTATTTTGTTTTCTTCATACTTTACTATTACTTTTAATTTATAAAAAAAATTAGTTTTATTTTATTTTTATTCTTTGAATATATTGATTATTAAACCATACAAACATTATGTTTTTGGTGCGGGCTGTTGTGTCCCCGGGTCTGCATTTGCACACCTTGGGTTATGCATTTGGTTTCGCTGCCTCGTTCGCTGCTGCTGGTCTTCCGGTCACTGAAATGTGCCTTGTGGGTACGCCGCCCTTTCCCACCCTCCCTCTGACGCGGGGGGGGGGGGGGGGGGCGGACCTCTGGTCCCTGCCTGCCAGCATCACGCTGTGGATGCCAGGAATGCTCTGTCCTTTGTGGCGTTGCACTGCTGACGATATGTCATCCCTTGGGTGGAAGCATTCCTCTCGTCGGTGTCGTCTCGGCCAGCATGGTGCTGGGGGCGGGACAAAAGGCAGTGCACCTATTTTGGCATTTCCTCAGTTAGGTTCACATATCATCATCTGTTCTACGTGACAGATCATATTCACTTTTTTATGGCCCACTTTTTGGCTATAGGTACACTTTAAATTTTTATTTTTTTTCCCCACTTTGTTGATACACTAACATATACACATTATTAATATAATTTTATTTTTCAAATTATTTTCCCTTAGGCTCCCCTTTGGGATTTTCATTCACACTCTACACATGCACATTTTCACTTTGGAGGTGCCTGTGGTGGGTGTTATCGCCCATGCTGGCCTTTGTGGTGACCGGGAGTTTTGCTCTGCGATGTTGTGGCGATCCTCGATGCTAATCTGCTGGTGTGTGGGTGCAGACGTGAGTTGGATGCATAGCTCTCATTAGTTATAAAATTATACTTCTCTTCCTTTTATATTTCTTATTCAATCTTTGTTATTTTATTTTTTTATCTTTTGTTCATTTTTCATTTTATTTTATTTTTTTAGATTTACTCCATGATTTTGCTCCTGATGAGCGGTTGTCGTGCCGTGAAACGCGTCAAGCCTTATTTGATTTTATGTGTATTCAATATAATTTACTATCACTCTGTGTACTATATGCATTCATTGTCATTGCTGCTTTTTTTAAATGTTAAGATCTATTGGATTGTGATACATTTTTTTATACATTGTATGTCTATTTAAGATCCGCCTTATAGAGGTTTGATGCCCAAAATGTTTTATGGTGGATTATGAATTATGAAATATGAATAAATGTCATTTTCTAGTCGCTTGACCAACTTTTTTACTTGCTGTGTGCTTCATCTAAAGTCCCACCCTCTCTCCTTTTTCCCCCCTCCCCCCATTTTTAATATTGATGGGGATGGAGACGGGCACCTCTTTTATGCTCGCTTCATTTAAAGTCCCAAAATTGTGCTCTGCTTATTTAATATAATATATTTTTTTTTTTTTTTTTTTATTATATATATTTTTTAGGGCTGCTGAAATTAACAATTGTTTGATTAATCGATCATTTAAAATCGACCTTTCCCATAGGAAAGGTCGCGGCTTCGCCCTAGCTCCGGAGCCGCAGCCATCTTGGTCCACCCGGCGGCGGGTTAGTATCGGCGTGCTGACGTCATCATCGCCCGCCTGCTTGTGCCGTCTACTCTGAGGACAGACGGGTCTGCTTGCGGTCTATTCTGGACAGAGCAGACAATCGTGAATATTAAAGGTATGGGGGGAGATGTGGACAGTACAGTTAAAGTTAAACTAACTTTCTACGTTTCTCTTAAAGTTTAATTAAAAAAAAAAAAAATTTGTAAAAACTGTATGTGCGTTATAATTAATTGAAATTAGACGATTAATCGATAAAAAAAAAAACGATTAATCGAACAGGAAAATTTTAATCAGTAACAGCCCTAATATTTTTAGCAGAGAATCTAGAGCAGGGATATGCAATTAGCGGACCTCCAGCTGTTGCCAAACTACAAGTCCCATCTTGCTATGTCTTGCTATGCCTCATGGGACTTGTAGTTCTGCAACAGCTGGAGGTCCGCTAATTGTATATCCCTGCTCTAGAGAATAAAATGGCGATTGTTGCAATATTTTATGTCACACGGTATTTGTGCAGCGGTGTTTTAAACACTATTTTTTGGGAAAAGGGACACTTTCACGAATAAAAAATAAAATAAAAAAAAAACAGTATAGTTATCCCAATTTTTTTTGTATAATGTGAAAGATAATGTTACACCGAGTAAATAGATACCAAACATGTCCTGCTTTATAATTGCACGCACTCGTGGAATGGCGACAAACTTTGGTAACTAAAAATCTCCATAGACGACACTTTACAATTTTTTTTTTTTTTTTTTTTACGGATACCAGGTTAGAGTTACAGAGGAGGTCTAGTGCTAGAATTACTGCTCTCGCTCTGACGATCGCGGCGATACCCCACATGTGTGATTTGATCACCGTTTACATATGCGGGCACTACTTCCGTATGCGTTTTCTTTGCCGCGCGAGCCTGCCGTGACGGGGGGTTGCGGTTTGAACTTTATTTTTTTTCTTATTTATTTTTAGATTATTAAATTGTGTTTTTTTGGGGTTTTTTTTAATAAAAATTTGATCCCTTTTATTGCTGTCACAAGGAATGTAAACATCCTTGTAACAGTAATAGATGGAGACAGGTACTCTTTATGGAGGGATCGGGGGGTCTAAAAGACCTCCAATTCCTCCTTTACACTTCAAAGAATTTAGATCGTTTTTGGCTTCATTCCAGTCTGTCACAAGCCTCTGGAAGAGGCGGATAGTTGAGGCCCGGAAAGAGTGGCGGGGGGGGGGGGGGGATGTCCCCTCCTGCTCCTCCGGGATAACAACCGAGCGGCTTTTAGCGGCATTGGTTGTTATCCTTGGAAAGCCGATCGCCCACTCTAAAAAATGTACCGGGATGACGCCTGCATCATCCCACTATAACCCCCAAAAGCCAAGAACGTGCATCTACATACGCTCGGCGGGAATGGGTTAAATTTCTGTTTACATTTAGTTCTCAGAAATACTTTAGAATTGTTCCATCTGCATTCATTTCCTTTATATTTGTGTCTACAATTCATTGGTCTCTCTTGGTATCTCCCCTGGTAGCCACCCATTCAGATGCTCAAAGAGCAAAGAATGTAAGGAAGGATAAGCCTGGGAGGTGAAGGAACACATCCCCAGCATCCCTATAGACAAGCATGTTCTTGAATGATGGTGTTCTTTCCCTGGAAATTGCACATCTAAAAAAGGGAGCCCAGGGGTGCTTTTTTTTTTATTTTATTTTTTTTTTCACTTTTGAAATCAGTGGGATGCCGATTTATGAAGAACAGGAAATGGTAAAGAAAACAGCAGCTACATGGATGGACTGATGACATAAACATCTAAAGGGAAACCAGGAATGTGTTTTTTCACTTTTGAAATCAGCAGGATGGATATTTATGAAGAACAGGAAATAGTAAAGAAAATAGCAGCTATAGGGATTGACTGATGAAATAAAATCATTTTCAAAGTAAGAAAAAATAAAAAAGGCAGGGGTCATCTATGTGCAGCCGCGGTTTCCAGCATGGGTTCCGCTGCGTCCAGGTTAACCGGTTCAGGTGCAAATCAGGTCAGAATTTTTGCCTGAATTCGCACATGAACCAGATCCAAAGACACACAGGACACACACACAGGACTCTTGGGTTCCATTGAGAGCCAGGTACACTCGCATGTCATGTGACTTGAATGCGGTGGGGAAACCGCATCCGATTCGCACATATGTGAACCCAGCCTGTGTCAGCATTTGAGTCAGTGAGTATTGTTCTTTACTAATACTTAAAATACTAAAGGCAAAACTTTTTTTTTAGTTTTGGATAAAGTGGAAAGGGATTAGACACCTTGTCAGTTTTTATTGCCTGTGCACATCAGGGAGATTCTCCTCCCCCCCCCCCCACCATTTGTTCTGTTTACCATTATCATTGAAAGTAAAAGAAAATCCATAATTTTGAGTTGTCCTCAGAAAATAAATAGAAGGGAAATCTTCCAATGGGGGACACTAGTTCTGACATGGGGGTCCCCAAGGAATTCCCTTAATTTACAGGGATTTCCTCTCACTTCCTGTTTGGTTAGGAAGTGAAGGGAAATCTCCGCAATGGGATGCAGATGGTGAAAAAAATAAAAAAAAATAACTGACAGGGGTTATAACCCTCCTTTACCCAAAATGAAAAAAAAAAAAACTTTTGCCTACAGTTCTACTTAAATGCAATTATTGTGCTTTCAGTAAATCCTTTATATGTGCTTATTGTTCTCAAACAGGAATACATATATAGTGTTTTCATGGCACCGTACCTTTCCCTCCATAACAAAAGCCATTTCACCTCCACCCCAGAAACCTTCCAGTGACTTGCATTGGCCTGGATTAACCAAGTGGACCTGCAGGTCATCCTAAAATGAAAAAGAAAAAGAACAGTTGGGTTAGACCACATTAGAAAAGTATTACAATAATAATAATAATAATAATAACATAAAAAAAAGAAAAAAGAAAAAGAAAAGAAGAACATGTTACTCTTATATTTTTCGTATTTTATGCAGATTATTAGTAGCTGGTGGGGATAACACTAGTCTATAGGGCTGGAACAAATGATTATTTTCAGAATTGATTCGCTGGCCAATTTTTGTTTAAATTAATTTATTAATCAGAATTAAAATCTCAAATCAAAGGTTGGTGTATAATTTAGTTATTACATAAAGTAATTCTTTTTTTTTTTTTTATTTATTCTTGAATATATGCAGTATTAAATATACAATATCTCACAAAAGTCAGTACACCCCTCATATTTTTGTAAATCTTTTCATGTGACAACACTGAAGAATTGACACTTGTCTACAATGTAAAGTAGTGAGTGTACAGCTTGTATAACAGTGTAAATTTGCCGTCCCCTCAAAATAACTCAACACACAGCCATTAATGTCTAAACGGCTGGCAATAAAAGTGAGTACACCCCTAAGTGAAAAAGTCCAAATTGGGCCCAATTAGCCATTTTCCCTCCCCGGTGTCATGTGACTCGTTAGTGTTACAAGGTCTCAGGTGTGAATGGGGAGCAGGTGTGTTAAATTTGGTGTTATCGCTCTCACTCTCTCATACTGGTCACTGGAAGTACAACATGGCACCTCATGGCAAAGAACTCTCTGAGGATCTGAAAAAATATTTTTTTGCTCTACATAAAGATGGCCTAGGCTATAAGAAGATTGCCAAGACCCTGAAACTGAGCTGCAGCACGGTGGCCAAGACCATACAGCGGTATAACAGGACAAATTCCACTCAGAACAGGCCTCATCATGGTCCACCAAAGAAGTTGAGGCCACGTGCTCAGTGTCATATCCAGAGGTTGTCTTTGGGAAATAGACGTATGAGTGCTGCCAGCATTGCTGCAGAGGTTGAAGGGGTCGCGGGTCAGCCTGTCAGTGCTCAGATCATACGCCGCACACTGCATTAAATTTGTCTGCATGGCTGTCGTCCCAGAAGGAAGCCTCTTCTAAAGATGATGCATAAGAAAGCCCACAAACACTAACACTAAGGACATGGATTACTGGAACCATGTCCTGTGGTCTGATGAGACCAAGATAAACTTATTTGGTGTCAGATGGTGACAAGCGTGTGTGGGGGCAACCAGGTGAGGAGGACAAAGACAAGTGTGTCTTGTCTACAGTCAAGCATGGTGGTGGGAGTGTCATGGTCTGGGACTGCATGAGTGCTGCCGGCACTGGGGGGCTACCGATCATTGAGGGGACCATGAATGCCAACATGTACTGTGATATACTGAAGCAGAGCATGATCCCCTCCCTTCAGAGACTGGGCCGCAGGGCAGTATTCCAACATAACGACCCCCAAACACCCCTCCAAGATGACCACTGTCTTGCTAAAGAAGCTGAGGGTAAAGGTGATGGACTGGCCAAGCATGTCTCCAGACCTAAACCCTATTGACCATCTGTGGGGCATCCTCAAACAGAAGGTGGAGGAGCGCAAGGTCTCCAACATCCACCAGCTCTGTGATGTCATCATGGAGGAGGGGAAGAGGACTCCAGTGACAACCTGTGAAGCTCTGGTGACCTCCATGCCCAAGAGGGTTAAGGCAGTGCTGGAAAATAATGGAGGCCACACAAAATATTGACACTTTGGGCCCAATTTGAACATTTTCACTTAGTTTAGACATTAACCACTTACCTACCGAGCTCTTTCAACCCCTTCCTACCCAGGCCATTTTTCAGCTTTCAGAGCTGTCGCGCTTTGAATGACAATTGCGCGGTCATGCTACACTGTACCCATGTGTATTTTTTATCATTTTCGTCACACAAATAGAGCTTTCTTTTGGTGGTATTTGATCACCACTGGGGTTTAAGACCCCATTCACACCTGAGCGTTTTGTAGCTTGAAGCCTGAAGCTACAAAACACTAGAGGGGAAAAATTATATTATTCTCAATGGAGATGGTTCACATCTCCACTCCATGTCGCCTGAAGCCGAACGCCTGAAGCTCAAACAAGTTCCGGACCCTTTTTTGTCGCTCAAATTGAGCAGATTTGGGCGTTTTTCTTCTTTTAACATTGGTGACCTTTTGCCCTGCACAAAATCGTGGTAAAACATGCTGCAAATCGTGCACTATAAGCAAAAACAAAAAAAAAGAAGAAATCTGATGGGCACTGATAGGCGGCACTGGATAGGCAGCACTGATGAGGAGCTATTGACAGGCTTTACTGAGTGACACTTTGATAGGGCACTGACAGGCATTACTGATTGGCACTTTTTTGGGCACCGACAGGCTTTATAGAGGGGGACAGGCTGACAGGTGATGGGCATTGATTGGCAGATGATGGGTACCTTTTGATGGGGGCTTTGCTGATAAATCGATGTGCTGATTATCAGCACAGACCCCCCCCCCCCCCCCCGAAAGGGAGAGCCGCCGATCGGCTCTCCCTGTCGACGTGAACCAAGGAAGGACATTTACTGACACTTCCTTCCTCAGTTGTGATTGGTATGAAGCCTCTGTCAGAGGCTTCATACCCACGATCAGAGTTTCGGAGCGTGTCAGACATTGTACTACTCTGGGGAAGTGAACAGAATTTTTCAGAATTTGATATTATTTTTTAACCTGTTTGCTTTCTTGTGATAAGCTGTGATTGCCCAGAGATGCTCACATGGCACAGATGGGCTGATTGGCCCTGCTTGTACTATGTGATCACATTGACCAATCACAGCTAGCAACAAAATTGTACACAGTAGATGGCATGAAAGGAAGCCACCCATTGTTTATAACTGTCATGTCACCTGCTGTGATTGGTCACAGTGATCACATGACACTGGCAGTGAGCCGGTATGCTGATCTGTCATTGGCTGAGTTTGGTGGACACAGCCATGGACAGATTGTGCCGCTGCACAGCCCCATAGGATGTCCACTCAGAAGAAGGAATGTCCTGCCCGGCCTATAGCAAATTGACGGCTGGCGACTGACATGTATGGAGGGTGTACTGAGCTGTATGTTGCGTGTTGCACTGTGTATACCGACGTGTGTAGGGTGTACTGAGCTGTATGTTGCACTGTGTATACCGACGTGTGTAGGGTGTACTGAGCTGTATGTTGCACTGTGTATACCGACATGTGTGGAGGGTGTACTGAGCTGTATGTTGCGTGTTGCACTGTGTATACCGACATGTGTGGAGGGTGTACTGAGCTGTATGTTGCGTGCTGCACTGTGTATACCGACATGTGTGGAGGGTGTACTGAGCTGTATGTTGCGTGCTGCACTGTGTATACCGACATGTGTGGAGGGTGTACTGAGCTGTATGTTGCGTGCTGCACTGTGTATACCGACATGTGTGGAGGGTGTACTGAGCTGTATGTTGCGTGTTGCACTGTGTATACCGACATGTGTGGAGGGTGTACTGAGCTGTATGTTGCGTGTTGCACTGTGTATACCGACATGTGTGGGAGGGTGTACTGAGCTGTATGTTGCGTGCTGCACTGTGTATACCGACATGTGTGGAGGGTGTACTGAGCTGTATGTTGCACTGTGTAAACTGACATGTGTGGAGGGTGTACTGAGCTGTATGTGTGCTGCACTGTGTATGCAGACATGGATGGATGACGTACTGAGCTGTATGTGTGCTGCACTGTGTATACTGACATGGATGGATGACGTACTGAGCTGTATGTGTGCTGCACTGTGTATACTGACATGGATGGATGACGTACTGAGCTGTATGTGTGCTGCACTGTGTATACTGACATGGATGGATGACGTACTGAGCTGTATGTGTGCTGCACTGTGTATACTGACATGGATGGATGACGTACTGAGCTGTATGTGTACTGCACTGTATTTCTTGATATGTAAATAAATGTGTTCTGCATGCAGGCCAACTAATTGATAATAAAATTAGTTGACAACTATTTTTATAATCAATTACATTAATTAGTCGTTTCGCGCCCCCCCCCACTCTGGAGACATACTAGCAGGTTTACCAGCTTCCACCAAAATCATCACAAATATTCTGGCTATGGGGGGGGGGGGGGGGCAGAAGCCCCTTCTATGGGTGAATGATGGATCTGAACATCTCCAAGTTCTCTGCACCACAGACTAGGTTGGTGCTATATAAAAGGAGGAGGAAAATACGAATACCCGGCACATACCTTATAGATAAAAGGCTCTCGCTGCCTCTCTTTCTTCACTTCCTTATAGATACTGCAAGAGAAAGAAGAACGTTGCACTTTAAGCAATCTACAAATCATTCCAGATTGATACTTTAAGATTTTAAATATTTGCAAATCCTCCTCAACTGAATTTCCCTCCAGTCTGTGCCTGAAAAGGTGAACTGGGAGTTTCCATCTCTATAAAAATTCAGCAATGGTAAGTTAACCGCTCCGGAAGATTTACCCCCCCTTCGTGACCAGGTCGTTTTTTTGCGATATGGCATTACTTGAACTGAAAATTGCGTGGTTGTGCGACGCTGTACCCCAATAAAATGTATGTCCTTTTTTTATACAACTTTTTGGTGGTATTTGATCACCTCTGCGGTTTTTATTTTTTTTAGCTATAAATTTAAAAAAGGACAACAATTTGGGGGGGGGGGGGGGGAGAACTATTTTTTATTTTCTGCTATAAAACACATCCAATAAAAAACATTTAACAACACACTTTTCTACATATGTTTAGGCCAAAATGTATTCTGCTACGTTATTTTGGGGGGGGGGGGGGGAAATCCCAATAAGTTATAAAATATAAATAAGGTATTTTGATTGGTTTATAGCGTCTACAACTATGGGATTTTTAAAAAATTTTTTACACTAGTAATGGTGGCGATCAGCGACTTATAGTGGGGCTGTGATACTACGGCGGACCATCGGACACTAATACCAACCAATAGAGTGATCAGTGCTAAAAACATGCACTGTCACTGTACTAATGACACTGGCTGGGACATAGGGATCGACCAATATCGTTTTTTCGGGGCCAATACGATACCGATATTTTGGCCACCTCTCCTGCCGATATTATTTGCCAATATTTTAAAAAAAATAATAAAAAATAAATAAAAATTTTTACACTGTCGTTTTAATTTTTTTTTGTTTGTTGTTTTTTATCACTGGTACAAGGAATGTAAACATCTCATGTGACAGTAATAGCCAGTGACAGGTACTCTTTATGGGGGGGTCTTTAAGACCCCAAACTGCTCCTCTGCACTTGAAAGTATTAAAAATGTCAAGATCGACGGTTTTGAATACTTTCTATTTTTTAAAACTGGCGCCTTTAAGATGGCAGTAATCCGGGAAGTGATGTCATGGCATTGTTTCCGATTACTACATCCGAGACCCAAACAAAGCATTGGCTTTGTTCGGTTCTCCGGCCAGCTGGCGGATGTTCCGGCTGGTTGCTCGGGCCTCCCGGTGGGACGAGATATCCCGGGCGATCGGCGGGTCGCTCTCCCGCTGCTTATAATAACAGCCGAGCAGCTATTACAATAAAGCAAACCCCTTGAAGCAATATCAGTAAATATCGGTCAGTTTTTTTTTAACCGCTACTTCTGAAAAAGTGAATATTGATTGCATCAATAATCAGTTGACCCCTACTGGGAAGGGGTTAACATCAGAGGCGATCAAAATGGTTAAATAATTGCCTAGCACTATGTGTACTTTGTGAGGTGCTTTTACCAGGAGAAATTATGGATTTTATTCCCTGCTTTGCAGGGACACCCCCTCGTCCCCCACTGTCACAATGGAGATCTGCCTTGTTTACATAGGAGCTCCGTTCTGCGTCTCTGCCCGATGATCATCGGGTGCCGGCAGACATCCAGTGCCCGGCACCCACAGATCGGTTTCTGCTGCGAGTAAACGCAGCAGAAGTGGCCCGCCCGCACGCCTCTCTATCCGAAAGTGCAGAATCACACTAGTGATGCACCGAAATTTCGGCCGCCGAAACATATCGGCCGATAATGGAGCCGAAAATGGGGCGTGGCCTGGGTGGGGGGCGGGGTTTCCACCCCCCGCCCCTGGTGACGCCCATCATGGGGGGTGTATAGCGCAGGAGAGCCGCCTCCGCCGCCTGTTTGATCAAAGCGCCGGGAACATCACAGCTTTCATTTCAATAGCTGTGTGTTCCCGGCCGCGCGCCGTCACACACAGCCCCTCCCCCTTGTCCGGGCACTTAGATAGACAGATCATCAGCAGGATTGGACGGATGATCTGTCTATCAAAGTGATGTTCCCGGCGCTGTTATCAAACAGGCGGCGGAGGCGGCTCTCTTCCCTGCACACAGTGCACAGGCTGGCTGCAAAATGGCACACAGGCTGCAATGGGGACACAAAGGCTGCAATGGGGACACACTGGCTGCAATGGAGACACACTGGCTGCAATGGAGACACACTGGCTGCAATGGAGACACACTGGCTGCAATGGGGACACACTGGCTGCAATGGGGACACACTGGCTGCAATGGGGACACACTGGCTGCAATGGGGACACACTGGCTGCAATGGGGACACACTGGCTGCAATGGGGACACACTGGCTGCAATGGGGACACACTGGCTGCAATGGGGACACACTGGCTGCAATGGGGACACACTGGCTGCAATGGGGACACACTGGCTGCAATGGGGACACACTGGCTGCAATGGGGACACACTGGCTGCAATGGGGGATGCCTCCTGTACCACGTCCTCTGTCTCTGACCATCTCCTGTACCATGTCCCCAGTCTCTGACCATCTCCTGTACCGTGTCCACAGTCTCTGACCATCTCCTGTACCGTGTCCACAGTCTCTGACCATCTCCTGTACCGTGTCCCCAGTCTCTGACCACCTCCTGTACCGTGTCCCCAGTCTCTGACCACCTCCTGTACCGTGTCCCCAGTCTCTGACCACCTCCTGTACCGTGTCCCCAGTCTCTGACCACCTCCTGTACCGTGTCCCCAGTCTCTGACCACCTCCTGTACCATGTATGCAGTCTCTGACCACCTCCTGTACCATGTCCCCAGTCTCTGACCACCTCCTGTACCATGTCCCCAGTCTCTGACCACCTCCTGTACCATGTCCCCAGTCTCTGACTACCTCCTGTACCATGTCCCCAGTCATTGACCACCTCCTGTACCACGTCCCCAGTCTCTGACCACCTCCTGTACCGTGTCCCCAGTCTCTGACCACCTCCTGTACCACGTCCCCAGTCTCTGACCACCTCCTGTACCACGTCCCCAGTCTCTGACCACCTCCTGTACCACGTCCCCAGTCTCTGACCACCTCCTGTACCACGTCCCCAGTCTCTGACCACCTCCTGTACCACGTCCCCAGTCTCTGACCACCTCCTGTACCACGTCCCCAGTCTCTGACCACCTCCTGTACCACGTCCCCAGTCTCTGACCACCTCCTGTACCACGTCCCCAGTCTCTGACCACCTCCTGTACCACGTCCCCAGTCTCTGACCACCTCCTGTACCACGTCCCCAGTCTCTGACCACCTCCTGTACCACGTCCCCAGTCTCTGACCACCTCCTGTACCACGTCCCCAGTCTCTGACCACCTCCTGTACCACGTCCCCAGTCTCTGACCACCTCCTGTATAAAAATATTTTTTAAAAACAGTCATTTTCGGTATCTGTGCTGTTTCGGTATCGGTTTTCGGCCTAGTGTATTTTTCATTTTCGGTATCGGTTTCGGCACCAAAAAACCCATTCGGTGCATCCCTAAATCACACATTATATAAACATACACATACACATACATATACATATACACACACAGGAGGCCACCCTGTAGCAGTCCTTAAAGTGATACTAAAGGATCGTTTTTTTTATTTTTATTTTTTAAATAAAAAAACGTGTCATACTTACCTCCACTGTGCAGCTCGTTTTGCACAGAGTGGCCACGAACATCCATTGGTGACTGTCAGGTGACTGTCCGGTCAGGTGTTTTTTTTTCACCTTAATGCATAGGATGCATTAAGGTGAAAAAACAAGAAGGTTGACAATCCCTTTAAAGTGGGAGTCCGCCGGGACTCCGCGTTTTTTATTTTTTTAAAAGCCAGCAGCTACAAATACTGCAGCTGCTGACTTTTAAAATAGTGACACTTACCCGCCCAGCGCGCCCGCGATGTCGGCACCCGAAGCCGATCTCTCGATCGTCTCTCGGGTATTGCCGCCGCCATATTGGGTATGGGAATCAGGAAGTGGAGCCTTTCGGCTTCATTTCCCGGTTCCCTACTGCGCATGCGCGAGTCGCGCTGCGCAATAAGGATGGACCACGCTGTCTCTGGGATCCGTGTGTTTCCCAGCAGGCAGCGGGGGACTTTCGGAAAGGGGCGTAATCTACGCCCCTTTCCGCAGAGAGCTATCCAGGAAGTGGGTGCATACCTGTACTGTACAGGTTCCTGCACCCCCCTCCCCCCTGAAAGGTGCCAATTGTGGCGCCGGAGGGGAGGGGGGGGAGGATTCCAATGAGCGGAAGGTCCACTTTAGGGTGGACCTCCGCTTTAAGTGGTTAAAGAGCTGACACCCTTGTATCTTAACATTGATGGTGAACCTTGACACCCCCAGATGTTTTGGAACTGCATTTCCCGTGATTCTCATGCACTCTGCAGAGTAGTTGAGCATCATGGGAAATGTAGTTCCAAAACATCTGGGGGTGCCAAGGTTCACCATCACTGGTCTAGAGAGCCTGGAAGCAGCATGCAGCCAGTTTAAGTCTGAAGAATCAGAATCCTCCGAGACAAAACTTTTTCTCATAGTTTTGGATTGGGAAAAGAATTAGAACCCCTGTCATGTTTTAATGTTTTAGACTGGGAAAGCACGGAGAAACAAACATTTTGGTTTTGTAAAAAGCGGCACATATCACACACACAGTAAACATTTTTAGGAGCACATTTAACCATTTGGTCGCCCCCAGATGTTAACCGCTTCTGAGCCAGTGTCATTAGTACAGTGACAGTGTGTACTATTATCACTGAATTAATGTCACTGGTGAGGACAGTCTATCTCCCGCTCAGCGTCAGTGTCAAGACTGTCCGCCGCAATATTGCAGTCCCCGCTACAAGTCGCTGATTGCCACTGTTACCAGTATAAAAATATATAAATAAAAATGTCAGTATATATCCCATAGTTTGTAGACGCTATAAAAACTCACACACCAATCAATATACACTAATCGGGGGGGTTTATTTTTATTTATTTTTTTACCAAAGACATGTAGCAGAATACTTTTTTTATCCAAAATTTATGAAGAATATTTTACTTCTTAAATTATTTTATTGGATATGTTTTAGAACAAAGCAAAAAAAAAAAAAACAAAAAAAAAATAGTTTTTTTATTTTCAAAATTTTCTTAATTTTTTAATTTATAGCGCAAAAATAAAAAACCCAGTGGTGATCAAATACCACCAAAAGAAAGCTTGATTTGTGTGAAAAAGGTGATATAAATGTAATTTGGGTACAGCGTCGCATGACCGCGCAATTTCCACTTAAAGTAGCGCAATGCTGAATTGCAAAAAAAAAAAAATGCCATGGTCATGAAGGGGAGTAAAATCTTCCACAGCTGAGGTGGTTACTTAAGTTTTGCATAGAGTGTGTCGCCCATCATGGACATCCCCCCCTATTTGTCTTTTTTTACTGTTATCACTGAAAATTAAAGAAAATCCCAAATTTTGGGATTATTAATAAACAGGATTTATATAGCGCCAACAGTTTGCGCAGTGCTTTACAATATAAAAAGGGGGGCAATACAAGTTACAATACAAGATGGCCAGGCTCATAAGAGAACCAGAACAGGAATAGAGGAGAAATCTTCCAAATGGGGACACTAGTTGTGGTGACAACCAGGGATTCCCTCAGTTTGGATATATTTCCTCTCACTTCCTGTTTCCTCTATGGGACAGGAAGTGAAGATAAATCTCCCCAATGGGGCACAGATGGTAAAAAAGAAAGAGAAATATTATAACCTTCCTCTTACTCTCTGCAAAATAACAAAAACATGATTTGCCTATAGTTCTACTACTATACTTGCCAACTGCCTAACTGGGAAAATACGTCATTACTTTGACGTTAAATACCAAGTTATGGCTGCAGCTAGATGCCATAACCGGTAACCGCGGTATTTTCCTTTTCCCTCAGGTGCCAGACTTTCATATAAAAGTGGTCCCTGTGGTGGATTTGTCACAGGATCACTTTTAGAAGCAGCGGGAGAGGTTAGCGCCCCCCTCCCGATCACAGAGTCCGGGAACCATCCGGCTTCGGGAGTGCCTTGCCATTGAGATAAACGATGGCAAGATTGCCGCCACACATGTCTATGCCCTTGGAGGACCTAGACATCACTTCTGGTTCTCAGTTTTTTTTCCCCTTAAAAGTGAAGTAAAAGTTTTTGTTTTGTTTTTTCCTATTCATACTTACCTAGGTGGATGCTTCATCTGTCCCCCCCCCCCCAGACCCTCTGAACTGAAAACCAAGCGATCAAACATCACTGATCGCTCGGTTTTCAGAGCTCCGTGAGCAGAGAGATGTAGACTGTCAGTCACAGCTCTCTGCTCAACTCCCTCCTCGCTCAGGGGGCGGAGCGGCCGTCTTAGGCTCTCGGTGGCTCGAGGAGGGGGCGGAGAGGCCGTCTTAGGCTCTCGGTGGCTCGAGGAGGGGGCGGAGAGGCCGTCTTAGGCTCTCGGTGGCTCGAGGAGGGGGCGGAGAGGCCGTCTTAGGCTCTCGGTGGCTCGAGGAGGGGGCGGAGAGGCCGTCTTAGGCTCTCGGTGGCTCGAGGAGGGGGCGGAGAGGCCGTCTTAGGCTCTCGGTGGCTCGAGGAGGGGGCGGAGAGGCCGTCTTAGGCTCTCGGTGGCTCGAGGAGGGGGCAGAGAGGCCGTCTTAGGCTCTCGGTGGCTCGAGGAGGGGGCAGAGAGGCCGTCTTAGGCTCTCGGTGGCTCGAGGAGGGGGCAGAGAGGCCGTCTTAGGCTCTCGGTGGCTCGAGGAGGGGGCAGAGAGGCCGTCTTAGGCTCTCGGTGGCTCGAGGAGGGGGCGGAGCGGCCGTATTAGGCTCTCAGTGGCTCGAGGAGGGGGCGGAGCGGCCGTATTAGGCTCTCAGTGGCTCGAGGAGGGGGCGGAGCGGCCGTATTAGGCTCTCAGTGGCTCGAGGAGGGGGCGGAGTGGCCATCTTAGGCTCTCAGTGGGTCGCTGGGAGGCTGAGACGGGTGACAGTCCAGGCACCTGGCAGATCTAGACTCGTGGTCGGGATGATGCGGTGCCTGGACTCCTGGACTGACATTGGTGACGTCAGCTGAAAAAGGGTCAACAGAAGTGCAAAACGAACTGCACTCTTATGATCCATAGGAGAAGTACAGTCAAACGAGCTCAGGCTGGACTTCTCCTTTAACCACTTACAGACTGGAAAATTTTCCCCCTTAATGACCGGGCCATTTTTTGCGATACGGCACTGCGTCGCTTCAACTGACAATTGCGCGGTTGTGTGATGCTGTACCAAAAAAACAAAAATTGGCAGCCTTTTTTCCCCACAAACAGAGCTTTCTTTTGGTGGTATTTGATCACCTCTGCGGTTTTTATTTTTTGCCTATAAACAAAAAAAGCGACAATTTTGAAGAAAAAAAAAAAAAAACAATATTTATTTTTGCTATAATAAATAGCCCAAAATCAAAAATAAATAAAGTCTTCATCAGGTTAGGCAAATAAAATTAAAAAAAATTTGCAATAAGCGTATATTGACAGTTATCATTTCTGCAAAATAAGGGATAGATTTATGGCATTTTTATTATTAATTTAGATTTTTACTAGTAATGGCGGTGATCTGCGATTTTTAGCGGGACTGCGACATTGCAGTGGACAGATTGGACACTTGATACTTTTTTGGGACCATTGACATTTATACAGCGATCAGAGCTAAAAATAGCCACTGATTACTGTATAAATGTCACGGGCAGGGAAGGGGTTAACACTAGGGGGCGATTAAGGTGTTAAATGTGTTCCCTGGGGTGTGTTTCTAACTGTATGTGGGCTGGGCTGACTGGAGGAGGAGAGAGATCGCTGTTCCTTCCTAATCACTAGGAACAGCAGAACTCTCTCTAACTCCCCTGTCAGAATGGAGATATGTCTGTTTACATTGACAGATCCCCGTTCTGGCTCTCATTCCCGCCGCCGGCCACCCGTATCGTGTCCCCAGCCGTACCCCAGATCTCTCCATAAAAGAGGACCTGTCATGCTGTATTGTTATCAGAAGAGAGGTTTACATTCATTGCGATAGCAGTAAAAGTGATCAATTTTTTTTTTTTTTTTTTTTTTTTTTTTTAAAAGGGGCATGTAATAAAAAAAAAAAAAACATATGCATTCGCTACTGCGCGTGCGGATAGAGACACTTAAAATAAAAACATTTATATATATATATATATATATATATATATATATATATATATATATATATATATATATATAAATAATGTTTTATTTTAAGTGTCTCTATCCGCACGCGCAGTAGAGAATGCATATGTAAACTGTGTTTGCACCATACATGTGAGGTATTGCCATGAATGTTAGAGCGAGAGCAATAATTCTGGCACTAGACCTCCTCTGTAACTCTAAACAGGTAACCTGTAAAAAAAAATAAAAAAAAAAATTTTTTTTTTAAAACACATGCCGACCAACGCACAACTATATACGTCGCCAGAATGGAACGGCTGGTCAAAAGGGCGTACAGGTACATCCCCTTTAAGATGCGGCATTGTGGGCACATGCCGCATGCTCCGTGGCCGCAGCTCCCATGGACTATGTCCACGATCGTGTCACAGAGCGGAAGAATGGGGAGATACCTATGTAAGCAAGGCATTTCCCCGTTCTGTCATCAGGAGCAGTGATCGCTGTCCTGTCAGTGGTAGCCCACCCCCCCCCCACAGTTAGAATCACTCCCTAGGACACACCTTAACCCCTTGATCGCCCCCTAGTGTTTAACCCCTTCCCTGCCAGTGTCATTTACACAGTAATCAGTGAATTTTTATAGCACTGATCGCTGTATAAATGACAATGGTCCAAAAATAGTATCAAAAGTGTCCGATGTGTCCGCCTTAATGTCGCAGTCATGGAATAAATAAATAAATATTGCAAATAACCGCTATTACTAATAAAAAAAAAAAAATAATAATAATAATGCCATAAAATTATCCCCTATTTTGTAGACGCTATAACTTTTGCGCAAACCAATCAATAAACGCTTATTGTGATTGTTTTTACCAAAAATAGGTAGAAGAATACATATCGGCCTAATCTGAGGAAGAAAAAAAAAAAAGTTTTTTATTAGAAATTAGATTTTTTTTTTTTATCTAAAAAATTTGATTTTTTTTGGGGGGGGGGGGGGGATATTATGGCAAAAAGTAAAAAAAAAAAAAATTTACACTTATTTTTTGTTTATAGCGCAAAAAATAAAAACCGCAGGAGGTGATCAAATACCACCAAAAGAAAGCTTTATTTGTGGGAAAAAAGGGACGTCAATTTTGTTTGGGTGCAATGCCACACGACCGCGCAATTATCAGTTAAAGCGACGCAGTGCCGAATTGCAAAATGTGCTCTGGTCAGGAAGAGGTAAATTCTTCCGGGGGCTGTGGTTAAAAAACGTCGCCTATGGAGATTTTTAAGTACCGTAGTTTGTCGCCATTCCACGAGGGTGCGCAATTTTAAAGCGTGACATGTTCGGTATCTATGTACTCTGCGTTATATCATCTTTCATATTATACAAAAAAATTGGGGTATATACAGCGGGTAAAATACGTATTGAACATGTAATAATTTTTCTAGGTAAATAGATTTCTAAAAGGTGCTATTGACATGAAATTTTCCCCCACATGTCGGTGACAATCCATACATACAAAGACACCCAAACGAATACGTTCAGAAATGAAGTTCTGTGTAATAAAATGGAAGGACACAGGGAACATGTACTGAACACGCTAAACTGAAATGTATTTAATACTTGGTACAAAATCCTTTGTTGGTAAGGAAGGCTTCAAGACGCCTCCTGTATGAAGAAACGAGTCGCATGCGTTGCTCAGGTGTGATTTTGCTCTTCAAATCTTGAAGGTTCCGTGGGCCTCTTCTATGAACTCTGATCTTTAGTTCTTTCCAAAGATTTTCTATTGGATTCAAGTCAGGTGATTGGCTGAGCCATTCTAGCAGATTTATTTTCTTTGAAATCTATTGAGAGTTTCCTTGGCTTTGTGTGTTGGTATCATTGTCTTGCTGAAATGTCCTCCCTTCGTTTCATCTTCACCATCCTGCAAGATGGCAGCAAATGTTATCAAGAATGTCTTGGTGTTAGAGCTGCACGATTCTGGCCAAAATGAGAATTACATTTTTTTTTGCTTAGAATAAAAAGATCACGATTCTCGTGACGTAAAATCTTTCACATTATACAAAAAAAAAAAAAAAAAAAAAAAAAAATGGGCTAACATTACTGGTTAGTTTTCTTTTTTTTTATTCATTAATTTTTTTCCCCAAAAAATTGCTTTTGAAAGAGCGCTCCGCAAATACAGTGTGACATAAAATATTGCAATAACCACATTTTATTCTCTAGGGTCTCTACTAAAAAAAAAATATATATATAATAATAATAATATTATAATATATATTTGGGTGTTCCAAGTAATTTTCTAGCAAAAAAAAAAAAAAAAGATTTTATATCTTGAAACCAACAAACGTCAGAAAGAGGTTTAGTGTTTTAAGCTAAAGTAATAGACAAAAGTATCCCTGCGCTATCAAAAATCTATTAAAGCGGGAGTCCACCGGGACTCTGCGTTTTTTTTTTTTTTTTTTTTTTTTTAAAAGCCAGCAGCTACAAATACTGCAGCTGCTGACTTTTAAATAGTGACACTTACCTGTCCAGCGCGCCCGCGATGTCGGCACCCGAAGCCGATCGCTCGCTCGTCTATCGGGTCCTGCCGCCGCCATCTTGGGTATGGGAATCAGGAAGTGGAGCCTTTCGGCTTCATTTCCCGGTTCCCTACTGCGCATGCGCGAGCCGCGCGGCGCAATCCGGACGGTCCCCGCTGCCTCTGGGAGCTGTGTGTTTCCCAGCAGGCAGCGGGGCACTTGCTGAAGGGGGCGGGCGCTTGCGGAAAGGGGCATAACGTACGCCCCTTTCCGCAGAGAGCTAGCCCGGAAGTGGGTGCAGTTACCTGGATTATCCAGGTAACTGCACCCCCCTCCCCCCTGAAAGGTGCCGATTGTGGCGCCGGAGGGGGGGGGGGATTCCGATGAGCGGAGGTCCATTTTAGGGTGGACCTCCGCTTTAAGCCTCAATTAGGGTTGCAGCCAAACACTGACAGAGGTATAAGCCCTACCACTGAAACATATAGCAACAAATCAAATAAATGGTGTTGCGCTCCCTTAAACTAAATAATATTAATCCATGAAATGCTAACCAATAAAAACATAAATTATCTGTGCATAAATTCTGATTCCCGTGATAAATCGTGATCAGTGATCAAAGTGACTAGTGCAACAAAGCATTCCAAACGAATATATATATATATATATATATACACATAAAAAAGTAATACAAACAATTCATCAAGATAAATCTGAGAATATCCGCATTAAAACAGCGCTCTGTAGAAAGTCCTTTACAGAAATAGCAATGTACGAGCAATCACTAAAAAGTTCTTAATGTGCAGATAAGGTGTCTATAGTGATCTAATCAGCATTGCACGGTGATCAAAGTGCTGTCGACCTTTCTTCCACCATAAACCGGGAGTGCGTCACCACATGCGATGCGTACCCCCTAGGGGGTTAAACTCACCAGACACTGCTGAAAACACAAGCCTTAAGGAGTAGTCACTTCCTTGAGTATGGTAATATATCACCTTAGCGTTGCAGTTCCAAACAGTCCTCCAAGTTTGTCATAAAAATAAAACAAAGTGTGCACATAGCATAATACTGTTTTATTTTTTAAAAGGTTCGCACAAAATAATAAAATCACCCATTTAAATATCTGCGTACATTGTTTAAAACATCATCAGCATTTCAAAATTGTGTACTTCACCGATTATTCAGATCCCCGAGCCATCCACAAGTGTTCCTCTGTGTACACTGTGCATCACTTCCTGGTCTGTGGTCAGCGGTGGAGCGCACACCTCACTTCCGGTAGCGTCGTGTAGGCCACGCCCTGACGCGTTTCGTCACTTCCGACTTCAACAGAGGGCGTGGCTACACGACGCCGACGGCCAATATATATTCAACAGTCTCACACCCTGTCAACCAATCACGTAGCCCTGCACTATCCAGCCCACATGACGCTGCACATCGTCATGGTAACCGGACGCGGCCAGCTCGGTTCTCAATACAGGGGAGAGATAATTGAATGAACACAAACGATCGCCGAACTACTGGCGACCTCCTTAGCAGAACAGGCAAAATGAACATTACGCCAAAAACAATACATGAAAGAAAGAAACATAGACCTCCTAATTAAAATTACCCTTAATATACACATAAATAAAAATATAAATACAAAATTACATAGTACAGGAAGATAGTGAACTACCCATTAGATCCTCACATGATCCATGTATGTTTGTGTAATATGTGAGCAAGGACCTATATACACATACAAGGTCCATAAGCTGTCTCCCTAAGAGATACATCCTATTTAGAAAGAGCTAGTGTGTATGTCATGTGCATCATCCAAAATATACCTATACTTATACATGTATAGGCCGGCTTTAAAATATACCCTTTTTGTTTTGGTATATATATATATATATATATATGTAAAGAAATAGAAACCACATATATAAAATCGCATAGACCAAAGTGAAAATCGCATAAAATCACCTTATAGTGATGAATACCAATAAATAGATTTTCTTACTCGGTGTAAATAGAAACACATAAAATCGCATAAATAGAAAAGAAATCGCATATACCCATAAAGTGATAAATGCAAATAAATAAAGTATCACACAAAGTGTGTATAAAGCAAAATTAAATAGTGAAACATTCAGTGCAAACAAATGTAGAAGTCTCTCAAACTGCAAACAAAAATAAAAAAAGTGGCAAAAAAATCCGTAAAGTGCTTCTCGTAGTAGCAGGTGCAATACAACGTAAACTGTGCACACTCTGGTGTCTCTTCAGTGTCCCGCAGTTAACATATAGGGTGGCCCCTTACCTTACTGCTGTAAGGCAAACAGCATAAAGAGACCAAGGTCTCAGATGGTGACAGCGGTGTACCCTTAGTTCCAAGCTAGGAGGACTTCTCCCCACATTAAGGCAGGATCTCACAGAGAAGGAAACAGGAGGGCTCCAAATGGTGAAGTATGTATACACTTTTATTACAAAACTCAAACAAATGGAAAGGTACTCACAAACAAATCAGTTTAAAAATGCCAGATAGCAGTTTAAAATGTTCCTTTTTCGTCTCTCAGACGTGGCTTCCTGTATCCACAAGCACTTCCTTCCCACGCGTATCGTCATGTGACTTCATCAGGGATGTAGTCTTTTTTCACTTACACACAAAGTCTATTCCATTGACAAATTGTTACAATGTTTATACTTAAGTTCAACTGATAAAGAATGTTTTGATTCTTGGCAAACTGCCCAGATTTTCTCTTCCTTTCTTTTGAGGGGTGTGGCTTCAGAAGAGCAGAGAGAATTGTTTGCATAGAAAGAATTGTGAAACACTTTAGTCAAGGTCGCCATAATGATTCTTGGCCATTAATTGTGCTCTACTTGGTGCATTTTTCCCCATTCATCCTTCCTTCAATGATATGAAGTTTGCCAGTACCACCGGCCCCACACCATGATGTTCTCACCTACAAACCTCACTGTTGGTATGGGGGGTGTTTTTGATGTGCCATGTGACCTCCAAACATGGTATGTATTATGACATCCAAAGAATTCCATTTTGGTCTCCTCTGACCAGACTATATTCTCCCCGTATTTCACAGGCTTGTCTAAATGTTGTGCAGCAAACTTTAAACGAGCTTCAACATGCTTCTTCTCCAGCAATGGAGCCTTGTGTGGTGAGCGTGCATACAGGCCATGGGGGGGTGAGTGCATTATTTATTGTTGTATCCGCTAATTCTAGATCTTTCTGAAGCTCTCCACAAGTGCTCCTTGGCTCTTAGACAATTCTTCGGATCGTTCTTTTCACTCTTGCAAGGAAGCCCCTGGCTGTGGTCGGTTTATGAATTGATGTTCTTTCCACTTCTGGATTATGGCCCCAACAGTGCTCACTGGAACATTCAGACGTTTAAAAATCCTTCTGTAACCAATGCCATCAGTATGTTTTAAAACAATAAGGTTGCAAAGGTCTCGAGAGAGCGCTTTGCTTTTACGCATCATAAGATGTTTGTTGTGTGACACCTTGGTAATGAGACACCTTTTTATAGGCCAGGGACATGCAATTAGCCGGACCTCCAGTTGTTGCGGAACTACAAGTTCCATGAGGAATAGCGAGACTGATAGCCACAAGCATGACACCCAGAGGCAGAGGCATGATGGGACTTGTAGTTTTGCAACAGTTGGAGGACCACTAATTGCATATCCCTGCTATAGGCCATCAGTGGAGACTGAACCAGCTGATATTAATTTGTGCTGACAATTTCATGTCAATAGCCCCTTAACAAATATATTTACCTAGAAAACTGGCGACGTGTTCAATACTTATTTTACCCGCTGTATTGTAAAAGAAGCACCACCCATCCCCCCCCCCCATAAAAAAAAAAAAAAGGATACTAGGGACGTTAGAGGCAACAATATATGAAAAAGATATAGAAATGTATTATGATAAAATATATGGTGTAAACACCACCAACAAGAAATGACATATATAGCAAAAGCAAAATAGTATAACAGATATAAAACAAATGCAGATCCTTCAGTATTACACCCAACGCGTTTCTGGACCTGTGTAGAGTCCTTTCTTCAGGGGAATTTTGTTTGAAGTAATATTGATATTCTATAATGAGACAAATTCACACATGAGATTCATATTCAGGGTTACATATACACATACATATTCTGTAACCCTGCATATGAATCTCATGTGTGAATTTGTCTCATTATAGAATATCAATATTACTTCAAACAAAATGCCCCTGAAGAAAGGACTCTACACAGGTCCAGAAACGCGTTGGGTGTAATACTTAAGGATCTGCATTTGTTTTATATCTGTTATACTATTTTGCTTATGCTATATGTCATTTCTTGTTGGTGGTGTTTGTACCATACATTTTATCATAATACATTTCTATATCTTTTTCATATATTGTTGAATTGCCTCTAAAAGCAGGGCTCGACAAACCCAGGCACCAGGTCGCCATGGCAACCAGAAATCGCACCCTGGCGCCTAGGCTGCCACCAGCCCACTCACTATCGATGCCCCAGGCATGCAGTGCATTAACACTGACCGCCGTTCTCCTCCCTTCTCCACACCCAGCGGGCGCTTGATGCTTGCCAGAGCCGCTGAGTGTGTGAAACTGACAAGTAACTGAGAGGGAAGGATCTGTCAGATTTGAGCTTGATGTCGGGGGTGGGCAGGACCCGGCTGGTCAAACACCAGCCAATGTGATCTGGGCGGGCCACTACGTGTATGTGACCCCACCCCTTTCGTTAAGCAGCACAATCATTGGCTGGTGTTTGATAGCTGCTGGGTCGCACCCACCCCGGCCACCCCCCACATTAAGCTCACTTCTGACAGCTCCTCTCTGTTACTTGTCCGTTTCACAGTTACTGAGTGTTCAGTGTGCAACCTGCCAGTGCCAATCGGTGCCATCTGCCACTGCCAACCAGTGCCACCTGCCAGTGTCACTGCCAATCAGTGCCATCTATCAGTGCCACCGCCAATCAGTGGCACCTGCCAGTGCCATTAGTGCCACCTGCCAATGCCTACCAGTGCCACCTGCCAATCAGTGCCACTGCCATCTATCAGTGCCACCTGCCAATTAGAGCCACGTGCCAGCGCCACCTTCCAGTGCCAACCAATGCCACCTGCCAGTGCCAATAGTGCCACCTGCAATTTCCAAACCAGTGCCACCTGCCAATGCCTGCCAGTGCCACTGCCAATCAGTGCCACCTGCCAGCACCACCTGCCAGTGCCAACGGGCAACCAGTGCCATCTGATGAAATAAGGGGAAATAGACTTGGCGCTATACCTTTAAGTTGCAATATTAAATGGTGAAAAGCAAAATTTTAATTTAAAAAATTATAATTTATATAAATTTTCCAGCTTGCTGGTAAGTGATAAAAACCACAAACAGTTCTATTTATAACAACCACTTATCTTTAGTGATTTTTTTAAAACTCTAATGATTTTTTAAAAGGAAACCACATACACCTGTGTTAGTACCGTGAAAGTGCTAACCTTATTATGCGAAATAAACCATAAATAAACATACAATTACTATGATTGGTAATAAAATGCAAGTGACAACCATTAAAAAACCCAAGTGAAATTTGAGCATAAAATATCAAAAGCAATTAAAAAAGGTATTCCTAAAAGTTAATTTATATCAAACTAATATCAAATTCATAAAATGTTAATTAGTGAAAATCCCACTTTTTCATAAGCAGTGTACTGAGTGCCACATCCTAAATAGCATGTGAATAATAACAAGTGAAAAATAATAATTTGATGAACAGTGAAAAATCTTCCGTGAGTGTCTTCAAAACAGTGTCTGCAACTGCTGCTCCCATAATAAGGTTAGCACTTTCACGGTACTAACACAGGTGTATGTGGTTTCCTTTTAAAAAATCATTAGAGTTTTAAAAAAATCACTAAAGATAAGTGGTTGTTATAAATAGAACTGTTTGTGGTTTTTTTTTTATCACTTTCCAGCAAGCTGGAAAATTTATATAAATTATAGTTTTTTTAATTTAAATTTTGCTTTTCACCATTTAATATTGCAACTTAAAAGGTATAGCGCCAAGTCTATTTCCCCTTATTTCATCAGTATTTCCACCCACATAGGGTGGGAAATTAAATAGAGACCGCTCATACCACAATTATACCAATTTGCCCCATAGCGCAACCTCCCCCCACCTTTACTTTTTACTAACCAGTGCCATCTGTCAGTCCCAAACCAGTGCCACCTGCCAGCGCCAACCAGTGCCATCTGTCAGTCCCAAACCAGTGCCACCTGCCAGTGCCAACCAGTGCCATCTGTCAGTCCCAAACCAGTGCCACCTGCTAGAGCCAACCAGTGCCATCTGTCAGTCCCAAACCAGTGCCACCTGCTAGAGCCAACCAGTGCCATCTGTCAGTCCCAAACCAGTGCCACCTGCCAGCGCCAACCAGTGCCATCTGTCAGTCCCAAACCAGTGCCACCTGCTAGAGCCAACCAGTGCCATCTGTCAGTCCCAAACCAGTGCCACCTGCCAGCGCCAACCAGTGCCATCTGTCAGTCCCAAACCAGTGCCACCTGCCAGCGCCAACCAGTGCCATCTGTCAGTCCCAAACCAGTGCCACCTGCCAGCGCCAACCAGTGCCATCTGTCAGTCCCAAACCAGTGCCACCTGCTAGAGCCAACCAGTGCCATCTGTCAGTCCCAAACCAGTGCCACCTGCCAGCGCCAACCAGTGCTATCTGTCAGTCCCAAACCAGTGCCACCTGCCAGCGCCAACCAGTGCCATCTGCCAATTCCAAACCAGTGCCACCAACCAGTGCCACCTGCTAGAGCCAACCAGTTCCATCTGCTGCCAGCCTTACTCTTTCTGGTCAGCCCATAACCCTGATGTAATAGCATTACATTGGAGTTATTGACTGGGTGCTCCGTTGTGAGTTGGGGGGGTGAAAATTACTGGCCTTACCCCGGGAGCTGACAATCCATACCACTCTTAAAAAAACTGGCCTAACTTTTTTAACTGGCTCCTAGATTCAAAGCAAATTTGTCAAGCTCTGCTCTAAAGTCCCTAGTATCTTTTTATCTTTTTTTTTTTTCTTTTGGGGGGGGGGGGGGGGTGCTTCTTTTATAATACTGCTCATTTGGCATGTCGGCAACATGTAGGTCCTGTTGGTTGCATTCCTATATGTATTAAAAGTGTATTTCCCCCGTACAAAAATTGTGTTCGAAAAAACACTGTACAAATACAGCGTGGCATTAAAAAATTGCAACACCTGCCATTTTATCCTGCTAAAAAATTTTTAAAAAAAATACACACACACACATATATATATATATTTGGGGGCTCCAATATTTTTTTTTTTTTATAGCAAAAAATACTGATTTAAACAACAAATGTCATAACGAAAGGCCTGGTCCTTAAGTGGTTAATTAAAAAAAAAAAAAAAAAGGAAATGTAAACAGGAAATGGCGGTAACGCATAGCAACCAAAAAGTCAGATAAAGTTGTGATTGGTTGCTATGGACACCACAGAATGAAGAAGTGACATTCTCCTCCCGGTGTGTCCAATGAGGTGACACTCACCCGCTGAGGAAGGAGAAGAGCTCACTGGCCGCCCCGTGCCGGTCCCTCCACATCCTCCCCTCCTCTGCCATCCGAACTGCGCGCCCTGTCACTCCGGGGTCACCGCCCCGGAAGTACTCCCGCACTCCCTACTACTGGAAACAAGAAACTTCGAAGAAAACAGCTTAAAAACCACAAAATATCCACCGAAACGAAAAATGGAACGTAAAGCTCTCCGAATTTTACTGATTTGAAGTGATCTGTAGCGCCTCATAAACGTCACTTCCGGGTCTCTACGCACCCCCGGAAGTACCTCCGTCCTCCCTACTACTGGAAACCAATAAAACACATCAAAAACAGCCTCAAAACTAAATAAATCCGCACAGACAGAGATAATAAAACATTCTTCTGTTTATTTATCTGATTTGAAGTGATCTGTAGAGTCTTTCATTCGTCACTTCCTGCCCGATCATCAACGCCAGATCACTCCGCGACACGAAATAGTCCCCGGGTTCGGGGTTTGCGGGTGACGGAGATGATATTTTAGCCCGTTAAATACAAATCCCGGTGTAGGGGGAGAGGAGAGGACGCGGGCGGTGTATGTAGTCGGGTAATGAGCGGGGGGAGGAGGGGATCTCGGTGCCGGTGAGGCGTGGGGTGTGCACTGCGCAGGCGCGGCCACCTTCTCCTCTCGGGCGGAGGGGGATATAGTGCCGCGTCGCCGAAGCTCCTCCCTTTTCTCTCTGCGGCCGCCATCGAGCAGCAGCCTGAGCCCGGCCGTCAGCATGGTGAGGAGCGGCGGGGGGAATCGCGGGGTAGCGGGAGGGTGTAGATTGGTGGGTACAGCGGGAGGAGGGTGAGGGGAGTTTTGTGTGTCCGGTCCCCGGGTATCGCCCGGCACTGAGCGGGAGAGGACCGGGCCGGAGACACCGCGTGTTACCGGAGAGCGGCCCGGCTGTCCGCCATGAGGCCTCCCCGCCATACTCCATCCTGCGCGTTACCTCACCCCATAGACTGACTGCACCCTCCACACCGACTTCCATAGACCGAGACCACACTCCTACTCCATGCATCCGCCCCCCATACACATAGGCCGCACGCACACTCCATGCAGATGTATGCACTGCCTGGGACCACATTCACACTCCATGCAGACGTATGCACTACCTGGGACCACATTCATGATGCTGAGACTGACCACATGCATCCTCCATGCTGCCGTCTGTGCTGGCTGGGGACCACACTCATACTCCACGCTGCTTTAGCCCATGCACTGGCTGAGGACCACATTCATCCTCCATGCTGACCTAGCTGATGCAGAGGTTCAGGCCACATTTATCCTTCATGCATCTTCTCCCTAAATGCTGCATGAGGATGCAATGCTTACTCCATGCTGCTCCCCCCCATATATACTAACATTGCATGCACTGTGATGCTGCACCTATAGTCGCACCAGATGCTTTCCTTCCTGGACACAGTCTTTAGGGGTGCGCTCTGATCTATAGTACTCAGGGGCCCACTGACAACTCATAGGGCCCCTGGGGCAATCTGACATGGGGGCACACAGTATGCACAGACATGTTTCTATTGGCTGAGAAGGTACTGGAGAGGTGGGGCAGCTAAAATCTCAGGATTTTTAGACCAAAAGGATGTCGGTAAGGGACATTTCAGAGACGCATGCAAAAAAAATAACATAGATTTTTACATACTGTCCCTGGTTTATACTGAGGCTGGTAACTGACGGGGCCCCCTAGTGGCTCAGGGCCCTCAGGCAGTGCCCGGGTGGCCTGATGGTCAGTCCGCCCCTGATAGTACTAGCATTGAGCTAGAAATTAGCTGAGATTGAAGCACACAAAGTGTAGCTGCTGACTTTTAATAATCGGACACTTACCTGTCCTACAGTCCAGCGGCGCGATTGAACGAAGCCTCTCCCCCCCCCCCCCCCCCCCCCCGGCTCCGGTATTCTAACTGTGGGCACCTGGCTGTGATTGGTTGAGCAATTTTCTGAGACCTGTGACCTGTCTCAGAAGTTTGCAGGGAGAGGTGAACCTCCGGCACTGTGGAGCCCCAGGAGAAAGTGGTAGCTAAGTGCCTAGAAAAAATGACATGCCAAATGTCAGGGGGTTCACCTTCACTTGGCACTCCGCTGTAATCCTTTTTGTCGCCTGCTAGCGGGGATAAATAGTGCCCCACTAGCGGCCAAAATGCGCTGCTAAAACAGCTTTACCACCCCGGCTGTAAAAGTGCTCAAACTTCGCTCAGATCTGACCGGGAGGGGGAGGTGGTACTTGTCAAAACCATAAATAAGCGGCGCTTTTCCCCATTCGGCTTTAATGATCCCCCATGACATGTACACAGAAAATTCACCCCCAACTACGTCAAACTAAACTTTGTGTATGACTGCTGTGTACACGCAAGTGCCCATACAGGAAGTGAGGGGGCGCTATACATACAACCATGTAACAAAAATGCTACTTATCAACACTGACAGATTAGTATACAGTCATCCTGTGTTGTCATATTAAATGAAGTCCTAGAGACCTCCACCTATAAGGCAAGCACCCACCTCCTGTACACATCCTCAGCAGCTGATTGGCTCCCAGGAATAAGTGGCATGTCTACATCCTTTATAAGGATACATTGTATCACTGAGCATTGCTCTGCAATAAAAACTGGCTTCTCTACATCCAGAGTTCATCCTGATGTCTTTGTACATATTTGTGTTTTCTCTCCAATGCAATGATGGTGTAATTTGCGCCTTACCTGGTATTCAGTGACGGTTGCCTACTGTCATTATGCTGATACTGAGGGCTGACGATAATCGAGTCTGAGCATTGTGTGTGTTCTCAATGTGAAGTGTGTCTTTGTTATGAACATGTATATGACCACTTGTTTTGTGTCTCCCCTCCCCCCCCCACAGGCCTGCGCTCGTCCTTTGATCACGGTGTACTCCGAAAAGGGGGAAACGTCAGGCAAAAATGTGACTATGCCCGCAGTGTTCAAGGCTCCTATACGTCCAGATATAGTCAACTTTGTTCACACCAACCTGCGCAAGAACAGCAGGCAGCCGTTTTCAGTGAGCGAGCTTGCTGGTACGTAATCTGACGGGTGGGGTGTAGACTTTAAATTGAATCGGTTTAGACGGTTTCTTGCACATAAAGTGGTTGTAAACCCTAATTTACACAGTGTAGTGACTGGCTTCAGGTGATGCGGATGAAACAAATGCTGCCTAAGAGCCGGTTCACACAGGGGCAACTCAGATCCGACTTCAAGTCGCCCCAAGTCACCTCAGGTCGCACAACATGATAAAATCAATGTAAGTGAATGAGAGCCGTCTTAATGCACACTACTGAAGTCGCTCCGACTTCAGAAAAGGTTCCTGTACTACTTCAATCCGACTTGTAGGCGACCGGTACACACTGATTTCAATGGAGGTCACCTCCTAGTCGGATCTCCGTCTATACGGAGGCGATTCTCAGAGAATTATGGTGTCCCCCCCCCCCCCCGAGAGCTCATTCTCTGATTGGCCACGGCAAGTCGCCTGGCCTGGGGCGACTTAAAGTAGTGTAAGTCACGTCCAAGTTGCTTCCAAAAGTCGTGTTGCCCCTGTGTGAACCGAGCCTAAGTTGTACCAGATTATCTGTAACATTCTTCCCACTACATCTGTTCAAAGTTCAGAATTTCCATATGATTTCTCGGCTCTGAAAAGCAAGGGGATAGGGAGCAGAGTTACGTCAGGTGATTGTTGGGAAGGGACGCACACACACCCCTTTACACAGGAACAGAGCTGAGGCTGTCAATCACAGGCTTTGCCCTCGCCTTTAACTTTTTTTTACGCTGTCAGGGTGACTCGTACAGATAGCAGAGGACAGAAGCAGCAGTCAGAAATTACAGTACTCTGGACTGAGACAAGTGCACACTTGTAGAGGGATATGCTTTGTTCATATTTTTATGTCTGAGATTTACAACCACTTTAAAGTAGATCACCAGCTTTACCCTTGCATAACAAATTTTGTTATGTGTCTTTTTTTTCTTTTTTTTTTTTTTGTAGTTACATGGCTTGGACCAATGTAACTATGTATATACCATACCTGTGGGGGTCCCCTTGGAAGCTGGAAACGGCTATATAGACACCACTACTACAGTGTTTTCTGCTAGCTTCTGGCTCCCGTGCCATGTGGCTGCTGTGGTGCTTGGTGAACAAAGGTGGTCAGCTGCTGAGAATGGGCGTCATTCAAGGAACACTTTGGGGTTGATTAAAGGTAAATAGACTCTGCACTTCAAGTGCGGTTTCTCCAGAGCTTAGTAATACCCAATCGCATGCAAGAGAAATAAAGAAATTTGTTGCACATGATTGGGTGATGGAAGTCTGCCAGATCTTATGCTTATTTACAAAGCTCTAGAGCAGTGATGGCTAACCTTGGCACCCCAGATGTTTTGGAATTACATTTCTCTAGAGCAGGGATATGCAATTGCCGGTCCTCCAGTTGTTGCAGAGCTAGAAGTCCCATAAGGCATAGCAAGACTGACGGGCACAAGCATGACACCCAGAGGGTGAGCATTATAGGACTTGTAGTTTTACAACCGCTGGAGGTCCACTAATTGCATAGCCCTGCTCTAGAGCATGGTGCTCAACATGTGGCCCTCCAGCTGTTGCAGAACTAAAAGTCCCTTGATCCATTGTAAAGCTGATGGTTACAAGCATGACTCCCAGAGGCATGATGGGACTTGTAGTTTGGCAAAAGCTGGAGGGCCACAGGTTGAGCACCCATGCTATAGAGCAATAATTGCAGAGTCTGATCCATTTTAGTAAATCAACCTCATTGTTTCCTCAATGAAGCCTTTTCTGATTGTGAGGTTTAGATCATGACATCGCCACATTTAGTGTTTACAGGGGGTTGCCAATAGATTATATATGGGCCTCCGGTTGGCTTTTGAGGGTAGTGGGCTCCACAGCCCCAAAAGTATAGAGGGGCTTTAGAATTCTTAATACAGTTGATGTGGCTTGGAGTTTGTAGCTCCACTCCTAGGTTCAGTTTGGTAAGTAGATAGTCTGGAATTGGAGTAAACACTGGTGGTTGAGGGATGGTAAAAACAGGCAGTTGATCCTTGTTCACAACTTAACCCTCCTACTACCCAACACTTACATGGCTGTCAGAGGGGTGAGTTCCCATTGCCATGGGCACACTACTTTGTTGCAGTTCCTACCCATCATGCTGCATTTGAAATTCAACAGTGCCAGTCACTTGCCACTTTGAAGTTAGTGGGACTGCACCACAACTACATGTTAAACATGGATATGAAGTTTGCAATCAATACTCCTCCCCCCGTGCATATTGTTACTTGCTGTCAAGTACCCGCCAGTATGGATACCTTTTGCAGTGCAATTTGAGCCCATACAAAATTAATGGTCTCAAATCGCATTGCAAATGCATGCGGTTTAAACAGGAATGCAGTGTGATTCCTGCCCATATTGTATGTGGGTTCCCACACAACTCCTGTGTGAACTTGGGCTGAAGTCACTATGACAAGCCTGGGCTCACATAATCGGTGGGGGCAACTGCATGCTATTCGGACAGGAATCTTGCCACTTTCTTCAAATCGCATTCAATTCTTTGCAGTGCCATTTGAGCCAATTTATTTTTGTATAGGCTAAAGTTGACACGCAAAGGTATCAGTTTCAGGTATCTGAGCATATGCACAAGTACTAATGCAAATGCTTGGTATCGGTGGAACCCTACAAAAAAGGCATGCAGGAGGGGGGAAGTATTGCCTGCTGTCAACCAAGAGTAGTTATCTTAAATCTCTTTTCAGTGTTAGTCTGCCCAAGTACCTTGTTCAGATCAGCAAGCACCTATTGAGCTGTATTTAAAGAGGAAGTAAACCCTGATGGGTTTACTTCCTCTTTCATTCCCTGCAAAGCATAATGGACTACTGTGCATCGCATAGTAGTCCATTATGTGTCACTTACCTGACACAGGAGCCAGCGAAGTCGCCGCTGTCCCCTGTAGTCCGCCGCATCCATCTTGTTGGTGGGGTCTCGCAGCTCCGCCGCTGTCATTCGGCGATGACATCACTCCCGCGCATGCGCACGGGAGCCGACACGCGCGGCAGCTCCGTCGCTGACAATGCCACGCTCAGTGCGCCTGCGCGCCACTGTCTACGGGCAAATATTTCCTAAACCATATAGGTTTAGGAGATATTTCTTGGACCTACAGGTAAGCCTTAATCTAGGCTTACCTGTAGGTCAAAGTGGTTTGTAAGGGTTTACAACCACTTTAAAGAGATTGTAACTTTTTTTTTTTTTTTTTTTTTTTTTCTTACCTGCTCTGTGAAATGGTTTTGCACAGAGCAGCCCTGATCCTCCTCTTCTTGGGTCCCTCTTTGCTTCTCCTGGCCCCTCCCTTCTATTGAGTGCCCACTCAGCAGCTCTCTATGAGGGCACCAGTCAGAGCTCCATGTATAAACAATTCAATGCTACTACCCATACACCACAGATATAGCAGAGCTCCCAGGTGCTCGATCCAGTCGCTGGCTGAGTAATGTAGAAAAATTGCTCCAGTTGTTGCTCTAAAATGTCTCCATTTTATTGAATAGCCACAGTGAACAAATGCCAATTAAGGCAGTTGACGAGTTTCAGCCTATAATGCCTTGGTCATAACCACCATATTACTAAGGTCTTATAGGCTGAAACGCGTCAACTGCCTTAATTGGCATTTGTTCACTGTGGCTATTCTAATATTTCTTAATTTTATTGAGCAACCGGCGTATGGACCAATTTTTCTACAGAGCTCCATGAATCCATTCAGACTCTGAGCCCTGACCTGTCCCCTCTCCCTAATTGACTTTGATAACTAGTGGTGTTGCTGCTGTGTCCTGGGCGTCTTAGATACTAGTAGAGAGATGGGGCTCAGGTAAGTAATTGAGGGGGCTGCTGCAGTTTTTATTTTAATGCATAGAATGTATTAAAATCTTCTGCCTTTACAAGTCATAACTTTTCTTGCTGAAATGGTTTTTGCACATGATGAGCTACACTTCATTGGTCCGTGTTTCTGAAACTAATGATTGTCAAGAAGTTCTGATGAAAACTTTTCAGACCGTTAGAAGTTGCAATGCAATAAATATTTTACTTTGCTGATGGCTTTTTTTTTTTTTTTTCTCCCTCGTTTCCAGGTCACCAGACCAGTGCCGAATCATGGGGAACCGGAAGGGCTGTCGCCCGTATCCCCCGTGTCCGCGGCGGTGGTACGCACCGTTCTGGCCAGGGTGCCTTTGGAAACGTATCCTTTCTAACGAGAAAACAAAGTGCAGAATTTGTGGCTTGCTGTGATGTTGTAATTTGCGTCTTACTCCTCACTTGGCGACAGTTGCCTGCTGTCATAATGCTGGTGAAGGATGGCTGATGTAAACTTCATTTCTGAGCAAGATGACTTCAATTTTGGTACAATTTTGGCAAGTGGAAGCTTTTTTTTTTCTCCCCTATTGATGTTACAAATTGTGTTCCTTAATAAGGCTCTTTAGATGTGTAGAGGAGGACGTATGTTCGCCCCAACAAAGACCTGGAGACGCTGGCACCGCAGAGTCAATGTAACCCAGAAGCGATATGCTGTCTGCTCTGCACTGGCTGCTTCTGCCCTGCCTGCACTCATCATGTCTAAAGGTAAGTGGATACTAGTGACCGGTTTCATTCCTGGTGTTTTTTGTGTGGCTCCATATGATGATTTCCACTTCTGGTCCGTGTTTATGAATCCTGTGATTTCTGTGGAAGTTCTGATGAGTCTGTATTGTATAACATATTTTGTATGTCCAAAGCATGTGGTCCTGTCCGTATAATTGTTCAGATTACGCCCAGCATATAGCCTGGAAACATCTAGCACAAGTAGGACAACCTTCACATGTTGAAGGCTAGCAAAAGAAGTTCCACTTTCATAACATGTTGCCCCTTGAATATGGGTTGAACACATTTTGGAAGGGCTGCTTCCCCCAGCTTTGACAGTTATTTGGGGATCTTCTCCCCCCCCTGCTAGCTGTCACAATTAAAAAAAAGAAATGCGGTGCATGGCTCCCTGACTCTCCTTACCACGCCACTTATTCAGTCTTCTGTCAATGGGGAAAACTACAAATCCCACCAGCTTTAGTAGCATTTGGTATAGTGTATACGCTGGCGGTGTTCTGTGAAAGTAGCCAAGTCGTCAATCTCCAATTATTGCTGCTGGAGTCACTGGAAATGACATGGGTGGTGGTTTTGGCCAGTTGGAGTTTTCGGCAGAACAGCGGCCCTCCCCTCCCTTCTCACTGTCTTTGATTGACAGCAGTGGGAGCCAATGACTTTCCCTCCTGTCTTGGCCAATGAGAGATGCATCTCCCATGCAGGCCGGGGCTCAGTAAGTATTTTTGGGTGGGGGATGCTGTGGTGAAAGCAACACCCAGAAGAGTTGCCTTCATAAATAGATTTCTTAAAGGTTAAAAAAAACTTTCAGCCTTTACATTCTAACTGGAGCTGAGAAATGACCCCTTGCTGTGTCTCCAAACTGGTGCCTGCTGGCCAGATCTGCCCCTTCCACTTGCCTTTATCTTGCCCTTGGGGCACTTCCTTACATGGACCTAAAAGATGGCAAACTAATTCTCCCACTGGCACCATTTTATGAGGAACTCTTCCTCGGACACTAATGATGTAATTTATTTTGTTCCCATCAATACCAGAGTATCTTCTACTCCACTGGCCACAGTCAGTCTCCCAAGTTTCTAAGGGCATTAAATTGTCAGTTTGTTTTGATAGTTTGAAGACCCCTGGCCTAGGGGATAAGTGGGGTGGTACGTGCCCTTTTCTCTGTTGCATGGCAAGTGGTTTCTTTTTACTATGCAGTGCTCTGGTATATAGGTGGACCCTCGGCATCCTCTGTGTTGACCTGCTGGTCCTACATGGTGACAGCTGCAAACTGAGGACCGGTGTCGCGGGGAGGGGGCAGCCTGCAGGAAATAAAGTATACCCCTTTAGCAAAATGAGCAATTAACCCTTGCATTGAGGGGCACTTCTCCAGGTTTAAGTGGAATCAAAGTCCACAATACGTGCCTCAGCTTCAATGGGCTGCAAGGCACAACACTGATGCTTTCTTCCCATGTACCGGTCTTTAGTCACATTGGCTAGCAATTGGTGTGCAAAACTTCCAAACTGAAAAGCTGTGATTTCTATTTTCCTTTTTTTATATAACATTTTTAAAGTACAGCTAATTTGAAGTATTCCCAGAAATTGTCTAATGGTCTACTCTACACCATTGCAATCTGCTGCTTGTTTTCACATACAGAAGCCTGTGACCTGTTGAGTGACCGCACACAGGAGCAGAAATCCATCCTGTTATATATGGCAGATGTATTGACCACATGGAAAGTGCTTTTCTTTTAGGATTGTAGTGTTTATAAAAATTCATAATAAATTTCCTAGAATCGAATTCTGTAACTTATTCTGTTCCACATTTTGTTATAATTTTAGGTCACCGCATTGAGGAGATCCCAGAAGTTCCATTGGTGGTTGAAGACAAAGTCGAAAGTTACAAGAAGACAAAGGAGGCCGTTCTGCTGCTGAAGAAGCTCAAAGCGTGGAATGACATCAAGAAGGTAAAAAGGCTGGTGGTGGTTTCTACGCTGGGGGATATGTCCAAAAAAAATTGGCTAGAGATTTTTTATTTTTTTTGTTCCCTCTATTTCATGAGAAAATGTTACTGAAAATCATTAAAAATTAAAGCCATTAACCGCTTTCCCCCAAATAAAAAGTGGTCTACAAAAAGGTTGCTGTCCCACCTGCTAATTTTCACAAAATAGGAAATGAAAAATTAAACTTGGTCGGTTTAGTCAAATGTTTCTTAAAAGAATACTTTTGCTGTGTGTTGCAACTAAAGGCATTTCTGGTTTTGTGTTTAAATATTTTTAATATAATTTTACTTTAATATTTAGCAGCTGTATCTAGCCTCACAATGTAACATAGCAGACTCCACTTGTAACCCCCTAATTCAGGGGTAGTTAACATTAAGACATTGAAAGACCCTGACCATCAGAGGCATGATGGGATTTGTAGTTTTACCACAGCTGTTAGGGCCGAGGTTGCCTACCGCTGCCCTGGTTCATGTTGGCCCACCTGGTTGAATTACAAATCTTTGAACAGATGATGGGTCACCTGTGTAAGGTGTGTATCCAGCGGTCTCCCTGGGGCTTAGTTGAGCACTGATGGAGTTGTTGGCTGTAGCTATGATGAGTTCCACTTCTGGTCCGTGTTTCTGAACCTCTGTGATATCTGTGGAAGTTCTGAGCTACATTGAATTGCTTTTGGATCCTTTACATCTTTTGTGGATGTGATTTCAAAGTCGCGCTACCTGGTGACTATTTCCCCCAAATTACTTTAGGGCGAATCTTTAGAGGCTAAATGTACTGCAGAATTGTGTTTAAAATAGTTTTTTTGCCAAAGCTGGTTTTGCTAGTTCATCGGACTTCTGTCCCATCAGCAATTCTTAGTGCACCACCTTTTGTCTTTTTAGCTGTTTGGAGTTTTTAATTTGGCTTACAGCTTGTAGAAAACACAAAATTCAGTATCAGAAAATGAGATTACAGGAGACCAATAAACATTTTTAATACAGAAATGTTGGCTTACTGAAAAGTATGTCCATGTATAATTGCTCAATACTTGGTCGGGGGTTCTTTTGGACTTGATTAAACACAGTAGACCAACACCAGCAGATGACACGGCTCCCCCAAATCACCACTGACTGGAAACTTCACACTGGACCTCATGCAACTTGGATTCTGTGCCTCCCCACTCTTCCTCCAGACTCTGGGACTGCGATAGAATGCAACATTTTCCAGTCTGATTTAGGGAGCCGTGTCATCTGCTGGTGTTCGTCCACTGTGTTTTATCACGTCCAAATTCAGCGCAGCTCTACCAGGGAATTCTACAGGACTTCATGCTTCACTCTGCTGACCAGCTTTATGGAAATGCTGATTTCATTTTCCTGCAGGACTTGGCACCTGTCCACACTGCCAATTCCTGGTCACATGATCATGGTATCGCTGTGCTTGATTGGCCAGTAAACATGCCTGACGTAAACCCCATAGAGTATCTGTGGGGTATTGTCAAGAGAAAAATTACAGCAGACCCTACGGTGCTGAAGGCCGCTATCAAAGCAACCTGGGCTTCCTTAACACCTCAGCAGTGCCGCAGGCTGATCACCTTCACGCCACATTGATGCAATAATTCATGCAAAAGGAGCCCAGACCAAGTACTTAGTGCATACTATACTGTACATGGCCAACATGTATTAAAAATCCTTTTATTTTATTGGTCTTCTGTAATCAAATTTTTTAGAGAATGAATTTTAGGTTTTCCATAGCTGTAAGCAATCAAAATTTGAAATGCTTGAAATAAATCACACTAACATTGATATAAAATTATTATACAGGTTTTCTATAGCGCCAAGTTTGTGCAGCGCTTTACAATGCAGAGGGACAGCACAATTTAATATAGTAGGGCCCTGCTCATGGAGCTCACATTCTGGGGGGGGGGGGGGGGGGTTGGTGGTGCAAAAGGTAATGGCTGCGGGGTATGGTCTGATGGGGATGGCTCGGGTATAATTGTTAGGTGGGTGCTGGATAGGCTTCCCTAAATGAGTTTTCAGGGATCTCCTAAAGGTGGTTAGGGGCTGACCAGACATACTGGGGCAGAGAGTTCCAGAGGATGGGAGAGGCTCTAGAGAAGTCCTGTAGGCGAGCATGGGAGGAGCTAGAGAGCAGAAGTTCTTTGGGATGAAGGGACGATTTGGGCGATAGCTGCAGATGAGGCTGGTGATGTACCGGGGGGGCGATGTTGTGGATGGCCTTGTATGTTGGTTTAGCAGAATTTTTATACGGGGGTTAGAGGAAGCCAGTGAAGGGATTGGCAGAGGGGAAGCAGTCATCGGTTGGTAAGGTGTATCAGTCTAGCAACAGTATTCTTAAGACTGAATGGGGGAAGCATAGGCCGCAAGCAAAGGCGGTAAAAAATGGAGTGGATACATTTTGTGGCGTCAGTCAGGAATGGGGAGAATTCTGGAGATGTTGCCGAGGTTAATGTGGCAAGATTTATCTAGTGATTGGGTGTGGTGGTATTGGAAGCCATGGGAGGTTATCTGCTGGCCCAGGGAAGAGGCATAGAGGGAGAATAGGAGGGGTCCAAGGACAAAGCCTTGTGGTACCCCAAGAGGAAGAGGAGCAGGGGAGTTGGTGACTTGGTGGTATATGGCTATCTTTCAGCATTTTGGGTTGATTTGTGTTTTGGTTTCCTCAACATTAATGGTGTCAAAGTCTCACTTGTTGCTTTTTGAGTCTGTTTAGTCAGGCAAGGGGCCCCTGTGTGGCCAGTGATGCAGTCTGTTCTAAACTAGCCATTCTTTTTGTTCAGGTCTATGCTTCCCAACGTATGCGTGCTGGTAAGGGTAAGATGAGAAACCGCCGTCGCATCCAACGCAAAGGCCCTTGCGTCATCTACAATGAAGATAATGGCATCATTAAAGCCTTCAGAAACATCCCAGGTACAATCAGTTAAACCGGAAGCCATAATCTCCAGCTTCAGTCATTTTCTTAAATTTTATATTTGTGGAATTCAGGCTTTAATGAGCTTCCATATGTTTTGCCATTTTAGGAATTGCGCTCCTTAATGTAAACAAACTGAATCTGTTAAGGCTGGCTCCCGGTGGTCATGTTGGACGGTTCTGCATCTGGACAGAGAGTGCCTTCCGCAAACTGGACGATCTTTATGGCACTTGGCGCAAACCAGCCACCCTAAAGGCCAACTACAAGTATGTATGAATGCACAAGTGTTCTGACAAAGGTGGCTTCTACTAGAGCAGTAATGGAGAACCTTTGCACCCCAGATGTTTGGGAACAAAATTTCCCATGATGTGCAACTACACTGCAGAGTGCATGGGCATCATGGGAAATGTAGTTTCCAAAACATCTGGGGTGCCGAGGTTCACCATCGCTGTACTAGAGTGTGGCTTTTAAAGGCTTTCAGCGGCTTTATCCCTACACTCAATTAATGTTGGTGTCTCCAAGGTCACATGATTTCTAGTGTAAATTTTTTGGTATGGCTTTGATCTGACTTCTTCACTTTCTTTGGCCCAAAGACATTCCAAAGTAGTGTAGGCACCACTTCTAATTTGCTGCAACTGTAGTACCAATTTGAATGTGTGCCATTTAAAAAGAATGGGCTGCGACTTAAGTAACCTTTATCCCAAGTCGCACAAGTGTGAATGAAGCCTTGCTGTTGGCTGAACCCAGGGCTGCATGGGAAATTGCATGTTTTTGCCAAGTGAGGTTCAGCTACTTGAGTATTCTGAGGAGCAACACATTAAAGCGGTGGTAAACTGCCGGTTATTTTTACCTGTAAGCCCTTGTACACACGGTCAGAGATTCCGACAGAATGTGTCCTATCGGAACGTTTTGTCGGATATTCCGACTGTGTGGTCTGCATCTGACTGTTTCCGTCAGAATATCCGACAGGCCAAGTTTTCCAACTTGCTGGTAAAATTTTCCGACCAAATGCTCCGATCGCGTATACGCCGGTCATGTGTAGCATACTCCGACGGACAAAGTGCCACGCATGCTCTGATCAAATTCCTAGACCAAAAGCTATTGGCTACTAGCCTGAACCTAGTCCCGTCGTAATGAAATAACGTCATCACGTTATGTACAATCAGATTTTCCGACAACTTAGTCCGACCGTGTGTATGCAACATCACTTCCGGCTGTGTGAGTGTCCGGAGCTGCGATGGCATGGGAGCCATTCCTTCAGAGCCTATGTGCCGGTGATGTCACGGCTGATAGGAAATCTCCCAAATGATGCATGTTTAGGAAATATTTACAGTACCTATAGATGTAATTCTTACCTAATGATAAAATTCACGTATGGGTGTTTAGTTCCACTTTCATTTCAGAGCTGTAACAAGATTTAAGGGAAATTCATGCTAGGAGCTGCATGTGAATCGCACAGGAATGCTGGGCCATTTATATGCTGTTCTGTGCAATGCGTTTTCAGCCCCATTCATTTTGAATGGGCTGAAATGTCACCGCAACAGTAGTTGCATGCACTACTTTTGGACACACTGGACCTCTGTCTTGTGGTACTTTTTGTACCGTGCCATCTAGTGCAGGCAAATCCATTGCGTTCGGGATGTCAAATTTGCATTGACACCTGCTGCAGATCATAAGTGCAGTGTGGGGAACTGGCACAGAACACTGGTTTCCCATGGCATTCTAGTGTGAGTGGGCCCTTAGTCGTCTGTGTGGCCCTATACCTTTTTTTGCCTTGTTAAAGACTATTGCAGTTAAACAAAAAATTGAAAAAAGACAGTCAGTACTTATTCTCTAACTGTGAAATTGACATCCACCACCTGGATGTGCTGTCTGGCTGCAATGTATAAATTACAAGAGGCTAAATGGGATTATAAATCTTTTAAAGTGGTTGTAAACCCTTACAACACACTTTGACCTACAGGTAAGCCTAGATTAAGGCTTACCTGTAGGTCCAAGAAATATCTCCTAAACCTATACGGTTTAGGAGATATTTGCCCGAAGACCGGCACTGTTGTCTACGGCGCATGCGCCGTAGACATCGGCGCACTGAGCGCGGCATTTCCAGCGACGGAGCTGCCAGGCGTGTCGGCTCCCATGCGCGGGAGTCATGTCATCGCACCTTCGCCGAATGACAGCGGCGGAGCTGCAAGACCCCACAGAGAAGATGGATGTGCCGGACTACAGGGGACAGCGGTGACTTCGCTGGCTCCTGTGTCAGGTAAGTGACACTTAATGGACTACTATGCGATGTGATGCATAGTAGTCCATTTTATGCTTTGCCTTTGCAGGGAATGAAAGAGGAAGTAAACTCATCAGGGTTTACTTCCTCTTTAAAGCCTACCTGTGTTTAATGTCCCTTTAACTACTTGCTGCTTGTAGGACATCCATGGATGACCTCTGATTTCAGTAGTTATACTGGAATGATGCCTGCACCTACAGGTATCATACTAGTATGGATCTTTTCAGCTAGCGTTTTTTTCCCTTTGTAGCAGAAGTGATTTAAATGTCCAATTGCGCACGCCGCCAGCAACCTGCTGCCCTGGGCCTGTGCACAAAATCGTGTACAGGTACGCCATTTCTTGTAGGAGAGCTACCCTGCTGCTGTATTTCTGCCTGGTGGCGGTCCTAAAGTGGTTAAACACAAGATGGCGCAAGGTAGGTTTTTAAGAGCAAGACTGATGTAAACTGTAATACGTGAAAATAGTAAATCTTTGAGATATATTTAAGTCCAGTAGTGGCGTGTAGTACAGCAATAGCGGCAGCTGGAAGTCAAATATGAATAGTAAAAGGAGAAAAGCCGGGGCCGCCAGCTAAGTATAGTATAACTTTTTATTACTACTTGGCTGGCGCCCCCTGCTTAACGGCTAACATGCGTAAAAGTGTGTAACTGGCTGCTTAGTGTTTTTTTTTTTTTTTTTTTTTTTTTTTTTTAGTTTTAAGCCGTGTTGGCTTTTGAGCTGTAGACATGATGAGTTCCACTTCTGGTCCGTGTTTCTGAATCTCTGTGATATTTGTGGAAGTTCTGAGCTACAGTCAATTGCCTTAAATCCTTGCAAGAATTTTTTTATGTCTAGTTTCTCTAGTTCTGACGACCTCTATATAATCTTCCTTCCACAGCCTCCCCATGCACAAAATGACAAACACAGATCTGAGCAGAATCTTGAAGAGTCCGGAGATCCAGAAGGCTCTGCGTGCTCCAATGTAAGTTGGTTTTATATATTTTTTTTTTTTTGCCTGTTTTTAGAACTGTTCAAACTCTTCTCAATGATGAATTCCACTTCATGGTCCGTGTTTATGAAACTCTGTGACTTGAATTGAAGGTCTGATCCTAAACAAATTGCTATGTTTTTACTACATGGATATTTAGCCACTGAAAATATTAAATGTTCATGTTTGGAAATTTTCAGTAAGAAAGTGAAGCGCAGAGAACTCAAGAAGAACCCACTGAAGAACTTGAGAATCATGATGAGGCTGAATCCATATGCAAAGACTGCCAAACGCAACGCCATCCTGCGTCAGCAAGAGAATGTAAGTGCTGGGAAGATCTGCTAAAATGTGCTTGAAATGGCATGTTTTTAATCACCGGCCGCGGCACATAAACTGCCGGGTGGTCCCTTCCTTGTTCTGATTGGACGTTCAGAATAAGCGCTCACAGAGCGGCCATGGGGTATGCTGCAGCTCGATCCTGTGATCATTATCACAGAATCCAGCTGAGCAGAGATCGGGATATGGGTACTGTGATGGGCCCTCCCGATCACGTGATGGCTGTGTCCAATTACAGCCGTCGCTATGTAAAAACAAGTCTGACAGTTCTCCCTGCCAAGCTCAGTGCTGGGGTGAGGGGGCAAATTTGCAGATCTGTGTGAGGATGATTTTACAGAGCTGTTTATAGATTACCCCTCAAACGACACACCATGCACCACTGATACCCCTGTCCCCACAACATCTGTCCTAAACACTGATTTGGGTTAACAAATGTAGCAGCATCACTTTTGGTCAAAATTTAGCAAGAGAAATTATTTGCAAAATTTTATTACAGAAACTAAATGCATTTTTTAAAAAAATGATTTATTTTGTAGCGTAAATAAAAAAAAAGCAGTGATTACATACCACCAAAAGGGGCAACCTCGGCCCTCCAGCTGTTATGAAACTACAAGACACATTGCAAGACCCTGACCATCACAGGCATGACTCGCAAAGAAAGGCAAGATGGAGATTTGTAGTTTTACCACAGCTGGAGGGCTGAAGTTGCCTACGACTGCCCTGGTTCATGTTGGCCCACCTGGTTGAATTACAAATCTTTGAACGGGTGACGGGTCCCCTGTGTATTTAAGGTGTGTATTCAGCGGTCTCCCTGGGGCTTAGTTGAGCACTGATGGAATTTTTTGGCTGTAGCTATGATGAGTTCCACTTCTGGTCCGTGTTTCTGAACCTCTGTGACTTCTGTGGAAGTTCTGAGCTACATTGAATCGCCTTGGATCCTTTACATCTTTTGTTAATGTGATTTCAAAGTCACATTACCTGATGACTATTTCCCCCAAATACTTCAGGATGAATCTTTAGAGGCTAAAGATACTGCAGACTTCTCTAAAAGCTGGTTTTGCAATTTCATTGGACTTCTGGCCCATCACAAGCAATTCTTAGTGTACCACCTTTTTTGTCTTTAGCTGTTGCCTGGAGGTTTTTGTTTCTGCACTAGGCAGCAAAAAATACAGGGGTGTGTGTGCCATAAAATTAGAATATCTGTTTAAAGCGGGACTGCACTGTGGGGAAAAAATATTAAAAGCCAGCAGCTAAAAATACTACAGCTGCTGACTTTTAATAAACACTCGCCTGTCCCGGGGTCCAGCGAGACCGATCGATCTCTCGGCTGCTGCCGCCATCATTCTAGGTGAGGGAATTCAGGAAGTGAAGCATTGCGGCTTCACTTCCCGGTTCCCTACTGCGCATGCGCGCGTTGGGCAGCGCAATAGGAGTTGTCCGCGCTGTCTCTGGGACCCGTGTGTCCCAGCAGACAGCGCGCAGGGACAGGAAGAGGCATAGACTCCCGTGGGAGTCTATGCCCGGAAGTGGGTGTAAATACCTGTCTTTGACAGGTATCTGCACCCCCTCCCCCCTGAAAGGTGCCAATTGTGACACCGGAGGGGGGGAGGGTTCCGATCAGCGGAAGTTCCACTTTAGGGTGGAACCCCGCTTTAATTTCATTCAATTCACAAAGTGAAACTCATATATTTTATATAGATGCGTTTACACACAGGGATAGAGGTATATTTCAAGCATTTTTTTGATTATGGCTTACAGCTAATGAAAACACAATTCAGGATCTCAGAAAATTAGATTACAGAAGACCAATAAAGGGATTTTAATACAGAAATGTTGGCTTACTGAAAAATATGTCCATGTATAGCAGATGTGCAATTAGCGGACCTCCCACTGTTGCAGAACTTCAAGTCCCATGAGGCATTGCAAGACTGACAGCCCCAAGCATGACACCCAGAGGCATGATGGGACTTGTATGTAGTTTTGCAACAGCTGGAGGTCCGCTAATTGCAGATCCCTGCTGCATAGTATGTGCTCAATACTTGGTGTTTCTTCTGGACTTGATAAAACAAAGGGGACCAACACCAGCAGATGACATGGCTCCCCCAAATCACCACTGACTGGGGAAACGGCACGCTGAACCTCATGCAACTTGGATTCTGTGCCTCTCCGCTCTTCTTCCAGACTCCTGGACTGCCAAAAGAAATGCAAAATTTTCCAGTCAGTGATTTGGGGAGCCGTGTCATCTGCTGGTGTTTGGTCCACTGTGTTTTAGATCAAGTCCAAATTCAGAGCAGCCCTCTAGCAGGAATTTCTAGAGCCCTTAATGCTTCCCTCTGCTGACCATCTTAATGGAAATGCGGTTTTCATTTTCCAGCAGAACTTGGCGCCTGCCAATACCAGGTCACATGATCATGGTAGCACTGTGCTTGATTGGCCAGCAAACTCTCCTGACCTAAACCCCATAGAGAATCTGTGGGGTATTGTCAAGAGGAAACCCCCACTTGAGCCCTTATTCAATCCAGCGCAGTGCCCATCTGCAACAGCTCTCCCCCCTCACTGGCTTTGAGGCAGCAGGAGCCATTGGCTCCCACTGCTGTCATTCAAAGCCAGACATGGGGTCGAGGCCAAGCCACACCGTCTTTAAATGCATGCAGCACCCCCATTGAAACCCACTTTACATTATGGCAGAAAGGAGTCAAAAGCGGCAGCAGGTGACCCGTGACAAGGTTTGGGGCTGCTCTGCCATTTTGCACAGAGCAGGCAAGTATAAACCTGTGGTTTTTTATTCAAATGTTTTGCCATCCCCCCCCCGGTGGCTTACACATTTTGCTAGTATATACCGTAAATTAACACCTGTGCTGTGGTGTCACTGATCCTGCATTTCCGGGGCACTTCCATCTTCACTTCTGTGTTCTCAATGTTTGGCCACTTAAGTGGCTGGCTGCAATGAGTATGCGTGCAGAAGCAACATCTCAAAGGGTGCTGTAAATGTACACCTGAGCTGTGCATGATCTAGTGTACATGACTGATGCCAGGCAGGGGGGGGGCATTTATGCAAAAGTCTAATGGTTTCTTAAACCGGTCACAAAACCCTGCTAGCTCATTGTAGAACTTCGGAAATGCCGTCGCAGACTCGACACCCATGCATGGGAGTGACCTTTATTTCAGCCTGGCCAATAGAAGTGGCTGGAGAATCGATACCTGGCAGCCAGCCACTTGTATATGTCCACAGCCAGAGAGCTGCTTCAGCACACCACATTGTTGGACTGAAGGAGTATAATTCAATTTTACACTTGGAGTAGGTTAGAACCACTATTTTTTTTTTTCAAAAGATTTTCTACAAATGGGGCTATAAATATGAATTGGTTGCTCATTGGGTAAGGAGCTGTGATCTGGATTAGGTTTATGGCAAATATTTTTATCCTTGTTGATTTTAAATATTTTTTTATTCTTTACAGATTAAGACAAAACAGAAGAAGAGGGAGGCCGTAGCAGCCGCCAAGGCAGCACCTGCAGCAGCAAAAGCCCCTGTACCAGTGGCGAAGGCAGCAGCTGCCCCCGTGGCAGCGGCCAAAGCAGCAGCAGCAAAGGCCAAGGCAGCAAAAGCCAAGGCAGCCAAGAAATCTTAAAGTGACTTATAGAGGAAGTTCAGCACTTTACATTTGTCACCAATAAAATACCATTTAATATGAACTGTTGGTGTGAAACTTTTTGTTATTAACCCCCCTGACGGTATTCCCGAGTCTGACTCGGGGTGGATTTTTTATACCAAGAGCGGTATCCCCGAGTCAGACTCGGGACTGCATCGCTGGATCCAGGAGGAGGAATACTCACCTTCTCCCTCGGATCCAGCGTCGTCTCCCCGCTGTACGAGCGAGCCGTGTCTCGCTCGATCTATCACATCGGCGATCTCCGTTCCCTGCGAGCGTTGCGACGCACGGGCACGGAGATCGGCGCCAAATTCAAAAAGTGAAATAAACAGTAAACATACAGTATAATGTAATCTTACAGATTACATTGCTGTATGTAAATATTTCACATCCCCGTTGTCCCTAGTGGTCTGCCCAGTGTCCTGCATGCAGTTTTATATAATAAAAACTGTTCTTTATGCCTGGAAACTGGAGATTGTCCATAGCAACCAAAACTGTCACTGTACATCAAAAATGATTTTAGAGCAGCTAGAAAACAGCGATAATAAATTAGAATCACTCGCAGAATTGAGCGATAGCGATTTGTGGGGAGATCCGTCATCCAATTCTGAAAAGTAATGACAGTGACAATTCTGCAACTGAGCAAATTTCAGTGTTTTTGATGTGATTACATTATTGAATAATTTTTATTATTGTTATATTATTATTTGGTATAATTATTTATAATTTCTTATATTATAATTTATGATTTCATTTTTCAAACTTTATCATACCCGGGATGTCTGCTAGACTCTGGTTTGGACAGATTTAAGAGAGTTATTCCTAAGAATTGCAGGACTACAATATAAAACGCCAAATTTTCATGCAAAATAATGGTACCGCTTTTAGCACCTAAAATCCGAAATAATCGTACCGCCAGGGAGGTTAATGTTGTAGAGGTCGGATTTTAAAATATTTGAACATATTTTTTTAATATGCTCATTTGGAGCAAACTTTGCCCATTTTGGCTTTTCATGGTGAAAATGGTTTCCAAGGTTTGCTAAGTCCCAATCATGGCAAACCACTTCACTTGCAAACCGCAATGTGTGTGTATAAGGATTGTGGTCGGCAACTGGTTAAGGCAGAACTAAGGGTATGGTTCACACCACAATGCACTCCAGATCCATTCTGGATGAGTTTCTGCATGTTTAATGCATTCTATTTTTAAAACATTTCCAGATGCATTTTTTTTTTATTTTTCCTTGTACTGGGATCCAGTGCAATTTCGATGCATTACCACGTACCAGTGCTGGAATAATGCAGCATGTTTTTATTTTTCTCGAACCGCACTGGTGTGAAATGTCATTGGCAACTGTATAGCCTACTTTGTGTTTTTTGATGCAGAAAAAAAAAAAATTCGACTGCATGTGGTTTGAACCGGCCCGAACATCCCTTTCACACCAGGGCGTTTTGCAGGTGCTATAGCGTTAGAAATAGTGCCTGCAATCCACCCTAAAGAAGCTGCACCGTTGTGTGTAGTGTGAAAGCCCCGAGGGTGCGCTGGCAGGACGTCAGAAAAAAGTCCTGCCAGCAGCTTCTTTGGAGCGGTGTGTTTACATCAATGGGGCAGCGCTGTAATACTGCCGGCAAAACGCCGCTATTGCCGGCGGTTTTAACCCTTTCGCGGGGGGGTATAAGCTCCCCGCTAGCGGCCGAAAATAGCGGCGTTTTACCGCTGACGCTATGGGCGGTGTGGTGTGAAAGGGGTCTAAAACAATACCGGTTCTCGCTGGTGTGAGATCATGTCGCTCTTCTGCAAGAGCCACTCAACCTGGCACTCGGGGATTTTGCCTGGTCTGTAAAGTGATCTGTGCATGTGCAGCAGCTCGGTTTACATGCCGAACAATTCTGCAGGTGTATTGTATATGACATTGTCACTTTTCTGCAATAAGAGCCTGCTTGCAGTAAGAGGAACTTTAGTCTGCTGTAGTGGTGCACATGGCTTTTCTGAATTTTGTTACCTATTATTGGAACCATGGAGTTCTGAGCAGCTCCTTCAGCCTAGTGAAAGTACAGTAATTACAGCTTTGGCCGTGCAGCAATAAAGTTGCTCAAATTTATTAAAAATGGTTAAACACTCACATTAAATAAGTGGTGTACAGGCACATCAGGGATGTAATGTTTCATCCGTATGTCCATGGGGGCGACTCGCAGGGCTGTAAGGCAAGGTTTCAGGCATCTGACTTTTTGACCGATGGTTGGTGTTTTGGTCTATTCCATGTATTTCCTCAGAATGGTCAGAGCAGTCGGGGTAGTGCTGGTAGCCGTGGTGCCTTTGGTCCGATGTTCAAGGAGTCGGTGGCCTCAGGAGACGGGCTGGGCAAAGCGGCGCTTCGGAGCATGCATGCTCCTTCATCAGGCTTTAGGTCAGACCTAAAGCCTGATGAAGGAGCATGCATGCTCCGAAGCGCCGCTTTGCCCAGCCCGTCTCCTGAGGACACCGACTCCTTGAACATCGGACCAAAGGCACCACAGCTACCAGTACTACCCCGACAGTTTTTTAACCATTTTTAATAAATTTGAGCAACTTTATTGCTGCACTTAGAGGGCGCCGTCTTTCTCTATTCCATTGTTTCCTAGAGCTACTTCTTGCTTTAAGACTGGCAGCCCTTTAGGGTACAGCCTGTACTGCTGATCCTCCTCACGGACCACCTTGATGATCTACAAAGACCCTGAACTTCTCATCGAGGATACTGGTGTGTGGATATACCCAAAACTCACACAAAAATCGATATACTTTGGCTATATAAAGACGACCAATCTCTTATACTAACATTTTGTGATCATATTACAATATATTTTTGGGATCCCCAGCGAGCGCCATATTACCCTCCTCTGCTGTGCTGCTCACCAGTAAAGCAGAAGAAATCTTCCACTTTTTTTTTTTCTTTCTAAATGTGATCTTGTAAAGCTTCATGTACAAAATAAAAAAGGGGGTAAACCGCGCTATTTGAAAACCCTCCCTCTAAGCAGCAACTCAGATCGTAATACTCCGATAATATAAACAATATAAAAAGAAAAGCTGCACTCAAAAACAAAAAAATGTTCTAAATACAAACTTCATGCAATTAACACCATGAGTGATCCATAAAAAAATGAAAGTTAAGTGAGCGCGAGTATCAAATGATATACAATTTGAATTGGATGAAAATATATGAATCATGTAATGGGTAGAACGTATAGGAGTGATCACCTATACATTCTACCCATTACATGATTCATACATTTTCATCTAATTCAAATTGTATATCATTTGATACTCGCGCTCACTTAACTTTCATTTTTTTTATTGATCACTCATGGTGGTGCATGAAGTTTGTATTTAGAACATTTTTTTTGTTTTTTGAGCGCAGCTTTTCTTTTTATAAAGCTTCATCTCAAACTTGGAGATTTTAATTTTTTTTTTTTTTTTTTTTTTTTTTTTGCCCAAAGTTCCTAAACCTAACTTCATAAAAGCTAAATGTCCATGTACACCACGGCTTTTATCAGAGTTTTTATGAGCTGCTCTGATTAGGGAAGCGTCGACCTCCCCTCCTGAAAGTGGAGGAACCACGTTCAGGCTCGGGATGTATGTGTAGAGAGATGGATCTGGTGCTTCTTGGCTTCAGTTTAGTTTCTAACAGAAAAAGTATTGCTACCTTCAAGGGTGCAGCTCTCGCAATACATTAAAGCGGAGGTCCACCCTAAAGTGGACCTTCTGCTCATCGGAACCCTCCCCCCCCCCCCCCCCTCGGCGCCACAATTGGCACCTTTCAGGGGGGAGGGGGGGTGCAGGTACCTGTACAGTACAGGTATCTGCACCCACTTCCGGGATAGCTCTCTGCGGAAAGGGGCGTAGATTACGCCCCTTTTCCGAAAGTCCCCCGCTGCCTGCTGGGAAACAGATCCCAGAGGCAGCGGGTCTATCCTTATTGCGCAGCGCGACTCGCGCATGCGCAGTAGGGAACCAGGAAATGAAGCCGTAAGGCTCCACTTCCTGATTCCCATACCCAAGATGGCGGCGGCGGCAGCACCCAAGAGATCGGCTTCGGGTGCCGACATCGCGGGCGCGCTGGACAGGTAAGTGTCACCATTTTAAAAGTCAGCAGCTGCAGTATTTGTAGCTGCTGGCTTTAAAAAAAAAAACGCGGAGTCCCGGCGGACTCCCGCTTTAAGGCTACATTCACACAGGTGCTTTACAGGACCCTATAGCGCTAAAAATTGTGCCTGTAAAGTGTCTCTCCTGAGTGTTGTGCGCTGGTGGGACGTTTAAAAAAAAAAAGCGCTTTAGGAGCGGTAAATCCTTCCTATTGAAATCAATGGACAGCGGTGCTTTTAACCCATTATTTGGCTGCTAGCAGGGGTGAAAACTGCTAAAGCTAGTGGTGCTTTGCTACCGCCTCAATGTGAAAGTGCCCTTAGTGCATACATTTTATAAAGTTCATCGGTGAGCATAAAAATATTAACAAAATACAATAAACATTCTACAACTCTCAAAGCATGTCCATCTTTCAATACCAGTTCATAAAGATATAGAAGTGCTTTTTCTCTGCCGTGGCACACTCCGAAGGTCCCCCGCTGCCTGCTGGGAAACGCACAGATCCCAGAGACTGCGGGGACCATCCTTATTGCACATGCGCAGTAGGGAAACGGGAAATGAAGCCGAAAGGCTCCACTTCCTGATTCCCATACCCAAGATGGCGGCGGCAGCACCCGAGAGATCGGCTTCGGGTACCGACATCGCGGGCGCGCTGGTAAGTGTCATTATTTTTAAAGTCAGCAGCTGCAGTATTTGTAGCTGCTGGCTTTTAAAAGAAAAAAAAAAACGGCGGACTCCTGCTTTAATAGTAAGGTTGAATAAAGACACCAGTTCAAGCTGAGTGAGTGTCTACAATTGTCCCTATCCCTGTACATTGCACACTCACATCGGTCCCTACCCTCAAGGAGCCCACAATCCAAGGTCCCCATTCATATACTTGGGCCAGTTTTTTTATTTATTTATTTTTTTTTTGGATGGAAGCCAATTAACCTACCAGGATGTCTTTGGAGTGTGGGAGGAAACCGGAGTACCCAGAGGAAACCCATGCAGGCCCAGGGAGAACATGCTAACTCCAGGCAGGTAGTGTCGTGGTTGGGATTCAAACCAGGGACCCTTCTTACTGCTAGACGAGAGTGCTAACCACTACACCACTGTGCTGCCATTTTCATCCCACTCATTATCTCACTGATATATAAAAAATATATATCGGTGTAATCCCATTGGCTTTTGTTCACCATGGTGCTCTTCACCCCCCACCTAAGGGTGTCTCCTCACCTGCTCGGGTGGAAGCCACCACTTAAAGGAGGTCAGTATGTATCTTTGCAGTGTAAAAGTGGCACAGCTTCCACTGACCAAATACAGTCCACAGCGTAGTGTGTGTGTGTCAGTGGCGGCCCATCCATAGGGGGCGCCCGGACCCCGCCCCTACTCCTGTAGTCACAGAAAAAAAAACAGACCCTTTAAGACATTTAAAAAAAGTCATTTAACACAGTGCACTATGGGAAGCGCCACGTCGATGCTATCACAAGATTGCATCCATGGCGCTTCATTTGCGGGTATTTAACCCGCCTTTTGGCGCAATGCAGAACGCCGACTAGCTCCCACCCGTAAAATCACTGTGATTCTACGGGCGGGAGCCTTGTCGTTCAAAGACAGGCAGGTCACTTCCGGGTTTCGTGAATCAGCTGGAACTGACGTCGGCGGTTTCGTGAATCAGCCCGAGCGGAGCTGCAGTGAGGTGAGGTCCTGTAAATGTTCTCTCTAAGGAAAAAAAAAAAAAAAGATTTTTCCCAAGTTCGTCTTTCAGGACAGCCACCTTAGAGAGACCCTGGCTCCTCCCCTCTCAGGAAACACCGCCTTCAATTTCAAGATTTAAGCCTCGTCCTCCCTCTGTTCCTCAGTTATGGTGTTTCCTCCGGCGGGGAGACACCGCTAAGGAACCTTAGCTAAATCAGTTGGCGAAACTGAGGCTACGTATCTGAAATGGAGCTCTGACTCCGTTCGGCAGTCCGATTCTGTCGTACTGACCGTCTTACATGTACTCTATCTTCGCTTGGTGAAAGCAGGAAGTTTTAGAGGTTCATCCGTTCGTTCGCCCAGGCGGGTGTTATGACGGGTTCGGCAGTCTGGGTGGCCAGAGAGCTGGTTTTTGACTGACCGTCTTTTACATGTACCCTAATCTTCGCTTGGGGAAAGCAGGAAGTTTTAGAGGTTCTCCTGTTCGTTCACCCAGGAGGGTGCTGCAACAGGGTAGGCAGTCCGGTCGGCTGGGGAGCTGGACCCTCGTACTGGCCTTTTTTACACGCACTCTAAACTTCGCTTGGGGAAAGCAGGAAGTTTGGGGCGGTCCATCCCTTTGTTCGCCCAGGGGGGCGCTGCAACGAGACGTCCAAGGTCCCCCTGTGTTAGCAGTCGGCTTGGAGCTGGAGGCCGGACCGGATGACGGGCGACGTCAGTTCCGGTGGGGGTGGACTTCTTCGTTGTATCCGCGTCTTCCGGTTCCGGACGCGGCACGTGAAAGGGGACCAAGCGTTCGGCTGGTGCAGCCTCTCTTTCTAAAGTTGTACAGGCAGCTGTAGGAGGCACGTTCGCACCACTCTTCCTCAACAGGAGAATGTCTGAAGTAGAGGCTCCAAGAGCTCCTGGAGATAACAGCACCAGCCACTCAAAGGTAAGGGGAACCCTGGGGAGGTGTTCCCTTACATTATAACCAGTAGCTCCACTGGTGTTTTTTCCCCCTTGGTGGTCGGGGGGAAGGGCAGTGCGTCTGGGATCCTGGTGGTGGTTGATCCTGGGGGGGGCACTCCCGGTGGTCCTCTATGTAGCGCTGGTGTTTTCTTTTTCTTTTTTAATTTTATGCTGCTCTCTCTTTTATTTCTGTCTTTCAGAAAGCCACAAGCAAGTCCCCCCATGGTTCTAGGAAGAAGTGTCCTTCATGTAGAGCCTCTATGGGGGATTCCTGGTCCAAGGCACTTTGCAGAGAGTGTATTGAGGGATTGGTTAGAGAGCAGGCAGCAGAACAGGGGGCAGATCTGGCGGCTTCTGTGAAGGAACTCTCTAATACTTTCCAGGCCTTCAAGACACTTTTTTCTAGTTTACAGTGGCCTCAGCCCCAGAGCACCCCTACACCAGCGCAGCAGAGTGTACCATCTAGCCCTGTGGATGTTCCTCCTGCAGGTGGAGAGAATCCAGGGGGTCCCAGAGAGGAAGCTGAGGAAGAGGTTGACAGTGTCGGCTCAGACTCCCAAGGGGAATCTGACGATGAGGGGTTGGATGGGGAATCCAGTAGAACCTCACGGTATAAGCTTTCCCTGGAGGAAGTGGATGAGCTCTTAGGAGCTATTCATACCACTTTAGACATACAAGAGGAAAAGAAGGCATTGTCACTCCATGATCAGATGTACAAGGGCATGGGGGAACAGAAAAAACGGGTGTTCCCGGTGCATGACATCTTGATCAATGCCATCAAGAAGGAATGGCAGGATCCTGAGAGGAAACCTTTCTTTTCTGGGGCATTAAAACGAAGGTTTCCTTTTTCAGAAGAGGAGGCTCTCGTCTGGAATAAATCTCCCAGATTAGATGCTGCTTTTTCCCAGGTGTCCAGACACACTGATCTGGCCTTCGAGGACATGGGGGTACTTTCAAACCCTATGGATCGAAGGATGGATTCACTCCTAAAGAAAGCCTGGGACTCATCACAGGGGAATCTTAAACCGGCCATGGCAGCCACAGTGGTGGCTCGTAATATGGAGTATTGGCTTACCCAAATTAACGCGCACATTGAAGCAGGGACGGCAAAGGAGACCATTCTATCCTCCTTTCCCATGCTGCTTAAGGGGATAGCATACATTGCGGATGCTTCAGCTGAATCCGTGCGAATGTCTGCAAGGTCCTCGGCTCTGACCAACTCAGCTAGGAGGGCTTTATGGCTGAAGACCTGGCAGGGGGACAATGTGTCCAAAGCAAAGCTTTGTGGGATCCCCTTTACAGGAGACTTGCTGTTTGGGCCAGGTCTTGAAGCAGTGCTTGATCGCACGGCGGATAAGAAAAAGGCCTTTCCCGTTAAGAGGAAAATTGGGGAGCAGTCAAAGAAAAAGACTCTTCCTCAGAAGAAGTTTGAAGCCCCTAGAACTAATCGGCAGAGGAAAAGTTGGGGGCTCAAGGGCAAAGGGCGCGGGGGAGCAATTTTTCGCCCTCCTGAACAGCCCAAAAAGTCTCAGTGACAGGGTCACAATGGGAGGAAGGTTGGGGGCCTTCCTCCCACAGTGGGAGATGATCACCTCCAATCAGTTCGTGTTGGGGGTCATCAGAAGAGGTTACCGTTTGGAGTTTTCAGAACTCCCCCCTCTGAGACTCCTTGTCACCGAGCTGCCAAAATGTGCAGAAAAATCGTCTGCCCTTCTTTTTTCTCTGCAGGAGTTAGAGGAACAAGAAGTGGTAGTACGGGTCCCAGCAGGAGAGACAGGCAGGGGCTTCTATTCCCACGTGTTTGTGGTTCGCAAGCCTTCGGGAAAGTTCAGGCTCATCCTGAACCTGAAGCCTCTGAATGTCTCAGTCACCTACAAAAGGTTTCGGATGGATTCAGTTTACTCGGTGAAAGCACTTCTTCCACCAAACTGTTTCATGGCATCGATAGATTTAAAAGATGCATACCTGCATATTCCCATCGCAGAGACCCACCAGCGTTTCCTCAGACTGGCAGTAAGAACCTCGGTAGGGGTGCTACACCTACAGTTCAAGGCACTTCCCTTCGGGCTATCCTCTTCCCCCCGGATCTTCACCAAAGTAATGGCAGAAGTTCTGGCTTATCTGCGTCTCAGGGGAATCTCGGTGATCGCGTATCTCTACGATCTTCTCCTGTTTGCCCCTTCTCCGACACAGTTGACTCGAGATTTACAGACAACAAGAGACCTGTTAGTAAACTTGGGTTGGCTTCTGAACCTGGAGAAGTCCAACTTAGATCCTTCCCAGAGGGTCACCTTCCTGGGATATGTGTTAGACTCAACAGTACAGAAAGTCTTCCTCCCTTCAGAAAAAATTCAAAAGGTAGACAAGGCACTGTTGTTTCTCCAGGGCAGCCACCAGATCTCAGTAAGGAGGGTCATGTCGGCATTGGGTTTGCTGACGTCCACGCTCCCGGCGGTCCAGTGGGCGGGATTACATTACCGTCCCCTGCAATTATTTATACTGAAGGTTTGGGATCACAGCCAGGGGTCCCTGGATTCTTTGGTGTCGGTTCCGGACCAGGTAAAGAGGTCCCTCTGGTGGTGGAGAAAGGGAGCAAATTTGTCCCAGGGCCTAGAGTGGGTTTTACCAATATCCAGGGTGGTCACAACCGATGCAAGCAGCTCAGGTTGGGGTGCACACCTAGACTCCCGCCTGATACAGGGTACCTGGGAGAGGAGGGAGTCGAAGAGATCCTCGAATTGGAGGGAGCTGAGGGCAGTAGATCTGGCTCTCAGGACCTTTCAGAGAGAACTCAGGGGGCATCACGTAAAAGTCAGGTCGGACAATTCCTCAGTGGTAGCCTACATCAACAGACAGGGGGGCACCAGGAGCGAATCCTTATGGGCCCTAACAAAAGCCATCCTCGGGTGGGCCGAAGCAAATGTCCTGTCCATGTCAGCAGTCCACTTGAAGGGGGAGCAAAATCAGGTGGCAGATTTCCTCAGCAGGAGAACATTGAGAGAAGGCAACTGGGTTCTCAAACAGGAGGTTTTCGAAATGATCACCCAGAGGTGGGGGATTCCTTCGATAGACCTCTTTGCCTCAAGGGAAAACGCGAAGGTAGCCAGCTTCTTTTCTATAAACAAGGGGGACGGGGCGTTGGCGGTGGACGCACTAGCACAGAATTGGGGTTTCTCCAGGTGCTATGCTTTCCCCCCTCCCGTACTGATTCTGGCAGTGTTAAGGAAGTTTCAGGTGGAGAACACTACCCTTATTCTAATCGCACCTCACTGGCCCAGGAGGCCGTGGTTCTCCATTCTGAAGGGCCTGTCTGTAGAACCCCCCTGGATTCTCCCAGTCCAGGAGGATCTCCTTTCTCAGGATCCAATCTGCTGTCCTCAGGTAGAGCGGTGGAACCTTGCAGCTTGGCTTCTGAGGAAGAATTGTTGAAGGGCAAGGGCTTCTCAGATCGTTTAGTAGCCACTCTCCTAAACTGCAGGAAAAAGGAAACCCGGACCATTTACTTAAAGGTATGGAGGCGGTTCAATAGCTGGTGCTCAGAGAGCTCCTTCAATGTGCACAGCTCTGTAGCCGTTCTAGAGTTCCTACAGGCTGGGGCAGATAAAGGTTTAGCCCTTGGAACTCTGAAGGGTCAGGTATCCGCTTTAAGCGTGTTTCTAGAAAGGCAGCTAGCTTCAGACCCTTGGATAATGAGATTCTTCAAAGCCCTAAGTAGGCAGAGACCTGTTTCAAATTCCCCCTTCCCAGTTTGGGATCTTTCTTTAGTTTTACAATTTCTCACAGGAGAACCTTTTGAGCCATTGGAATGTTGCTCATTAAAACTGATCACTCTCAAAACGGTGTTTTTGGTGGCGATCACTACAGCAAGGAGAGTGAGTGAACTCGAAGCCCTTTCTGTTAGGGCACCTTTTTTTCAGGTTTTTCCGGACCGTTTGGTTTTTAAGACGGATCCGGCCTTTTTGCCTAAGGTAGCCTCTAGTTTTCATAGAGCCCAGGAGATTGTGCTACCTACTTTCTGTTCAAATCCAGTAAGAGAACAGGAACACATCTTTCATAGATTGGATGTTAGAAGATGTGTCCTTCATTATTTAGATTGCACAAGTCAGTTCAGGAAGTCTGATTCACTTTTTGTGTTGTTTTCAGGGGCTAGGAAGGGTTCCAGAGTTGGGATTAGAGCACACTCAACCAGGGCAGTGGCAACTTCTCAGGCAGAGTGGGCTGGTGCATCTCCTGAACAGATCTGTAGAGCTGCAACGTGGTCCAGTTTTGCTACGTTCGTGAAACACTATAGACTGGATCTCCTGTCAGCCAAAGACCAGGCCTTTGGTCGTAAAGTGCTGCAAGCAGTGGTCCCACCCTAAGGTAATGTGCTCGCTTATCCTCTCTAAGGTGGCTGTCCTGAAAGACGAACTTGGGAAAAACTGAGTTACGTACCGGTAACATCCTTTTCCGGGAGTCTTTCAGGACAGCCCCGGTTCCCACCCAGGTTTTTGGAGATCGTCGGGAACTCGTCACACGAGACCGTCAGGTAAGATTGAAAGTTTGTTTGACGTGTTCTTGTGTCTCCCCAGTTGGCCGGAGGTACTCTGGAAGAACTGAGGAACAGAGGGAGGACGAGGCTTAAATCTTGAAATTGAAGGCGGTGTTTCCTGAGAGGGGAGGAGCCAGGGTCTCTCTAAGGTGGCTGTCCTGAAAGACTCCGGGAAAAGGATGTTACCGGTACGTAACTCCGTTTTTTACGCTCCAACCAATTTTAACCACTTGAGATCCGCGCTATAGCCAAATGACGGCTACAGCGCGGATCTCCTTTGCCGGGACTACGTCTATTGACGTCGTCCCGTGCACGAGCGGCCTGCGCGCCCCCTGAGGGGCGCGCACAGCGCGCTCTGTGATCAGCGAGTCCATGAGACTCGCCTGATCACCGATCCGTGCAAGGGGTCGATCCCGACCCCTTATCACGTGATCAGCTGTCAGCCAATGACAGCTGATCATGCAGGAGAAAAAAAAAAGCCGATTACCGGCGGCCGTGATCGGGACATCAGTCCCGATCACGGCCAGCCCTGCTAGTGCCCACCTGCCCCCTGCCAGTGCCCACCTGCCCCCTGCAGTGCCAAATGTTTAAAAAGTAAGTGCCCCCCGTCAGTGCCACCCACAGTGCCACCCAGCAGTGCCCACAATCTGCCTCAAAGGTGTTGCACCCCAGTGCCACTTATCCGTGCCCATCAGTGTCATCCAGCAGTGCCACCTATCAGTGCCCATCAGTCCCATCTATCAGTGGTACCTATCAGTGCCCATCCGTGCCCATCTTTGCCCATCAGTGCCGCCTTATCTGTGCCCATCGGTGCCGCCTTAACTATGCCTATCAGTGCCCACCAGTGCAGCCTATCAGTGCCCACCAGTGCAGCCTATCAGTGCCGCCTAATCAGCGCACTTAAATGAAGGAGAAAAATGACCCGTTTGCAAAATTTTATAACAAACTATTAAACATGATTTTTTTTTTTTTTGCATCTTTTTTTGTTTGTTTAGCAAAAAATAAAACTCCGAAAAAAAAAATTTCATTTGGGTACAGTGTTGTATGCCCGCGCAATTGTCATTCAAAGTGCATCAGCGCTGAAAGCTGAAAATTGGTCTGGGACTGAGGGGGGTTTAAGTGCCCAGTAAGCAAGTGGTTAAAATGCACCCCAGCCTTTACTCAGACTCTGAGACTCTAGTAGAGAGTTGTGTAAAACATGATCACGCTGTGGGGGTGGTGATGGCTTTTCCTTGTAAAGTGTCCATGTTTTCTTGGTGTATATCATGACGGTGGTGTTGTGTAGCTGCAAGAGGTATGCATGCTGTCTGCCATGTTTTCTCTGTCTACTTGAGCAGAATGACAAAATAACCTGAAATGGCCTATGTTGATTATTGGCTTCAGGCAGGGCCGTCTTTAAGGCAGGGCAAAAGGGGCAGCTGCCCTGGACCCTGTCATTGTTGTGGGGCCCAAAGCAGCTGCTTCATACTTGCCAACTATACCAGTCCAAATTCCCTTGTGCCTTGACGTTTTAGTAAGTGTCATTATTTTAGAAGTCAGCAGCTGCAGTATTTGTAGCTGCTGGCTTTAAAAAAAAAAAAAAAAAAACGGCAGACTCCGTACTTAAAAATACTTAAGTAAGGGTTTGTACGTGTACTTAGTACCTTTTCGTGTCCTCAAAATTATTTTTTGTGTGCCTGGGAAAGCAAGTGCAGCGCAATCAATTAGTAACAAAACATGTCGCTAACAAAATCCAGATTATATTAAATCATTATAGTAATAGCAAAAATAGTCTCAATCAAAGTCTAATTTATAGAATTCCACCATAGTGCAAATATAGTGACAATAAATGGTTGTATCCAATGTGTTCGGTGCCTACCACCTAAAGGAAAAATTCCTTCTTGCCAAAGGTATCTGACCCCACCGTCCTGACACTATGGGTGGAAGGAAGTGGAATACAGAGGACAGATTGGGTGGATTATATAAGGGGTGTGGTTTATGAGAAGTGGAAGGGGCCAAAAATGATGGGCAGAGTCTGTTGCATCCCCCCCCATCCAAAAACGTCACCAGCCGCCACTGGTGTGTGTATATGTATATGTATATATAGGGGAAAAAAAATAATGCTGATATAATATAATCAGCAGTCTTGTGTGATCGCTGTTCCCTAATATTATATTGCGATGGATCAAATCCTCAGTCGGGTTTAAATTGGGTATCTGCTGGTGGTCCTAATTATGAAGTGGAGATATGTGCACTGCTGGGAGTAACCACTCTAAGCCCTTGTACACACGGTCGGAGATTCCGTCGGAATGTGTCCTATCGGACTGTTTTGTCGGATAATCCGACTGTGTGTGGTATGCATCGGACTGTTTCCGTCGGAATATCCGTCGGACCCAATTTTCCAACTTGTTGGAAATATTTTCCGACAAACTTGTCCGATTGGACATACTCCGATTATGTGTAGAGAATTCCGATCGGACAAAGTACCACTCATGCTCAGATCAAATTCCTACACCAAAGCTATTGGCTACTAGCCTGAACGTAGTCCCGTCGTAACGAAATAACGTCATCAAGTTCTGAACGATCGGATTTTCCGACAACTTGGTCCGACCGTGTGTATGCAACAGTTTCGGACAAAATCCGTCGGACAAAATCCAACGGATTTGGTTGGCAGAATGTCCAACCGTGTGTACAAGGGCTGACACCTGTTCAGCTCGATTAATTCCACATCTCAGTTTATTGCAGGGTGGTGCTCAATGTTTTATACACAGAAAACAATAGAGCATACGTCATTACTGTGTAAATGTGGTCAGTCTAAAAGGGCACATCTTATTGGCTGAAATACAAGAGGAATGCAGAAACTTGATGCTGAGGCTTGGTCGTTGCTGGCTCTTCTCATACCTCCAATGCGGGGGCTGTAGGGGGTAGACGCCATCTTTTGCTTCCAAAGCGGAGCTGAGCTGTTTTACTATATAATAAGTAAGGAGTTGCGTAGAAACATGTATACACATAAGAAAAAAAGGCATTTTTATGATTATCATTATGTACATTCCTTCACAATACCAGCAGGAAAATATACAAAAGCATCAGTACTGTGTGATCCCCAATATTGTATGTATCGGTGATATATAATATTGGGGGTCACACGAGACTGCTGCTTTTGTTTTATTATATTTTCTGTTGACCACAAAAATGATCTTTTCAGATGTGCCGTGAAAATGTAAATCTTTTTGGTTCACGGCAAGACAAAAAAAGTTTGAGAAACACACATATATATATATGTAGAAGAAAAACAAATGTAAAAATGTTGGCGTTAAAAATATCAAAATGAATAATACAAATTGGGTGCCAACAGTATTGAGAAAAAGCAAGTGGTGATTAAAAAAAGCAAATAAATCTATACAATTCAAAGTGCCAAATCCCAACACCATAAATAAAATGTGAATCTTCTGGGTTGAGGTGCCTTCAAAAAAAAAAAAAGCTTCACCACGAGTGCTCATGAGGTAGATGGCGACTCACCAAAGGGGTCTGACCACCTTTTACAGTAGGTGAAAATGCGCTTAGGTTGAATGGACCAGAGGAATCCTTGGTAGGTATCCCTCCAGTTTGTAACCCCCAAACCCCCATCCCCCCCCCCCTCCCTCCAGATGGCGGATGAGGATAAGGGAACAAACTCCAAGGACACACATAGAACTCTTATGGTGTAGTAAGTTTTAATAAATGTTTATAAAGATAACAAGATTTTTCACTCACATGTGACTGTGCCATGCCCAGCACTAAGGTGTCTACACCATGTGCGGATGGATATATCAGAAATCACGGCGGCGTGCGATCCACGCCTCATTCTGGATATGCCAAAAGCATGTCACAGGACCCAGAAATGACGAGTCCGCGCTTCTACATTGTTTACACTTTCTTTTTTTAATACTGTTTTTTTTATTAGTCTTCATTACATACAAGATACACTTGCTAAACTTATTACAAGTACAATTGCTTATACATTGCTGATACATATATAAAGACAACGTTTTCTTTTCTCAGATTTTGTAAATGTGTCACCTTCTATACCAGTGGTCCCCAACCTTTTTGGCACCGGGGACCGGCATTGTGGATGAAAATTGTGGCAAGGCCCAGGGGGGTGGGCACATGGGGGACGATGCGGCTTTTCGCGGCCAATTTGTCAGGAAATGGCTGGTGTTAGCACGTCATCACAACACCATGGTTAATGTGGTGTCAGGATGATTGAAGTGCATCATTTTTATTATTATATTGTAATATAAAATGAAATAGTTCAACTCACCATAATGCAGAATCTGTCACTAGATGCAGCTTGTCACTTGCTACCAGCTTGCCACGTTGCCTATCACCAGATTTCCACATGCCACATCGCCTGCCACCAGATGCAGACTGCCACATGCCATCAGATGCAGATTGACACATGCCACAGTCACATGTCACCAGATGCAGATTGCCACGGTTCAATGGCACCAGATTGCCATGTCACCAGATGCAGATTGCCACAGACACATGCCACCAGATGCAGATTGCCACAGTCACTTGCCACATGCCACCAGATGCAGATTGCCACAGTCACTTGCCACATGCCACCAGATGCAGATTGCCACATGTCACCAGCCACATGCCACCAGATGCAGATTGCCACAGACACATGCCACCAGATGCAGATTGCCACAGTCACTTGCCACATGCCACCAGATGCGCATTGCCACAGACACATGCCACCAGATGCAGATTTCCACAGACACATGCCACCAGATGCAGATTGCCACAGACACATGCCACCAGATTCAGATTGCCACAGACACATGCCACATGCCACCAGATTCAGATTGCCACAGACACATGCCACTAGATGCAGCATGTTAAATGCAAATTGTCACTAAGTGCAGTGCAGTGGAGTGGAGGGTTCCGCGTGAGAGAGAACAGAGGTGATGCGGGGCGGGCTGTGAGAGATGATGTAATCTCTCTGCTCCCCCGCTTCACCTCCAACAGTATACTGGCCGGGCTGTGTGGGCGGAACAGCGGTGATGTGGGTGGGCGGTGGGAGATGATGTCATCTCTCTGCTCGTCTGATTCACCCCCAGCAGTGTATCGGCAGGGCTGTGTGGGCGGAAGTGCGTTGATTGCTCTGCTCACCACCGCCGCATCTCAGTGCACACTTCGCAGCCCGGCTGCAAACGGGCTACGCCCCGGTAGCGGGCCACAGCCTGGGGGTTGGAGACCCCTGTTCTATACAACAGAAGTGAAACCAACCTCACCAACTGTAACACTCAAAACAGAACAAGAAAAAAAAAAACCCTCAACACTTAATTACATTTTTGCACAGTCCTTAGAAATATTCATAAAGTCTAAGCCAATCTAGTTATTTGTTTGTTCCCTGGAGTACCATAAAACCCATTCTTGTGTGTTATCCTACTGTCCTACATTCCCCCCAGAACTCAGCACCCTATCAGAGTATTCACATGTATCCATTAGTTCGGTCCATTTCCCCCAAATCTTCATAAATTTACCCGCACACCCCCTGGCCTCATATGTAAGTTTATAAACCGGTAATACCTGATTTATTAATGTTTTCCACTGGTCCAGAGGAACCAGTGTGGAATATATCCATTGCATAACCACTGTTTTCCTAGAATAATACAACAAAAGACGAAGAAATTGCTTTTGATATGTGCCCAAATCTATATCCTCAAAAATCGCTAGGATACACCACTTTGGGCTGCAGATATTAGGTAACTCAAAATTATTTGCAATAAATTGCGTTACTTGAGACCAAAATGGTCAGATCCTTTCACAATCCCAAATCATGTGGAGCAAATCTCCAATATGTCTATTACATTTATGGCATGTAGGACTGTTTAATTTCTGCATATAGAAAAGCCGTAAAGGAGTGGAGTAGACTATATGAAAAATACGCAACTGTATCATTTTTTTCTTTAGCCGAGAGCGTAGTGACAAAATATGTGTTAATAAGTTCCTTCCAATTCTCATCTGTAAGGTCCGGTATGTCTAATCGCCAGCGATTTTTTTAATGAGTGAAGCTGGTTAGAGTCATGATATCCCAACGTTTTATAGTACCTAGATATCAATCCTACGTGTGTAGGTTGTAGTAGTGCCTCCTCCAACGGAGAGTGTAGTGCCTCCTCCAACGGAGAGTTTGTTTACACTTTCTTAAAGGGACGGCTATGTTTTAAAACATTTAACTAGCTGCCATTTTCATCCCACTCATTATCCCACTGATTATATATATATATACATATATATATATATATATATATATATATATATCAGTGAATTGTGTAATCCCATATACCAGAAATATTCAATTAGCGGACCTCCAGCTGTTGCAGAACTACAAGTCCCATGAGGCATAGTAAGACCGACAGCCACAAGCATGACACCCAGAGGCAGAGGCATGATGGGACTTGCAGTTTTGCAACGGCTGGAGATCCGCTAATTGCATATCCCTGCCATATACCATAAACAATCCTGTGTGTATTGGCTTTTGTTCACCATGGTGCTCTTCATCCCACCTAAGAGTGTCTCCTCACTATATATATATATATAGGAAAAAAATCAATGCTGATATAATATAATTAGGATTAAAAATACCACTCACAATTCAAAAGTCAAATATTCAGACATTCTAAGTCTCCCGTGAGGTGCGGGAGCCTCCCACATCTCGTCTGCGGCTCCTGAACACCCGCAAGTGCTGTCTGATAGCCCATCTGCAGGGCCGATCCTGGGCGACAAGGATGGTTCCCTGGTTCACAGCTGGGAATGATCGGTGCAGTGGGAAGGCTGATCCTGGGCGACAAGGATGGTCCCCTGGTTCACAGCCGGGAATGATCGGTGCAGCGGGAAGGCCAATTGGGAGGACTGATCATTCGGGCACTGCCCAAGGGCCCCTTGCCACTAAGGGGCCCCATCATGGTTGCCAGCCTCAATTAAACCAGGGACAGTATGTAAAAATCTGTGTTTTTAAAAAAAATCCCAAGATTATAGCTGCCCCGCCTCTACAGTACCTTTTCAGTGTGTGTATTTTGTATGTGTATTCTGTGTGTGGATATTGTGTGTATATTGGAAGAAAAATGCTGGATGGTTTAATAGCTCCCTCTCCGTACTAAAGCAAGAACGCAGAAGAGCGGAAAGAACATGGAGAAGAAATCCCACCGAGGAAAACCTATTCAACTACAAAGGTCTGACAGAGAATTATCGGAAAGCAATCTTCAAAGCCAAAAAGGACCACTTCTCATATACAATCTCAACGGCCGCAAACCAACCACGGGAACTGTTTAAACTGGTTAATCAATCAATGAATCCGGTGTGCCTAGAACCCCCAGAAAACGAATCCCAGGATTACTGTGACAAACTGTCGGATTTTTTCATCGATAAAGTCAAAACCATCAGGGAAACAATTTGTCAGAAGAAAACATCCAACCTCAGCCAGCAAATACATAAAGAGGATGTCCGCACCAACATACCGCAACCGCCAAAATTTTCACTACCCCCAATTACCATAGACACCGCAAAAAACATCATTAATAAACTGCGTGACAGTACCTCACCTATTGACATCATCCCCACAAAACTACTGAAAGAATGCTCCGACATCGTGGCTCCAACCATAACCCACCTCATAAACCGATCATTCCACGAAGGGATTGTTCCCAGCATCCTCAAATGCCCCGTACACACGAGAGGACTTATGTCCGACAGACTTCCAAAGGAGTTCCGCCGGAGTTCCGACGGAGTTCCGACGGAGTTCTGACAGACTTTTCGGCCGAACGGACTTGGCCACACACGATCACACTAAACTCCGACGGATTCGAACGTGATGACGTACGACCCGACTCGAATAAGGAAGTTCATAGCCAGTAGCCAATAGCTGCCCTAGCGTCGGTTTTAGTCCGTCGGAGTAGCATACACACGAGCGGAGTTTTCGAAGGGGACCGGGTCTGGCGGAGTTCCTTCGGGAAAATTTGAAGCATGCTTCATTTCTAAAGTCCGTCAGACTTTGGCGAATCAAAAGTCCGTTGCAGCCCACACACGATCGGATAGTCTGACGGACTCGGTCCTTCGGACTTTGGATGTTGAAAAGTCCGCTCGTGTGTACGGGGCAAAACAAGGCATCGTCAAACCTCTACTCAAGAAACCAAACCTGGACCCTCAGGATCCAAACAACCGTAGGCCGATTACAAGCCTCAACACCATTTCTAAGATCATGGAGAAAGCTGTAGTACATCAGCTACAACTTCACCTGGATACTCACAAACTCCTGGACCCGCTGCAATCAGGCTTCCGCCCGGGTCATGGAACAGAAACAGCTCTCCTCAAGATTTGGGATGATGCCCTCGAAGCAGCAGATGACGGAGAGCCGTGTCTCCTCGTACTGCTAGACCTAAGTGCAGCGTTTGATACAGTAGATCACAATACTCTACTCGTCCGCCTCACAGAAGTAGCCGGAGTCCAAGACATAGATCTCCAATGGTTCGCGTCCTTCCTAGGAAATCGGTCACAGACAGTGAAACTAGGAAAATTCCTCTCCGAAACTCGGGCAGTCACCTGCGGAGTCCCTCAAGGCTCTCCGTTGTCACCCGTTCTCTTCAACATTTACATTCGCCCACTCCTTCAAATCATCAGATGCTCAGATCTCTGCTTCCACTCTTACGCTGACGACACGCAACTTTATTTCCGGATCAATGGAAAAAAAGATCACCAACAACAACTTGAAAACTGCCTCAAATCAATAGAGGACTGGATGACCACCAACTCCCTCCAGCTGAACCAATCAAAGACAGAGCTTCTTATCTTACACCCAAATCATAAGCCCGCAACCAAAACCTCCTGGTCTCCACCAACCGTCTTTGGGCAGACTATCTCCCCAAAGACCAAAGCGAAGAGTCTCGGGGTTATTTTAGACGCACAAATGTCAATGGATGCGCAAATAGGATCTGTAGTCAGTCGATCTCACCATCTGCTGCGAATGCTTCGCAGACTCATCCCTTTTATCCCAAAGAATGACAAAGCAGTGGTAGTTGGAACAATCATTAATTCACGACTGGACTACGCAAACTCGCTTTACATAGGATTACCACAATATCAACTTGCGCGATTACAACTGATCCAAAACACGGCGGCAAGGCTGATAACAGGAAAAAAACCCTGGGAATCCATCTCTCCTTCGCTGAGGAGCTTACATTGGCTAACCGTAAAAAATCGGATCAGGTTCAAGACCCTTTGCCTCACCCACAAATGCGTGCATAGAGAAGCTCCGCAATACCTAATGGAGAAAATAAATCATTACACACCAATCCGCAGTCTTCCATCAGCCAACAAAAACCTCCTCCTCGTGCCCAAAGCCCGGTATAAATCCAAGGGTGATCGGAGATTCACTGTCCAAGGGCCTCGGCTATGGAATGCTCTACCAATCAACATCCGCCTGGAAGAAAATCACCTGGCTTTTAGGAAAAAACTCAAGACCTTCCTCTTTTAGCAGATGATCAAAGCTCGCCACAGCGCCTAGAGGCGATTCAGTTCGCATTGTGCGCTATATAAGTATTTCATTCATTCATTCATTCATTGTGTGTCTGTGTGTATGTGTGTGTGTATATTCTGTGTCTGTGTGTATACTGTGTGGCCCCATAGTCTCCTATTGCCCGGGGGCCCCATAATCTCCTATTGCCCGGGGGGCCCCATGAGTTGTCAGTCCGCCCCTGGTCTAGTGTAACATGACTTCAAAGTCCTGTTAGCTAAGTAGTGGTGAATTGTTATACAGAAAGTATTCTAGTCATCCAGAGAATCCGCATTTGTAGATGGGGATTCCACCCATATGTCCCACATTTTATGGAATTTCTTAGCACAACCTCTAGACAGGTAAGTGGCCTTTATACAATGGCAGGGCAGAGTTATAACCACTTAAGCCCCGTACCATTTTGCTGCCCAAAGACCAGAGCGCTTTTTTGCGATTTGGCACTGTGCCGCTTTAACTGACAATTGCGCGGTCGTGCGACATTGCTTCCAAACAATTGGCGTCCTTTTTTCCCACAAATAGAGATTTCTTTTGGTGGTATTTGATCGCCTCTGCGGTTTTTATTTTTTTTGTGCTATAAACAAAAGAATAGCGACAATTTTGAAAAAAAAAGCACATTATTTTTTACTTTTTGCTATAATAAATATCCCCAAAAAAAAATATAAGTTGTCAGTCCGCCCCTGATCGCGGGTGTCCCCCCGGACATCATATCCGCGGGACCCTCCATCTAACCCACGGGGGGGGCGTTCAGTGTCAGAAATGTTTTCAACTTAATGCATAGGATGCATTAAGGTGAAAAAACCACAAGGGTTTACAGTCCCTTCAAACCTTTTCTCCAACAGTAGGCAGGGGGATGATGGACCATTTTCGAGCGTGCATTTGCTATCTTGCACCTCGTAATTAAAGTGGTCTTGTTTTGTCTTTATCCCCCTCTGTCAGCCACTGAAATGTTACTCTGGACACCTGTACCTGTTTATGAATACATAATTGAAGCTCTCCTTCCCCAATTTATTTTTTCAGTTCATCGTCTGAGAACGGTAACAGAGCATGCCCTAGGGATGAATGTTGTCTAGCCTTCTCCGTGTTCTGAGGAAAAGATGATCCGCACTCCGGTGATTGCTCTTTAAAAATGTTAACAAGCCACAGTGACCAGACGCAAATGAGAAATGTTGACGCGTTTCAGCCTACAAGGCCTTAGTTATAACCGCAGGAGGTTATGACCAGTGATGTAAGTAACTGAGTTAAAATAAACGGAGTTACGTAACGCAGTTACTTTAGAGGGTAACAAGTAATCTAACTGATTACTCTTCCCCTCATGGTAACTCAGTTACCATTACTTGGGTAGAGTTAACTCAATTACCTCTACCGCCCGGGAGGCCCGCCGTGGCCGCGCTGCCTGGCCATTCCTTCCGCCGCCGGGAGGGGGGCTTTTGCCTGCTGAGCTGAGAAGAGACTGAGACTCAGAGAGACTGTCTGGACCAGGGGCGGACTGACAACTCATGGGGCCCCCGGGCAATAGGAGATTATGGGGCCCCCATGGCAATCAGATTATGGGGCCACACAGTATACAATCACACAGTATACACATACATATACACACAGTATACACAGACATGTTTCTATTGGCTGAGAAGGTACTGGAGAGGTGAGGCAGCTATAATCTCAGGATTTTTAGACCAAAGGGATGTCGGTAAGGGACATTTCAGAGACAGGTGTAAAAAAAAAACACAGATTTTTACATACTGTCCCTGGTTTTACTGAGGCTGGCAACCCTGATGGGGCCCCCTAGTGGCCCGGGGCCCTTGGGCAGTGCCTGAATGGCCAAATGGTCAGTCCGCCCCTGGTCTGGACCACCCCAACCCACCCCGCCTATCCAGAGAGAGAATGTAGGGAGGTGGGGCGGACACTGAAAAATGAAGTCAGCTGACCAGATGACACCAATCGAGTGAAGGGGAGGGTCTCTCTCTCTCTCCCCATGAGGAAAGGCATCCCTGGAGGCATTCAAGCGACTGATGATTCGAATTGCAGTGCAATCGATCCATCCCAAGTCCTCCACCACCTCTGCTTCTTACTGATCCCATCCCTACCCACCCACCATCACAGAGGTGATGGGGGGGATAGGGTAGGGATGAGATCAGTGGTGGTGGGGGATGGGATCAGTAAGAGGCAGAGGTGGTAGGAGAGGATGGCACCACCACCACTGCCCCCCCCCCCCAAATACCACGCTGCCAGATAAAAGTACACCACCGCTGCCACCCCCCAAGTACACCACCACCGCTGCCACACCACTCAAGTACCACCGTTGCCACCCCTCAAGTACCACCGCTACCACCCCCTCAATATTATTTGGGTTCAAATAAATACCACATGTTCTAAAATACTGTATATAGTGTTTTTATTCTTCAATCGGTTAATATGAACATCTTTGATATTAAAGATGTTATAGAATGTAATTGCATTATAGAATATTTAAAAAAAAGTCAGTTACTTTGCTGAGTAACTAATTACTTTTCCAATGTAGTAATTGAGTTACTAACGCAATAACTTTTCGGGAGAAGTCATTTTGTAATTTAACTAATTACTTTTTTAAAGTAAGATGACCAACACTGGTTATGACTAAACTGACTAGGCTGAAACGCGTCAAACTTTCTTATATGCGTTTGGTCACTGTGGCTTGTTAATAAATACTACATTTTTAAAGTGCAATCAAGAGCGAGAGTAAGAGTGCGGATCATCTTTCCCTCATTTCTCTACTCAGCCAACAGCTGTGGATCGAGCACCCGGGAGCTCTGCTTTCTATGTGATGAATGGGTACGGCACTGACTTTTTTGTTTATGTCCTTCTCTGTGTTCTCCCTGGAATGTTGCCTATAGTGCTAAGGAAGCACTGAAAGTGCTCCCGGAACAGCACATAGTGGTAACAAGGAAACGGGGGGTGATTTCTCCAGAACAGGGAGCTGTAGGAAGGAAAAAGATGACAAGGGGGGGGGGGAGGACTACCAAGCAGGGGCGTAACTATAGGGGGTGCAGCAGTGGCAACCGCAACTGGGCCCTGTGCTGCAGGGGGCCCATGCAGCCCCCTCTACATATGGCCGGCAGCAGCATAGGCAGCTAGGGGTACCAGTGCACCATGCACACGGGGGGCTGGAGGTGGAGGGTGACTATCAGAGCTTAATGCTCGACTATTGCACTGGCTGCTCTTTAGTTGTGCATTCCCCGCATGACCTGTGTCCTCGGCCGGCTCCTCAGAGTACCCCTCTCCTGCTCCATGCATTGCCGCTCAGTCCGATGTCTGTTCTCCTCACAAAGGTAATACCTGGGACCACGCCCTATAGTTCCACCGCCAGACTCGGAGGGAAGGGCCCTGGCTGGGGTTCAGGGGGGCCCGTCATGGTTTCTTGCATCAGGGCCCTGAAGGTTCTAGTTACGCCACTGCCACCAAGGGCATCTTTTTTGCACTGAAGAAGTAGGTGAAAGTTTGGAAGAGCCTGAGAGCAACAGAAGGTACTTTTTGGAGATAAAAAATACATAAAGCCCCTTTCACACGGGACGGATCAGTAATGATCCGCCCCGTGATGATCCGCGGGGATCGCTCCGTTGTCCCCGCTGAGCCGGCGGCGGACAGGGCGGTCTCCGCACACTGTGCAGGGACCACCCTGTCAGCTCTCCGCTCTCCTCTATGGGGATTGGATGAGCATGAACCATCTGTCCGTGTTCATCCGATCCGCTCTGCAGATGGATAGAAAAATAGGATTTTCCTCCGTCTGCAGAATCGGACCATAGCGGAGGCGGACAATAGCGGGTGTCTGCGGATGTTCATCCGCAGACACCCGCTATCCCATAGGGATGCATGTATGTCCGTATTTCATCCGCAAACGGATGGATGAAATACTGATATACTGTCCGCATGTGTGAAAGGGGCATAATTGTTTTTTTGTTTTTTAATCGAGTTTAGTGTCAAAAACATAGCCAAATCTACAGCTTTGCTCAAGACTCACCCCTTTAGTACACTGGCAATCTGGCTGCTGGCCACTGTAGTCCGTTTCCACTTTTCATCAAAAGTATGAAAGAATGTGTCAGCCGCACTCCACCCTTAGCTTCTCTTGCTGTATTTATTAGTTATTAACCCGATTCAATACTGGGCACTTTCACCCCCTTCCTGCCCAGGCCAAAGTTCAGCTTTCACACTTTGAATGACAATTGCGCGGTCATGTAATGCTGTACTCTGTTATGCCGCGTACACACGGGCGGATTGTATGGCGTACTTAGTCCGTCTAAACACATTTCAGCGGACAATCCGCTCGTGTGTGGGCTTCAGCTGACTTTTTCAGCGCGCAGTCCGGAGTACTAAGAAATTCTGTCCGTCGTACTTTGGTTTCAGCGGACAATACGGTCGTCAGTATGCTAGTTCGACGGACTAAGAATGGCGCATGCCCAGAAAGGATTTACACGGCGGAAGGGTGCTTTGCTGTGTCTTGGACTTCCTATTTCTAGTCCCGTCGTACGTGCTGTACACGTCATCGCGCAAGCTTTCGACGGACTGTTTGTGTATCCGTGTGTGGTCAAGTCCGTTCAGTGGAAAGTACGACGGACAGTCCGTCGGATTGTATGACGGACTAAGTACGCCATACAATCCGCTCGTGTGTACGTGGCATTAGACTTTTTGAGAAGAAATAAAAAAAAAACATCTTTCTTCATTTCTGTAATGGAATAAGCCCCATGATGTAAAGCTAAATTAAGGGCACGGTCACTTTAGTTATTTCCAAACTTCTAATGATCAGGCTTTAACCTCCCTGGCAGGATGATTCATTCTGGTTTTAGGTGCTGAAAGCGGTACAATTATTTTGCATGGAAATTTGGCGTTTTATATTGTAGTCCTGTAATTCTTAGGAATAACTCTCTTAAATCTGTTCAAACCAGAGTCTAGCAGACATCCTGGGTATGATAAAGTTTATAATATAATAAATAATAATAAAAATTATTCAATAATGTAATCAAATCCTAAAACACTGAAAAAGGGACACTTTCTGGTTGCTATGGACAATCTCCAAATTCCAGCCATAAAAAACAGTATTTATAATATAAAAGTGCATGCAGGGCACTGCACAGACCACTAGGGACAAAGGTGTGTGTATTTTTTTATACAGTACTGTAATCTGTAAGATTACAGTACTGTGTGTGTTTTGTGTACTTTTACTTTTTTGAATTTGGCGCCGATCTCCGCTCCCGTGCGCCGTAACGTCGCAGGGAACGGAGCTCGTGGCATTCGGCACTGTGTGAATCGAGCGGAGGACGGCTCGATCACACAGCACGGAGGACATCGCTGGTAGTGATGGACGAACTTCCGACGGGACGTTTCGCGAACGCGAAATGCGAACGGACCCAAACGTTCGCGAAACCGAACGTTCGCCGCGGGCCCCATTGACTTCAATGGGAGGCGAACTTTGCAAACCTTCATGTCGAATTTGCGGCCACGTGGTAATTATTAGGGGGTAAAACGTAGTCCCACCATCTGGACAATGACATAATACATGTATGAGGTGAATTTGGGATCGATAACTACAAGCATTTTTATTTTATTTGGGAAATTGTTCTAACAATTCAGGACTATGGAGCTAATGAAGGCAATGGAGGAGAGGGAAGGTCAGGGACCAGGGTAGGCAAAGAAGAGGGTGCAGGAGATGATCACCAGCAGCGTGACATACCGGAATGACACATGCACCGTGATAGAGGCATCTGACAGCAGCACCGTAATACAGAGCACTGACAGCAGCACCGTGACATACAGCGCTGACAGCAGCACCGTGACATACAGCGCTGACAGCAGCACCGTGACATACAGCGCTGACAGCAGCACCGTGACATACAGCGCTGACAGCAGCACCGTGACATACAGCGCTGACAGCAGCACCGTGACATACAGCGCTGACAGCAGCACCGTGACATACAGCGCTGACAGCAGCACCGTGACATACAGCGCTGACAGCAGCACCGTAAGCAGCCCCAGGAGGAAGTCAGCACAGCACAGGGATGGTGTGATCCCCTCATAATAAGAACCCCCAGGAGGAAGTCAGCACAGCACAGGGATAGTGTGATCCCTTCATAATAAGAACCCCCAGGAGGAAGTCAGCACAGCACAGGGATATCATAAGCAGCCCCAGTAGAAATATGACACCGCTCAACCTCTTCAAAGAGGAGGGTAGGGGCATATAGTACGGTGTGCTTTTTTGGGTCAAGGAAGTGAGCCAAATGAATTAAGAAGGTCTGTGTGCTTGATTAAAAAAATAGTTTATAGACATATACATGGTCTACTGGTCACATGTGTTGAATTCCTCCGAGATCCATGCCTCATTCATTTTTAGAAATGTGAGGTAGTTAACACTGTGGTGAGCTAGGCGAGTACGCTTATCGGTCACAATCCCCCCTGCTGCGCTGAACGTCCTTTCGGACAGGACACTGGATGAGGGGCAAGCCAACAGTTCGATTGCAAATTGGGCAAGCTCTGGCCAGAGGTCAAGCCTGCCCACCCAGTAGTCTAGGGGTTCATCACTCCTCAGAGCGTCCACATCGGCCGTTAACCCAATGTAGTCGGACACCTGACGGTCTAGGCGTTCCCTGATGCTGGATCCGGATGACACCTGTCGATGGGTCGGCTGAAAGAATGACCTCATATCCGAAGTCACCAACACATCTTCAAACCGGCCTCTTCTTGCAGGCGCTGTTGGATTGGTACCCGCAAATCCTTCTCTGGGAGTGGGAATTGCTCCTCTGCCAGCGCACGCAAAAGCAGAATGCAGCATTTCTCGAAGCAAGGCCTGGAAGTGCTGCATTCTGACAGCCCTCTGCGACGGCGGTAACATTTCCGCCATTTTGTGTTTGTACCGGGGGGTCTAAGTACGTTGCCACCCAGTACTGGTCCTTGACCCTCATGCTTTTTATACGGGGGTCCCTATTAAAACACTGGAGCATGAAGGCCCCCATTTGCACTAAAGTGGAAGCGGTGTGGTGGCCTGGCTCCTGCTCATCATCCAGGATAATGTCGTCCTCTTCATTCTCCTCTCCCCATCCTCGCACAACAGGGATCCCAGAAAGGTTTAAAGCATGCTCTTCTTGCTCCTGCTCATCCGCCCCGGCACCATCCTCCTCTGACTCCTCATCAGACTCTTGTTGTTGACTTGTCTCAGATAGAGTAGCCCCCCCTGGGAATTCATCCAGCATTGCGACTTCCTCATCTTCCCGCTCCTGCTCCTCCACAGCCTGATCAATGACACGACGCAATGCACGCTCCAGAAAGAAGGCATAAGGTACCATGTCACTGATGGCGCCATGGCTGCGACTGACCAGTTTGGTGATCTCCTCAAATGGCCGCAGAAGTCTGCATGTGTCGCGCATGAGCAGCCACTGGCGCGGTGAAAAAAAACCCAGCTCCCCAGAACCGTTTCTTTCGCAGAGTTCATACAGGTAGACGTTAACTGCACGTTTCTGCTGGAGCAGCCTATCAAGCATATAGAAGGTTGAGTTCCATCGCGTCGGGCAATCGCAAATAAGACGTCTGACCGGCAGATGGTGTCGCCGCTGAATGTCAGCAAGGCGAGCCATGGCCGTGTAAGATCTTCTGAAATGGGCCGAGATTTTCCTTGCCTGCCGCAAGATGTCCTGGACCCCAGGGTATTTGACAAGGAATCGCTGCACGACCAAGTTTAAGACGTGTGCCATGCACGGCACGTGCGTGATTTTGCCCTGTTTCAATGCGCTAAGCAGATTGGCACCGTTGTCACACACCACTTTACCAACTGTCAAATTGAGCGGTGTTAGCCACTCATCTGCCTGTGAACGCAAAGCTGAAAGGAGTGCCGGGCCAGTGTGGCTCTTTGCTTCCAGGCACAACAGACGCAGCACGGCATGGCAACGTCTCACCTGGCATGTGGAATAGGTTCTGGGGAGCTTGGGCGGTGCAGTGGAAGAGACGCTAGCAGCGGAAAAGGAGGAGGCAGCTGAGGAGGAGAGGGAGGAGGATGGAGTAGGAGGAGGAGAAGAAGAGTCAGGCCTGCATGCAATCCGTGGCGGTAAAACCAAATCTACACGGGTGCCACGGGTTACATGCTTGACGGCCGTCAGAAGGTTCACCCAGTGGGCAGTAAAACTGATATACCTTCCCTGCCCGTGTTTGCTAGACCACGTGTCTGTGGTCAGATGTATCTTGGCACCGACACTGTGTGCCAGAGATACATTCACTTGCCGCTGAACATGGCCATATAGCTCTGGGATGCCCTTCTCTGAGAAATACTTCCTTCCTGGGACCTTCCATTGTGGTGTTCCAATGGCCACAAATTTGCGAAAGGCCTCCGAGTCCACCAGTTTATATGGCAGTAGTTGGCGGGCTATGAGTTCTGACAAGCCAGCCGCCAACCGTTGGGCAAGAGGGTTATCCGGCGTCATCATTTTTTTACGCTCAAACATTAGGCCCACGGAAGCCTGCCTTTTTGCAGAAAAATGTGAGCTTGGCGTGATGGAAGGTGGAGTGGAGGACAATTGTGAGGAGAGAGGAGAAGGAGAAGTAGAAGACGAGGCTGGACGGTGAGAGCCTGCAGTGTGGCTTTGTGTGTTCCGTTGCTCCCACTGGGCTCGGTGATGGCTGCTCATGTGCCTTCTTAAGGCGGTCGTCCCTAGGTGAGTATTGGGCTTACCGCGACTAACGCGTTGACTGCAAAGATTGCAGATGGCAACGCTATTGTCAGCAGCGGACACGTTAAAAAAAGCCCACACTGCGGAGCCATGTGCCGGTGTCCTGGGAGCGCCAGATGTGACCGTACATGGTCGATGACTCGCTCCTGATACATTTGCAGTCTGCTTTGTCCCTGCTGTGCAATGTAAGTCATTGCTGCTTCTCCTCCCTATCTGCTGGTCCATATCTCCCTCTGAACTCCCCTCCTCTTCCTCTCTTGTGGGCACCCACGTGACATCACTAGACACGTCATCATCAACGTCACCTTCCCCACCGCTATAAGTAGAGATCTCGGAGTAGGCAGCAACACCGGGGACCAACCTCCTCCTTGGGCTGATCTGGGTACTGGCGTCAGACTGCTGAGTAGCGCTTGTTGCTACCTCCTCTTCCTGATCCAATACCAAGAGTGGCTGCGCATCAGAAATGTCCTCTTGATATGGATCGGAAAATAATTCCAGTGACTCAAGCGGAAGGTATGTGGTGGTGGTGGTGGTGGTCGTGTTGTTGGTGGTAGTGTCTTTGGGGGTGCACATAGCAGAGAGTGAAGAAGAGGGTGCAGATCGAGAGGATGAGGAGGGTGCAGAAGAGTAAGGCTGAGCGAGCCACTCAACCAAGTCTGGTGCATCCTTTAAAGTAATTGAACGCACCTTCTGCAACTTCCCACTTTGGCTCAAGCCTGTTGCTCCTGCCCTACCCCTACCACCCCTGCGGAAGGGCCTGCCTCTTCCTCTGCCTGTCATTTTTTAAATGACCCTGTGACAAAACTCTTAGTCCCTATACCGATGAAGGACTGCTGCAGTATAGGGCAGCGGTCAGCAGTGGTGCACGTCAACCCTATCTATTGTGGACCGATAGCGGTCCTTACAGAACAGCAGACTGTACCGCACTCAAGCCTATGTACCGTAGCACCCTATACCAAGTTACCAGTCCTTATAAGAACTTTTGTGGACCAAGCAGGTTGTGTATTAGTGTTTAGCAGACTGTACGTCAGTCCCTATACCGCTGAAGGACTGCTGCAGTATAGGGCAGCGGTCAGCAGTGGTGCACGTCAACCCTATCTATTGTGGACCGATAGCGGTCCTTACAGAACAGCAGACTGTACCGCACTCAAGCCTATGTACCGTAGCACCCTATACCAGGTTACCAGTCCTTATAAGAACTTTTGTGGAACAAGCAGGTTGTGTGTTAGTGATTAGCAGACTGTACGTCAGTCCCTATACCGCTGAAGGACTGCTGCAGTATAGGTGAGCGGTCAGCAGTGGTGCACGTCAACCCTATCTATTGTGGACCTATAGCGGTCCTTACAGAACAGCAGACTGTACCGCACTCAAGCCTATGTACCGTAGCACCCTATACCAAGTTACCAGTCCTTATAAGAACTTTTGTGGACCAAGCAGGTTGTGTATTAGTGTTTAGCAGACTGTACGTCAGTCCCTATACCGCTGAAGGACTGCTGCAGTATAGGGCAGCGGTCAGCAGTGGTGCACGTCAACCCTATCTATTGTGGACCGATAGCGGTCCTTACAGAACAGCAGACTGTACCGCACTCAAGCCTATGTACCGTAGCACCCTATACCAAGTTACCAGTCCTTATAAGAACTTTTGTGGAACAAGCAGGTTGTGTGTTAGTGATTAGCAGACTGTACGTCAGTCCCTATACCGCTGAAGGACTGCTGCAGTATAGGTGAGCGGTCAGCAGTGGTGCACGTCAACCCTATCTATTGTGGACCGATAGCGGTCCTTACAGAACAGCAGACTGTACCGCACTCAAGCCTATGTACCGTAGCACCCTATACCAAGTTACCAGTCCTTATAAGAACTTTTGTGGACCAAGCAGGTTGTGTATTAGTGTTTAGCAGACTGTACGTCAGTCCCTATACCGCTGAAGGACTGCTGCAGTATAGGGCAGCGGTCAGCAGTGGTGCACGTCAACCCTATCTATTGTGGACCGATAGCGGTCCTTACAGAACAGCAGACTGTACCGCACTCAAGCCTATGTACCGTAGCACCCTATACCAAGTTACCAGTCCTTATAAGAACTTTTGTGGAACAAGCAGGTTGTGTGTTAGTGATTAGCAGACTGTACGTCAGTCCCTATACCGCTGAAGGACTGCTGCAGTATAGGGCAGCGGTCAGCAGTGGTGCACGTCAACCCTATCTATTGTGGACCGATAGCGGTCCTTACAGAACAGCAGACTGTACCGCACTCAAGCCTATGTACCGTAGCACCCTATACCAAGTTACCAGTCCTTATAAGAACTTTTGTGGAACAAGCAGGTTGTGTGTTAGTGATTAGCAGACTGTACGTCAGTCCCTATACCGCTGAAGGACTGCTGCAGTATAGGTGAGCGGTCAGCAGTGGTGCACGTCAACCCTATCTATTGTGGACCTATAGCGGTCCTTACAGAACAGCAGACTGTACCGCACTCAAGCCTATGTACCGTAGCACCCTATACCAAGTTACCAGTCCTTATAAGAACTTTTGTGGACCAAGCAGGTTGTGTATTAGTGTTTAGCAGACTGTACGTCAGTCCCTATACCGCTGAAGGACTGCTGCAGTATAGGGCAGCGGTCAGCAGTGGTGCACGTCAACCCTATCTATTGTGGACCGATAGCGGTCCTTACAGAACAGCAGACTGTACCGCACTCAAGCCTATGTACCGTAGCACCCTATACCAAGTTACCAGTCCTTATAAGAACTTTTGTGGAACAAGCAGGTTGTGTGTTAGTGATTAGCAGACTGTACGTCAGTCCCTATACCGCTGAAGGACTGCTGCAGTATAGGTGAGCGGTCAGCAGTGGTGCACGTCAACCCTATCTATTGTGGACCGATAGCGGTCCTTACAGAACAGCAGACTGTACCGCACTCAAGCCTATGTACCGTAGCACCCTATACCAAGTTACCAGTCCTTATAAGAACTTTTGTGGACCAAGCAGGTTGTGTATTAGTGTTTAGCAGACTGTACGTCAGTCCCTATACCGCTGAAGGACTGCTGCAGTATAGGGCAGCGGTCAGCAGTGGTGCACGTCAACCCTATCTATTGTGGACCGATAGCGGTCCTTACAGAACAGCAGACTGTACCGCACTCAAGCCTATGTACCGTAGCACCCTATACCAAGTTACCAGTCCTTATAAGAACTTTTGTGGAACAAGCAGGTTGTGTGTTAGTGATTAGCAGACTGTACGTCAGTCCCTATACCGCTGAAGGACTGCTGCAGTATAGGTGAGCGGTCAGCAGTGGTGCACGTCAACCCTATCTATTGTGGACCGATAGCGGTCCTTACAGAACAGCAGACTGTACCGCACTCAAGCCTATGTACCGTAGCACCCTATACCAAGTTACCAGTCCTTATAAGAACTTTTGTGGACCAAGCAGGTTGTGTATTAGTGTTTAGCAGACTGTACGTCAGTCCCTATACCGCTGAAGGACTGCTGCAGTATAGGGCAGCGGTCAGCAGTGGTGCACGTCAACCCTATCTATTGTGGACCGATAGCGGTCCTTACAGAACAGCAGACTGTACCGCACTCAAGCCTATGTACCGTAGCACCCTATACCAAGTTACCAGTCCTTATAAGAACTTTTGTGGAACAAGCAGGTTGTGTGTTAGTGATTAGCAGACTGTACGTCAGTCCCTATACCGCTGAAGGACTGCTGCAGTATAGGTGAGCGGTCAGCAGTGGTGCACGTCAACCCTATCTATTGTGGACCGATAGCGGTCCTTACAGAACAGCAGACTGTACCGCACTCAAGCCTATGTACCGTAGCACCCTATACCAAGTTACCAGTCCTTATAAGAACTTTTGTGGACCAAGCAGGTTGTGTATTAGTGTTTAGCAGACTGTACGTCAGTCCCTATACCGCTGAAGGACTGCTGCAGTATAGGGCAGCGGTCAGCAGTGGTGCACGTCAACCCTATCTATTGTGGACCGATAGCGGTCCTTACAGAACAGCAGACTGTACCGCACTCAAGCCTATGTACCGTAGCACCCTATACCAAGTTACCAGTCCTTATAAGAACTTTTGTGGAACAAGCAGGTTGTGTGTTAGTGATTAGCAGACTGTACGTCAGTCCCTATACCGCTGAAGGACTGCTGCAGTATAGGTGAGCGGTCAGCAGTGGTGCACGTCAACCCTATCTATTGTGGACCTATAGCGGTCCTTACAGAACAGCAGACTGTACCGCACTCAAGCCTATGTACCGTAGCACCCTATACCAAGTTACCAGTCCTTATAAGAACTTTTGTGGACCAAGCAGGTTGTGTATTAGTGTTTAGCAGACTGTACGTCAGTCCCTATACCGCTGAAGGACTGCTGCAGTATAGGGCAGCGGTCAGCAGTGGTGCACGTCAACCCTATCTATTGTGGACCGATAGCGGTCCTTACAGAACAGCAGACTGTACCGCACTCAAGCCTATGTACCGTAGCACCCTATACCAAGTTACCAGTCCTTATAAGAACTTTTGTGGAACAAGCAGGTTGTGTGTTAGTGATTAGCAGACTGTACGTCAGTCCCTATACCGCTGAAGGACTGCTGCAGTATAGGTGAGCGGTCAGCAGTGGTGCACGTCAACCCTATCTATTGTGGACCGATAGCGGTCCTTACAGAACAGCAGACTGTACCGCACTCAAGCCTATGTACCGTAGCACCCTATACCAAGTTACCAGTCCTTATAAGAACTTTTGTGGACCAAGCAGGTTGTGTATTAGTGTTTAGCAGACTGTACGTCAGTCCCTATACCGCTGAAGGACTGCTGCAGTATAGGGCAGCGGTCAGCAGTGGTGCACGTCAACCCTATCTATTGTGGACCGATAGCGGTCCTTACAGAACAGCAGACTGTACCGCACTCAAGCCTATGTACCGTAGCACCCTATACCAAGTTACCAGTCCTTATAAGAACTTTTGTGGAACAAGCAGGTTGTGTGTTAGTGATTAGCAGACTGTACGTCAGTCCCTATACCGCTGAAGGACTGCTGCAGTATAGGGCAGCGGTCAGCAGTGGTGCACGTCAACCCTATCTATTGTGGACCGATAGCGGTCCTTACAGAACAGCAGACTGTACCGCACTCAAGCCTATGTACCGTAGCACCCTATACCAAGTTACCAGTCCTTATAAGAACTTTTGTGGAACAAGTGAGTTGTGAATGTTTAGCAGACTGCAGCAGAAGGGCAGCAGTCAAGTATAATATCCTTTCTATATTTGGAAGAAAGAATATTATACATGTACAAGCCTATTACTGTACCACTGATACCAGTCCTGAAAAGAACCTTTGTGGAACTAATAATAACAGCAAGTCTTTAAAATTACCCTCACTGCCTGACAACACTGCTTCCTTCCTGTCCCTATACAAATTGGCAAAAAAAGAGAACGATTAGTGGTTACTGGAACAGCTCTTTTGTGGACCTTGATAGTAACAGCTAATGATGATGATGATGATGATGATGATGAAAGACTAATCTGGCTGTCCCTGTAGCATACACCGTCCTTTCCCTTTCTCTAAACTAACAAAAGACACTCAGGCTGCTGCAAGAATCAGCAGCACAGCAAACCTATCAACACCTAACACCTATACCAGTCCTGAAAAGAACTTTTGTGTACCAAATAGCTAGTGGTTTATCTCTCCCTACTCCACACAGGAACCTGTCCCTATCGTAACAGAAGAAAGAATGTAAAATGGCCACCGGATCGGGTGTATTTATAGGTTAGGGGGAATGTACAAGTGTCCATGTGCTGTCATGTCTCAATTGGCTGTCCTGTATCACATGATAAACGTGTCACCAAAGGTTAAAGTTCTTGTATACATTAAACACGTAAGTCCGCCGCGGCGAACGACGGAAAAAGGCGTTCGAACGTGCGGACCGCGAATGTCGGAAATTCGCCGCGAAACGACCGCCGGGCGAACCGTTCGGCCATCACTAATCGCTGGATCCAGGGGACAAGGTAAGTAACTTCTCCGTGTCCTCCCTGTATCCAGCGATGCGATCCCGAGTCTGGCTCGGGGTTACCGCTTGTGGAACTAAAGTCCCAACCCGAGCCAGACTCGGGATCACCGCTAGGGAGGTTAAAGAGGAAGTAAACCCTGATGGACGCATGCACCGTAGACAGTGGTGCCTGTCTTTTTGCAAATATCTCCTAAACCTTGTAGGTTTAGGAGATATTTCATGGACCTACAGGTAAGCCTTAGGTAACAGGATGGACCTACAGGTAAACCTTAATCTAGGCTTACCTGTAGGTCAAAGTGGTCTGTGAGGGTTTACAACCACCTTAAGAGCAAGATCAACCTCGGGTTAGACACTTTTGGGTGGAACTCCGCTTTAAGTAACACACCATTGTCTCAGCTTTGAGAAAAATAAACATCAGAATCCCTCATTGAAAGAAATGATTTTTGTTCTCTCCCTCGTGTAAAAATTATATATGTGTGTGTGTGTGTGTGTGTGTGTATGTATGTATGTATATAGATGTGTGTGTATATATGTATATACAGTGCCTTGCGAAAGAATCACCAACAAGTGGGACACAATTGTGAAGTGGAACGAAAGCTATTGGATATTTTAAACTTTTTTAGCAAATAAAAAACTGAAAAGTGGTGCGTGCAAAATTATTAGGCCCCTTTACTTTCAGTGCAGCAAACTCACTCCAGAAGTTCAGCGAGGATCTCTGAATGATCCAATGTTGTCCTAAATGACTGATGGTGATAAATAGAATCCACCTGTGTGTAATCAAGTCTCTGTATAAATGCACCTGCTCTGTAATAGTCTCAGGGTTCTGTTAAAAGCGCAGAGAGCATCATTAAGACCAAGGAACACACCAGGCAGGTCCGTAATACTGTTGTGGAGAAGTTTAAAGCTGGATTTTGATACAAAAAGATTTCCCAAGCTTTAAACATCCCAAGGAGCACTGTGCAAGCGATCATTTTGAAATGGAAGGAGTATCAGACCACTGCAAATCTACCAAGACCTGGCCGTCCCTCTAAACTTTCAGCTCAGACAAGGAGAAGACTGATCAGAGATGCAGCCAAGAGGCCCATGATCACTCTGGATGAACTGCAGAGAACTACAGCTGAGGTGGGAGAGTCTGTCCATAGGACAACAATCAGTCGTACACTGCACAAATCTGGCCTTTATGGAAGAGTGGCAAGAAGAAAGCCATTCCTCAAAGATATCCATAAAAAGTCTCGTCTAAAGTTTGCCACAAGCCACCTGGGAGACACACCAAACATGTGGAAGAAGGTGCTCTGGTCAGATGAAACCAAAATCGAACTTTTTGCCCACAATGCAAAGCGATATGTTTGGCGTAAAAACAACACAGCTCATCACCCTCACACACCATCCCCACTGTCACACATGGTGGTGGCAGCATCATGGTTTGGGCCTGCTTTTCTTCAGCAGGGACAAGGAAGATGGTTAAAATTGAGGGAAGATGGATGCAGCCAAATACAGGACCATTCTGGATGAAAACCTGTTGGAGTCTGCAAAAGACCTGAAACTGGGACGGAGATTTATCTTCCAACAAGACAATGATCCCAAACATACAGCAAAATCTACAAAGGAATGGTTGACAAATAAACGTATCCAGGTGTTAGAATGGCCAAGTCAAAGTCCAGACCTGAATCCAATCGAGAATCTGTGGAAAGAGCTGAAAACTGCTGTTCACAAATGCTCTCCATCCAACCTTTACTGAGCTCCAGCTGTTTTTCAAGGAAGAATGGGCAAGAATTTCAGTCTCTCGATGTGCAAAACTGATAGAGACACCCCAAGCGACTTGCAGCTGTAATCGCAGCAAAAGGTGGCTCTACAAAGTATTAACGCAAGGGGGCCGAATAATTTTGCACGCCCCACTTTTCATTTTTTTATTAGTTAAGAAAGTTTCAAAAATCCAATAGATTTCGTTCCACTTCACAATTGTGTCCCACTTGTTGGTGATTCTTCACAAAAAATAAAAATGTTATATCTTTATGTTTGAAGCCTGAAATGTGGCAAAAGGTTGAAAAGTTCAAGGGGGCCGAATACTTTCGCAAGGCACTGTATAAGTGATATCTGTAGGGGGTGATATTTATATAAGTGATATCTGTATGGGGGGGTATATATATATATATATATATATATATATATATATATATATATATATATATATATATATATATATATATATATAATATATAAGTGATATCTGTAGGGGGTGATATTTATATAAGTGATATCTGTACGGGGGTATATATATAATATATAAGTGATATCTGTAGGGGGGGGGTGATATTTATATGATATATAAGTGATAT